>NC_138914.1:25804961-26163530 GCF_965231255.1 Vanellus vanellus | reverse complement strand
GGGGAAGACCGCCCTCGGGGGGGGTGGGGGGGAGTAGGAGGGAGGGGTTAAGGGCTGCTTGACAGAAGGGATAGGGGCTGCTTTTTTCCACTGGAAAGCTGGGAGACCCCCACCATTTCCCAACTTTAAAACCTGCTTTTTGCTCCAAAGCTGGGAGGGAAAAAAAAAAAACAAACCACCAAACCCCAACCCCACATTTAGCCTTTTTGGGATGAATTGTGGGGTTGGGTTTTTGTGCATGTGGAAACAGAGCTGGCGACAGCTTCCCCACCACCGGTGCTGCCGGGCAGCCCAACGCCCGGCACAGCCCAGGGTCCTCCACAACCCAGTTCCAAACTGGTGGAGCCGGAGCGCAGATTTGGCAGGTGACTGGCGAGGTGCTGCCGGGGCCCAAGCGCCCCAAATAGGTGGGTTAAATATGATTGACCGCTGACGGTAATTAATCTGCGAGAGGCCGGGCGTGGGGTTTTGTACATAACCTGGATTGGTCGGATTTGAATAGGATTTACCTTTGCTTTGTGCCTGGGTGGGACCTCGCTGGGGGTGGGGGGGTTATTTTGGGGCGTTATGCCATAAAACCACCGTGGTGGCGACAGAAGATTGGCCCAACGCCGTCGTCCACCGCTGCTCGTCATTGTCGTCGTCCTCATCAACATCCACCGTGTCAGGACTCCAGGCTGTTTTAGCAGAGGAGTGGGGAAAAACATAAAAAGGAGATGAACCCCGAGAAAAAAAAAAAAAACCACATTTAGGCCACACCACATATGATTTTTGCCTTTATTTCACCCACCACGCCTAAAAAAAAAAAAAACAATTGGCAGAAAGCGATAATTTGATTAAAAATCATTCCCTCCAATAATGTCGCTGTCACCTACGATTTCACCCAGGAAGCATTAACGCAAGAATATTTTTGACTCCAGCAACAAGCAAAAAAAACCCCAAAAAAACAACTTTCAGCATGGCTGAACGAGGGGAAAGTAAGAAGAATTTGGCCGCAGATATGTTCTGGCCCCAGAAAAACAGCCAAAATCCTTCCATGGAGCAAAAGCAACCTGCCAGTGCTGCCCTCATAGGGTGCAAAGTTGGGTAAAAAAAAACTCATCAGCTAACCATCAGCTATCCCGGGAAGCGAAAGGTCCCATCCCATGTGGCAAAAATACACTCACATGAATAACTTAGACAAAACCAGCCCACAAAAGGCCCGCACAAGACACACACTTGGTCCCCCTTTGCTTGAAGCTTCGCTAAAACCGTATACTCAGATTAGCCCTTTCCTGCAGTTTCTTTCCCAGAGTTTTGCCCCAAACCCACGCTTCTAGCCCCGCTCCCCAAGCCCTCCCTCAGGGCCCACCACCTTTCCCCAGCCCAGCCTGTCCTTAAAGCTTTTCTTTCCACACACAGCCCTTTCCACTCAGCTCCCTCCAGGGCCTCCTCTCTCACAGGCACCTCACAGCCCTGCAAACCTCCTCTCCTTCGCCTCTCCCTCTCACGAAAACCCATTCCCCCCTCACAAACACCCATTCACCTCACATTAAGAGCCATTTCCTCCACTCCTTCCTCACACAAACACCCATTCCCCTTACTCCCCCCTCGCGTTAACACCCATTGTCCTCACAGAACACCCATTCCCCTCGCTCCCCCCTCACACACTCACTCTCACTCCCACACCCCCAACCATTTCCCCACCATTCTCCCCTCGACCCACCTCTTCTCTTCTCTTCTTTTCTCTTCTCTTCTCTTCTCTTCTCTTCTCTTCTCTTCTCTTCTCTTCTCTTCTCTTCTCTTCTCCTACCTCTCTCTCTCCTTGCCTCAGCCAACACACCTCTCGCCCCCCTTCCCCTCTCCTCCCATCAAAATGGCGCCGCCCTCCCTTCCCTTCCCCTCCCGCCTTTTCCTGCCTCAGCCCCCGCCCCCCGCTCAGGTGACACCGCACACAGCCGCCATGAGGCGCGGCGGGGAGGGCCGGGGCTATGAGAGGCAATGGCGGGGAGGGAATTTTCGGCTTATCTTCTCTTCTTTTCATCTCCTCAGGCTTCGGGCAGCCCCGCGTGGGCGGCTGGAGATCCCCCCCTCCCCTTCCAGGAGTGGCCCCGGCCCTGGGGCGGCCCCCGCCTCCCTCCTCCCCACAGGCTCTCCTCAGGGAGAGCCCCCACGGCGGGCTCACAGCCTCCTGTGTGTCCGGGAATGGGATTTCCCTCAGGCAGAGCCCCCAAATCCACCCCTGGGGCAGCCCCACAGCGTCCTGCATGGCTGCTGTGAGAAACGCTCACTGTATTGAATTTTAGTCCGGGGCAAATTCGGTGGAGCAAAGAATATTTATTGCAGCGCTGGGAGTTACATGGGGGATTTCTCTTCCTGTGGCTCATTTTTCCTTTACAAACGCTCGTTTTTATTTCGTATTCCTTATACTTATTCATGTTTCTTCTTGGAACATACTTTGCATAATCAGTGAGTTTTGGGAACACGACCCACCCCCAAATACATAATCAATGGCTTCTTGCAATGCAGCCCACCCCCGAGCACGCCCCTCCCTTCCAGCGGCGGTCTCCTGGTGGTCGTCGGAGGGAGGCTCGAAGTCTTTATCACCGTGTCCTTCTTGTGGCTTCTTCATTCCTTACACTCCTGTGGTTGTCTTACCCAACCACACCGCCCGTTGTTCTGCAACGGTTCGGTACTTCCAACTGTTGCTCTCGTCTGATATCCTGTCTAACACGATCCCTTTTCCAAACGCACAGTGAGCACAGACCCATCTTAGCTGAAGCCATAGCGAGCACACATCTATTTTAGCTGAAGCAAAATTTTTGCCAAATTACTTATTACAGGTTTGCAGGGCTGTGAGGTGCCTGTGAGAGAGGAGGCCCCGGAGGGAGGTGAGTGGAAAGGGCTGTGTGTGGAAAGAAAAGCTTTAAGGACAGGCTGGGCTGGGGAAAGGTGGTGGGCCCCGAGGGAGGGCTTGGGGAGCGGGGCTAGAAGCGTGGGTTTGGGGCAAAACTCTGGGAAAGAAACTGCAGGACAGGGCCAATCTGAGTATACAGTTTTAGCGAAGCTTCAAGCAAAGGGTGACCAAAGGTGCCTCTTGCCCTTGTGTGGGCTGGTTCTAAGTTATTCATGCGAGTGGACTTTTGCCACACGGGATGGGAACGTTCGCTTCCCGGGATAGCTGATGCCCCTGGATAACCACTGCCCGCGAAGCACTGCGAAACCCCGTGTTCAAAAATGAGGATAAAGCCCGGGTTTTGCCTCTCAGAAGGATCTCTAAGCACCATCTCCAAGCTATTTTCAGTACCTTTCTGGTTGTTTTCTTTCCCCCCATTTAAGGAAATCACTTAGGTTAACTTTAGCAGGACGGCCTTCTGTCCCAGGACAAATGCCAGGCTGTTGCTGCATCCTTAATTATAATAACATTTTAATTGTAGGGGTGCAAAAGCTCTTCTTTAGTGGTTTTGCTCTGGCTGATGATGCAGCCACCTGGGAAAGCAATTTTTTTTTTCGGGGGTGGGGGGGTGGGGGAGAGGGATAAGAGTCCCCTGGCAGTAAATAAATATGTTTTAATGGGGGAAAGGTGTCGTGGTGGCTCCTTCTGCTGCAGTCTGGTGATTAAAGCAGGAATCGCCTGCGAGGAGATGGGCAAACCCGCGAGCGTTGGGGTGGTAAAAAGGGGGAGTATGTCATGCTCTCAGTTATCAGCTATGTGTTTTCGGCAAATGTAAAAATAGCAAGAGTTTGTTGTGGTGGGGTTTTTTTATTATTTGTTTCTATGGTGCTATGACCAGTTCCTCTCCGGAGTGAATATTCCTGGCCACATGGGTAATTAATTAGCGTGCTGCGGGATGCGACTGCCGCTTTATTTCTGTGAGGGCAGCGCTGGCGGGTTGCTTTTGCTCCGTGGAAGGATTTTGGCTGTTTTTCTGGGGCGAGAACACGTCTGTGGCCAAATTCTTCGTGCCTTCCCCTCGTTCAGCCACGCTTAAAGTTGGGTTTGGGGTTTTTTTGCTTTCTGCTGGAGTCAAAAATCTTTCTTGCATTAACGCTTCCTGGGTGAAATTGTAGGTGACGGCAACATCGTTGGAGGGAATGATTTTTAGTCAAATTATCGCTTTTTGCCAAGTGGGTTTTTTAGGCATGGTGGGTGAAATAAAGGCAAAAATCATAGGTGGTGTGGCATAAATGTGGGTTGGTTTTTTTTCAGGGGTTCATCTCCTTTTTATGCTTTTGCCCCCTCCTCTGATAAAACAGCTCAGAGTCCTGGCACGGTGGACGGCGATAAAGGCAACAACAACAACGAGCAGCGGTGGATGACGGCGTTGGGCTCAGCCTCCGTCACTGCCGCGGTTCTATGGTGTAACACCCCAAAATAACACCCCCCCCCCCCCAGCGAGGTCCCACCCAGGCACAAAGCGAAGGTAAATCCAACCAATCCGGGTTATGAACAAAACCCCACACCCAACCTCTCGCAGATTAATTACCGGCGGCAGTCAATCATATTTAACCCACCTAATTGGGGCACTTGGGCCCTGCCTACCCCTGCCAGCACCTCACCAGTCACCTGCTGAGTCTCTGCTCTGGCTCCACCAGTTCAAACTGGGATGTGGAGAACCCTGGGCTGCGCCAGGCGTTGGGCTGCCCGGCAGCGCCGGTGGTGGGGAACCTCCGTTTCCACACACACACAAAAACCCAACCCCATAATCCATCCCAAAAAGGGTAAATGTGGGGTTGGGGTTTGGTGGTGGTTTTTGTTTTTTTTTTTTCTCCCAGCTTTGGAGCAGAAAGCGGGTTTTAAAGGTGGGAAATGGGGGGGTCTCCCAGCTTCCTGGTGGAAAAAAAAGCTGGTTTTAGCACTTCCTTAAAGCAGTTTTTAACCCTTCTTATAAAGTGTTGTTTGTTCCCCCCCGCCCCTTTTCAGGCTGTTCCCACCCTACCACCCTTTTCAGTTTTTTATTTCCCCCCCTTTTAGGGTTTCCCTCCCTCTTTTTTTGGGCAGTTTCCCCCCAGTCCTCCTCCCTTTTTGGGGGGCTGTTCCCCCTCCCCCTTTTTGGGGGGTGCTTTTTCCCTCTTTTGTGGGCAGTATTCCCCTCTTCCTAAATACAATTTTCTTCCTTGGTGGAAAAAAGCTCTTTTTCATAGTGTTTTAAAACGCATTAAATCCCCACAGTGCTGCCTCCACGTCCTTTTTTGGGGGGGTTAAAACCACAGTTTTAGACAAATACATGGAGGAGCACTCCTCTTGCCACCAAACCCTTTTCTCCCTCCTCGCTTTTATTCCCCAGTTTGTTTGTTTTGTTTTTTTTTTTTTTCTAGCCAGGATTCAGGAAATAGCATTGGACAAATCTAAACAATTTTGGGGGAAGAAAGCTGGGAATTGTTGGGTGGTGTAAATTCTTTTTGTCAGCGAAATTTTTGAGTGTCCCCACACGTGTCGTCTTTGTCTGGGTGATGCTGTCACCGGCACCTTAAAAGGAATCGGGGCCTGGGAAAAGCTACCAGCACAATTTGGGATTTTTTCCCATCCCCAACTCCATTCGGACGACCGTTCTGCGCTTTCAGTGCAGCACCTCTGGAAAACACCTCAAAAACTAAACTATTCTGGAGCTTTGATGCTGCCTGAGTGCCTTTGGGTGAATTCCAGCCAAAAAATTGCATTTTAAACCCCCTTTTTTCCTCCCCGCAGGGCCCCATCTGGGGACAGGAGGCGAGGGGGTGAGCCCCTTCCCCCCAGCGCTGGAGAGGGAGTTATCCCCGTTCGGGGAATTCCAAAAACCCCCGTTAAGCCCCAAATTTTGGGCTGTTTCATCCAAACCTGAGTGTTGGAATGGGCCAAGAATGGGATGGAGGGGAGGTCTTTCCGCAAACTCTGAGCCTTCCGGGGCCCCGAGCGGGAGGAACCGGCTGCCCGGTCTTCCCCGGCCCCGCTGCGGGTTTTGCTCGCCCCGTTCCTCGCCCGGGGTGAGTGGCCTCTGGTAGGTGGGTGGTGCGAGGGGGGCGTGGCCTATGCAAATATGTGTGACTGCGGGCGTGGTGCATCCAAATATAGCGAGTCGGGGGCGTGGCGCATGGGAGGACTCGTTCTGGAGGCGCGGTGTGTGGAAACCTATGGGAGGGGGCGTGGTCTATGCAAATGTCGTGCCGGTTGAGGGGGGCAGGCGTGCGGGAGGGTGCGTTATTTTTCGCCCGTACCGAGCCGGGGTGTCCCCGCCGCCGCCGTCCACCCCCCGGTAGCCGCGGGCGGGTCGGTGCGGGGGTGCGGGCGGCGGTCAGGCAGCGCGCTGAACCCCTGTGCGTCAGTGCCGGGCGGGGCCCTGCCTCCGGAGCCCGTGCGGGGGTGTGTGGGAGCCCCCGCGCCGAAGCCCCCGTGCGGGGGGTGTGGGAGCCCCCCGCTGCTCAGACGTCACGGGGGGGTTCTGCCAATGCAGCAATTCCGCCTGAAATCGCTTAACTCCGCTACCGGCGGCGGCGGGCCGGGGGGGGCTGCCCCCTCCCCGGGCACCGGCCCGACCGTCTCTTCTGCCCCCATTCCCCGAGGCCCGGCCCCGCCGCCCCCGGACAGCCCTCCCGGTGCGGCGGCTGCGGGTCATGTCTCCGAGTACAATGTACCTCCCCAAAAGGAGGCGTCACCTGTCGCCTCCTCATCCCCTCCCGAAACGCAGCCCCCCCTCCCCGCACTGTTACCGTAAATCGGCAGAACCAAACTTTCTAAGCCTTAATTTAAGTTTAGAAAGCAGGCACTGCTTTATTACGGCACCGGGCGCACAGGGGATCACTCCACCCAGTGTGCGTACCGAGTTGCTCCACTACAAAAATTAAAATATACGTATTCATTACATTTCCGAGAAACAATTGACATATTCATATGATTGCCGGGAACTCATTAATATATGTAAATGTCCGTGACGCATGCACCTTCAGGTACACTGGTGGTCGTCCAGGGTCTTCCTCACTGTGTCCGCTGGTTGAACCCGGTCCTTGCGCGTGCTCAGCTTGGTCACAGATTTCCACCCCACCTTTAATCTTGGAACCTCCAGAAGATTTTCTCGGTTTACTAACCAGGCCTACAACTCCTCGCTTTCTTGACAGGTACTTCAAAGCTACATTGTTCAACAGCTAGGTTAGGTCATACCTAGTTCCCAAATGCCTATTATGGGTTTGATTTTCATTGATCGGTCCCTTGACTATACATTACTCTCAATACCCATATCCAAATAATCAATGGTTATTTCTATTAATATCTATTATTTTGGGTCTAGATATTTAAATCAAGATGGGAACGGTAAGGGGGTTTCTAAGCAGCGTCACTGGTGCATAACAGGTTTCTATAATTACTAGCCTCAAACAAAACTTCTCTATTCTATTCTTCATTGTTTCATCTGGGTTCTACTTGTTCCTTGATACAAAACAACGATTACCTAGTGAGGGCTCTATGGTTACAACTTTCAGAACACCCAGTGCTCTCACATTCTACTTCTGCTATAACCACAATCTGGTGATTTTACAACAAGGGAGAGCCCCAAATCCATTCCTGCAGTTGCCCTACAGACTCCTGCAAGGCTGGGAGCAGCAATTCCCTCAGGGAGAGCCCCCAGATCCATCCCTGCCGTTGCCCTTCAGCCTCCTGCATGGCTGGGAGCAATGATTCCCTCAGGGATAGAAACCCTCTTAACCCCAAACCTATCCCCAGGGTGTCCCCACAGCCTCCTTCAGGGCTGGGAGCAGCGTTTCCCTCAGGGAAAAGCCCCCAAACCCATCCCTGGGGCAGCCCCACAGCTTTCTGCAAGGCTGGGAATGGTGTTTCCCTCAGGGAGAGCCCCCAGATCCATCTCTGGGGTGGCCCCACAGCCTCCTGCGAGGCCAGGAGCAGCGTTTCCCTCAGGGATGGAGCCCCTTCCTTCCGCCAACCCCACTCCTGGGCAGTCTTTTCCTCCCTCCCACCTCTCCCTACACCTCAGCGCTGGGGCAGCCCCACAGCCTCTTCCAGGGCTGGGAAAACACTCCTGCCCTTTCTCTTCCTGCGGGTTTTGAGAAGAAGAGCCCCCCGTCTGCCCAGCCCACACGTGGGGTCTGGGCAGCTCCATGCCTTGTGTTTGAACCCGGAATTGGGATATTTCAGTTTTCTTCTGCGATCAGGCATGGTTGTGAAAGGGCCAGTTGTAGTGGTTAGGCTTTGGTGGGTGAGTAACAGCAAATCTTATTTAACTTTTCCTTTTTTTTAGATTTTGTGTAGGGGGCTCGTTGTCCTCACGCCCGCGAGTTCTGCTCCAGGTCAAGCGAAGCCCCATGGAACTGGCCCTAAGGGCGGCGGCGGCGATGGACCAGCACCCCTTCGGCATCGAGAACGTGGTTCATTTCAAGGTGAATCTCCCTGTTTTTTTATTTTTTTCAAAAGCGGGGGGCTGGTTTGTAGCGAGGCTTAAAACCCCGGGTTGTGCCTAAGTGTGGGGCTGATTTCAACCTCCGGGGCTGTGACTCCGTCCAGCTCCGACTCACAGCCCTGGCAGCACCGTCAGCGTGCCGGGCTCGGTGTTCTCTTGTATTTTGAAGGGTTTCTTACGGATCGGCAGCAGTGGGGATATTTAGCAGCTGTGTATTGGTGGTGGAATCCATGTGGTGAAAAGATCTTTGGGGTAAAGAGGTGACTAGATGGGGTCTTTTTGCACCTCAAAAATGTTTCTTGTTGCTTTGTACCTGTAAAAAGACATTCAGATCGATAAGGCTGAAGAAGATGGTAACAATCCTAACCCGTTTCACAGGAATTTCACTTCTGTCCTATTTTCATAAAATTACCCCCTACACAGGAATATGTTCTGTGGTTGGATTTTTTTGTTTTGTTTTGTTTTGTTTTGTTTTCTTTTCTTTTCTTTTATGAGAGTCCTTGCAACCTGCCCTCCAGCTGGAAATGGGCAATGCAAAGGCATTACAATGATAGATTTGCTAAATATGTTGCCAAGGTCTCTATTAGTGGCTTTCCCTGAAGCGGGGAAAAGACGTCCTGTTTAATTCTTGTTTGCATTTGAAAGTCTCTGTGAAATGGATTAAGCAGAGAGGGCTTCTTTTTGTACGTCTGCCCTTGGAAGGAGAGCGCCTTTAGGAAAAGGCTTTTCTGGAGGGAACAGAGAACTTAATTGCTGATGGCTATAAAAGTGCGCCCTGTTTGGGTGGCTTGAAAACAAAACCCGTGAAAATCCATGACTGAAAAATGAGACTTTCTCCTAATGATTGGGTCGGTTGCTCTTAATCTTGTTCTGCCTATTCTAAAGTTTGTCACCAGGACAACCAGGTTCTAGAGATACCACTAGTGATAATACCACTGGCAGTGGAGGTCCAGCCTGGCTTATACTCCTACCTCTCGTGCCTATTGGGGTGCCTCCAACAGCCGAGAAATAGTTCTTCTTGGCAGCAAGTCCAGAGGCCAACCTGGTCTTGCCCTCCATCCTCTTTAGTTCGGTATCTCTGATTCTTGTGGCACAATAGGGTCCTTTCTTCAGTCCCGGAAATCCTATTGGAGTTGATATTTCGAGGATCTGTGAACATTCTGGTTGGGTCGGTCCACATTACGTAATTCTCTGTGGTTCTGCAACAGTAATGTCTAATCCAGTTACACTTATCTATTGGGGTTGTATTCCCACATCGGATACACTAAAGATCGAGGACTTGGGAGAGGTACTGCTCCCGTCTGCCACGGGGACCTAAAATGACCTTATTACAATTCTTACACTTAACCTGTAGATACACGCAACAATTACAATCGCAGCAAAGTAGGGCCGAAGGGGTTGTGTGCTGCCCCACTCCGAAGGCACTCTCGAGGCTTTTGCTGTCTGTTGCTCTCATGCAGCAGCACTGATTCTTATACGCCTTCTGAAGGCTCTCCAGGGCTTTTTCCTGTCAAAGCAAAACCATGAGACTTCCTTTTCATGGTTAATTTCCATATGCATACTTTGAATCTGTATAGATAATGCCTTCTTTTCCCTGGAGATAATCTAAAGCTCTCTTCAGAGCGTATAGTTCACAACTCTGGGCTGACTAATTTGCTGGTAATCCTCCTTCTTCAATTACCGCTTTTTCTTCCCCCAAAATGACGACATAACTACTTGCTCTCTTTCCATCTATACATCAGGAGGAACCGTCTCTAAAAAGTTGTTGGATAGTTTTTTGGTTTTGTTTTTGTTGTTTTTTTTTTTTTTTACATAGGGCATTGGTGTGTTTATTAGGTCTTCTCTTACCCTGGTTTGGTAATTTATAAAATCTAATCAATCATGATGCGGCTCCCCACTTGCCTGTCCCTACAGGAATTGTGAAGGATTCAGGTTTCCGTCTACTATGAGGGTCAAATCATTCTTTTCTATTAAAATGGTTTCGTACTTCAAAGTTCTGGAATCTATTAACCACTGGCCAGACTTTTGAGATAAGATAGTTCTTACAGTGTGTGGGGGGGTATGTACGATTAGGGTTCTTCTAGAGGTTAATTTTTGGCTTTTTTCTACTAATATTGCTGTGGCCACTACTGCCTGTATGCATGTGGGCCACCTCCAACATACTGGGTCCATTAATTTTGGATAGGTATGCCACCGGTTTCCTTTCTCCGCCCCGTTCCTGCATTACGACTCCATGCGCTATCCCTTCTTCCGTGTTTATAAAAAGGTGATTTTTTTTTTTTTTTCTAGGGAGGAGAGGGCTAAACCCGGGGCTTCTATTAACTTCTGCTTTAATTCTTTAAATTGCTCTTGTTTGTCTTCTGTCCACTGTATTGGACTGTCTTTTACAAGTTTATAATAGAAAAATTTTATTGACCGAGTGTATCCTTTAACCCATAATTTACAGTACTCTAGTAACCTTAAAATCTTCTTTATTTCTCATTTCGTTCTTGGCACACTTAATGCTGTAATTCGTTCTGGATTGATTTTGCTTTTTCTATTGATAATTAGATGCCTTAAATACTTCTTTTTGTACAAACTGCAGTTGTGTCGTTGAGACTCTTAACTCTTGTTCTCCAAAAAAAACCATTCAGCGAACGTATCGATGTCTCTTTCTGACTTTTTGCTCCCTCTCTCCTGATACCAACAGATCATTTACATATTGCAAGATTCTTACTGCAGGTTCTGCCTGGAACTCCCCTAAAATTTTCTCTAGCGTCTGTTCAAATAGATTTGGGGATTTTGTGAATCCTTGAGGCAGGGAGGTCCAGCGGAGTTGCTGCTTCTTCCCGGTGTCTGGATTTTCCCATTCAAAGGCAGTTTCATAATACAAGACTTCTCAGCTCCTGAGTCTACTAAAAAGGCGTAAATTTCCTCCTGGGGGCCTGATTTTAAATTTATCAAGGGCTCACTAATTCTTTCTTCCCCCAGCAGGCAGAGCCCTTGACACCCTTACTCGGGAGAGTATTCTTCCTGTTGACAGATTTTAAACACTCGTTGATCTCTCTTTCGCCTGGGACACTCTCTCTTAAAATGTTCTCCCTGCCCACAATGGTAACACTTTCCGCCCTCTGGGGCTCCTGATTTCATTCACATGGGCTTTTTGAGCGACAGCAGATGGGCTCCCTGTATCTTGTGTGCTCTCATCCCTGGCCCTGGATTCTGGGGCGCTTTATCTTTAGTCTTTGTTATTTCTTTTACGGTCGCCACCATTAGTTTTGCTTTTGCCCTCTGCTTCTCCTCATCGCGCCTCACATACACTCTTTGTGCTTCTCGTAACAGCTCATTGATTCCTCTCTCATGCCAGTCTTCCATCTTTTCCATTTTTTTCCTAATAGCTGGCCAGGCATGGGTGACAAAATTTATTTTTTAATAATTCCTGGCCAGCCACAGTGTCTGGATCAGTCCCAGAAAACTGCTGAATATTCCTTCAGAGCCTCTTCAACTGTTCCATCGGCGATTCCTCTTTGAGTTCTTGGAACACGACCCACCCCCAAATACATAATCAATGAGTTCTTGGAATGCAGCCCACCCCTGAACATGCCCCCTCCCTTCCAGCAGCGCAGGCTTCCTAATAGTCATTGGAGGGAGGCTCGAAGTCTTTACCACCATGTCCTTCTTGTGGCTTCTTCATTCCTTACACTCCTGTGGTTATCTTAGCTAACGACACCACCCTTTGCCCTGCAAGTTTCTGTACTTCCAACTGTTGCTCTCGTCTGATATCCTGTCTAACACTATCCCTTTCCCAAACACACAGCGAGCACAGACCCATCTTAGCTGAAGCCATAGTGAGCACACATCTATTTTAGCTGAAGCAAAATTCTTTTGCTAAATTACTTATTACAACAGCAACACACACTGACACACCCCCCGACTGCATAGGAACACACACACTGACTACAGACCAACACACACTAACACCCCACACACGCCCCCACCACACATGGAACACCCCACGTAATGCACACAGTGCTCGTGCACGTCATGCACAGAGCGTGGAAGGCATGCACATGCAGCACGCACGCACACACACAGTGCGGGCACACACAGCCTGCCAGCATACGCACAAAATGCGCGCCCACACGGCACGCGCTCGACCCAGTGAACGCATACCTGCAGTGTGCACGCTCACAGGCTCATCTACACCACACTGCACGTAAACAGTGTGCACCCACCGTGTGGGTACCGGGACACGGAGTGCACCCAGACACCGAGTGCACCCACACACAGGGCACACACGATGCGTGCACACACAGAGTGCAGCACACAAACTGACGTGCCGGCATTTCCCAGTCCCTGAAGGGCCGACGGGAGAGCTGGGGAGGGACTTTCTACAAGGGCGTGTAGTGACAGGATGAGGGGGAAGGGCTTCAAACTGGAAGAGGGGAGGTTTAGAATAGATCTGAGGCAGAAATTCTTGACTGTGAGGCTGTTGGACCCTGGCGCAGGTTGCCCAGAGAAGCTGTGGCTGCCCCATCCCTGGAAGTGTTCAAGGCCAGGTTGGACGGGGCTCTGGGCAACCTGGGCTGGTGGGAGGTGTCCCTGCCCAGGGCACGGGGGTTGGAACTTGATGGTGTTCAAGGTCCCTTCCAACCTAAACCATTCCGTGATTCTGTGTGTGCGCCCAGGCGTGCGCATAGGTACGGAGTGCAGCATGTGGGTGTGCTGGACTCGTCCCGCTCGCACATCACCGCTTGCCTGCTGCGGCTGTAGCCAGATGGGCCCCTCAACACCCCAAACCGTGCATGCTGCCTGTAGCAGTTCTGTTTTCTGGTGTATGTGTTTTGGGAAGGCCCTGGTGGCAAAGGGCTGCAGAGAGCGGGGTGGCAGTGAACTTCCCCAAGAGGCCGCGATGCCACACGGGATTTTTTGCTGCCAGCTGTCAGCAGGCAGCGCTCGCAGCCAGGCGCTGCTGCCTGCCGCGGGGCCTGCACAGCCTCGTCCCGCAGGCAGAGCGTTCAGCGGGGGTCTGTCGGGGGTGTCCCATGCCGGCTTCTGCCTCCCCTCCTGCCGGGAACCCCCCATGGTGCCCCCCCTTCTGCCAAGAGGCCACCGGGCCCGGTGCCCGGAACCAGCGACTCTGTGACATCAGCCCCGGGAACAAGAGCACCGTGGGCAGCGTGAGCACTGCGGGCACTACGTCGGCTGCGGCACTGGTGGCGACAGGCCCTCGGTTCGCTTCTTGCAGGTGCCACGTGCCGCCACTGGCAGCAATGAAACTGCTCCTCGTCATCGTCCTGCTGGCCCTGTGCTGGCCTGTGCAAGGCGCGTGGGACAGCTGTGGGTAAGTGGCCCCAGGCTCTGGGGGGGAGCTTGGGCAACCCTGATGGGGTTCACTGGAGGGAGCCCGCTTGTCCCCCGTGGCCACAGCTTCCCCAACCCCGCCTGGGAGCCTCAGATCCTGGCCAGCACCCCGGCTGCTGGCACAGCTCCTCTACGGGGCTCAGGCAGAAACAGGGGCGCACGCACGCCCGCCCCAGGGGGTTCCCTGGCCCTGCTGTCCGTGCAGCACCTTGTGGGGAGGGAAGAGGGCTGACCTTCAGCCTGAAGCGCAGCACGCCATGGAGCAGGACAGTCCTGAGTTTTTGGTTACAGAGGGACCTGCGGGCTCCGGCCCATGGCTTACCAGTACGGCATGTCGCGCGTGGTGGGTGGCACCGATGCCCGTCCAGGAGCCTGGCCCTGGATCGTCAGCATCCAGGACCCCTGGGAAGCAGGCACGGGGCACATCTGCGGAGGGTCCCTCATCAGCCCACAGTGGGTCCTCACGGCGGCACACTGCTTCATCGAGGCCAGGTAAGGAGGGCCAGGGAAGGGGGCTGTCCCCACCACCCTCGCGGGTGCCCTGCGCGCAGCACCGCCTGCTACTCCCATCCCCGTTCCTGCCAGTACGCCCAGTGCCTGGGCACTGCCGAGCCCAGCCCAGAGACTGCTGAGGAGAAGGCTGGGCTCGGGCCACTGCTTCCTAGCAGCCTCCAGCGCCACATGGCTCGTGCCTAAGGCATGCCAGGGCAGTGGCAGCCTGCGTGGCACTGCTCTCCTCTCTGCCCTGGGAAGCAGAAGGCAGGGAACGGCGGGGCTGCTGCAGCGCGTGGCTCCGCTCCCTCTGACCCCCCTCTCCATCTGCCTTCCAGGCACATCAGCATGTGGCGCGTGGTGATCGGGGCCACCCAGTTGACTCGGCTGGGCCCTGAGGCCCAAGTGCGCCATATTAAGCGGCTGCTGGTTCATGAGCACTACAGGAATATCACACAGAGGAACGACATCGCCCTGCTGGAGCTGGACCAGCCGGTCCAGTGCAACTACTACACCCAGCTTGCCTGTGTGCCCGACGCCTCACTTAGAGTGTCAGAGCTGCACACCTGCTACGTCAGCGGTTGGGGCGCCACCACTGCAAGATGTGAGTTCCCCAAAAGTGCTGGTGTCCTGAGTGCAAGCTCAGCACACTGGGGAGAGGGGTTGGGCTTCCCGAGAGCAGAGGCGAAAGCCGCAGTCAGGCTGCGCGGACGTATGCCTCCGGAGAGAATGGGCTGACCCACTGCCCAAAGCCAGACAGAGGGGAAACACGGGCACAGTGCCTTCAGGACACAAAGCCAAGCCCTAGGGAAGGGGTTCACCCAGACAGGGGGGGAGCTGCTGGGGCTTCATTGCTTTCTGTGCTCACAGCTGCAGGGTCAACGGATGTCCTGCAGGAGGCCAAGGTCCAGCTCATTGATGTCAACCTCTGCAACAGCAGCGGGTGGTACAGAGGGGCCATCCACAGCCACAACCTGTGTGCTGGCTATCCGCAGGGTGGCATCGACACCTGCCAGGTAGGACGTGCTGCAAGTCAAGCACCGGCAGCACCGGCAGCCCTCTCGCAACGCCCAAACATCGCCCGGCGCGTGCTCGGCCTGGCAAGTCACCCTGCCACCGCTGGGTTTCCACCGCTGCTGGGGCTCACCTCCCCTTCCCCAGCTGCAGGTCCTTGCCCAGTGCCCACCTTGTCCCAGAGCCCGGGGACGCTGCCCAGAAAGCCCATCCCGTGCTCCCGGCAGCCCATAGGTCCAGATCCCAAAGCATCCCCCTTCCACACAGCCGGGAGCACTGTGCAGAGATGAGAGAGCGCCCGACCTTACAGGCCCTCCACCCCCTCCCAGACGAGGCTCTGTAGGCTCCAGCGCCGGAGCAGCGCCGTTGTGTGCAGTGAGCAGAGCTCTGGCAGGTGCTGGGAGAGAGAAGGAGCCGGCCAGAGCGCTGACAGCGGCCACCCAACGCCACCTCAACCCTCTCTCCTCCCCTGCAGGGTGACAGCGGTGGTCCTCTGGTGTGCAAAGACAACAACGCGGACTACTTCTGGCTTGTTGGGGTGACCAGCTGGGGGAGAGGCTGTGCCAGAGCCAAACGGCCTGGAGTCTACACCTCCACCCAGCACTTCTACGACTGGATCCTGGTCCAGATGGGACTGAGCCCAGCAGTAAGGGGTACTCCAACAGCACGGGCTTGGAGTCATTTTCTCACCACCTCAACCCCTTATCAGAGGCCAAGGCCAACACCAACACCACCGGGCACGATTAGCTCCTGCCCATTTCCACTCCAGAAGTTGGTGGAATTCTTTACTCGGCTGCAGGAGCTGCTGCAGGTCCTGTGGGGGAAAAAGGCTTGAGCAGCGTGACGAAGAGGCTCCAGAGCAGGCCGCCCTGTTCCACGACCATTTCCTTCCGGGGCAATGCCTGCTGAGCCAAAGGCAGCCTCAGTGCCAAGGCCTGCTCTGTCCTGCCTGCGCTCCTCTGAGCGCAGAAGGGCTGATGTTGACTTGGTTGTAGAAATAAAGTTCCTGATTTTCACAGCTGAGCGTGCTTGAGTCCAATTCAGTCTCCGGTGCAAGGCAAGGACTTGCGTGCCCGGCGCCTGCCGACGAGGCTGCAGGCAGACAGCAGGGCACGAAGGGAAAGAGTGACTCCGAAGGGCTGAAACGGTGCCTGGTCAGAGAGGAGGGTGCTCAGAGCCACCATGGGGTGGAGAAGACTGGCACATGGAGGACAGGAAACAGTGATGTGACCTGCAGACAACTTTGGGGCTATGCATTAAGGCACTCAGCTGGAAATTAGGGCCCAGCGTAAGCCGTAGCTAATTGAACAGACGGTGTGAAACTCCTGAGCGTGACAAGAGAAATTGCTGACCACAGCAAAGAGTGAGAAGCCAACAGGGCTCTCAGTCCCAGAAGGAAGAGCCGGATTTCAGGGGTAGTTAACAGGGGATTGATCCCCCCTTGTCTCCATTTTCCCTGCTTGAACATCCCCCTCATCTTCCTTGTCTCCTCCCTTTCTCCTCTCTTGTCTCTCCTCCTAAACCAGGGACCCACCCCAGGTCACTTCCTCCCTCTCCTCCCAGGTTTGCTCCATCGGTGAAGAGATTTGGTGTTTCAGGTGCTGGTAGCTCGGTCGCCTGGGACTGCCTCGGTCCCCGCCACTGCCTGCATGCATGTGGGCCACCCCCACGTACTGGGTCCATTAATTTGGATAGGTATGCCACTGGTTTCCTTTGTCCGCCCCGTCCCTCCATTAGGACTCCATGCGCTATCCCTTCTTCCACGTTTACAGGAAGGTGAAATGTTTTTGGTTTCTTTTGTTTTTCTAGGGAGGGGAGGGCTAAAACCAGGGCTTTTATTAGCTTCTGCTTCAGTTTTTGTAATGGCTCCTGTTTGTCTTCTGTCCACTGTATTGGACCTTCTTTTACTAGTTTGTCATACAGAAATTTTACTAATTGAGTGTATCCCTCAACCCATAGTCTACAGTACCCTAGTAACCCTAAAATCTTCCTTATTTCTCTTTTTGTTCTTGGGACACTTAAAGCTGTAATCCCAGAAATTCATTCTGGATTGATTTCTCTTTTTCCTCCACTAATTAAATACTCTAAATACCTTACTTCCTTTTGTACAAACTGCAGTTTTGCCTTTGACACTCTTAATCCTTGTTCTCCTAAAAAATTCAGCAAACGTATCGATGTCTCTTTCTGACTTTCTGCTCTTTCTCTCCCGATACCAACAGATCATTTACATATTGCAAGATTCGTACTGTGGGTTCTGCCTGGAACTCCCCTAAAATTTTCTCTAGCGTCTGTCCAAATAGATTTGGGGATTCTGTGAACCCTTGAGGCAGGGAGGTCCAGCGGAGTTGCTGCTTCCTCCCGGTGTCCAGATCTTCCCATTCAAAGGCAAATAAGTTTCTACTCTCCTCTGCTAATGGACAGGCCCAAAAGGCATCTTTAAGGTCTATTACACTAAACCATTTATGATTATGCGATATTTTACTCAGGAGGGTATATGGGTTCGAAACCACAGGCTGCCGAGTCTGTACTCATTTATTGACTTCTCGTAGGTCTGCAACTAATCTGTATCTCCCCTCAGCCTTCTTGACCGGTAGAATTGGACTATCATAAGGTGACATCCAGGGTTCCAACAATCCATCCTTCAACAATGAATCGATTGCTGGTTTTAGACCTTTCCTCCCCTCATAAGATACGGGATATTGTTTTATCCTTACTGGCCGGTCCTCTTTAACTTCTGTTTTCGCGCGGGTTCATTTACTTGTGCTGTTTTCTTCTCCTGGCAACGCCAGCAGCAGAGCGGTCGGAGGAGAAGGGTGAGTGCCAGGTTGGTGGTGCAGAGGGGTGCGTGAGTGTGATGTGCGCAGTGGCCCCAGACGGCACTGAGAAGGGTCGGTTGGTCTGGCTGTGCGGGAGGATGCTCTGCCCGCAGCGACCGCCCAAGCAAGCGCGGCCTTGGGGAAGCGTCTGGTTGAGTGTTTGTTGGCGTGCTGGAGAAGAGCTGGGCAGGTGTCCCAAAGGGCAGCGTTTGGTGGGACCCCCTTCACCCCAAAGCTTTGTGGGACCTTTTTGAAGCCACCCTGGTGAGGACTCTGCTCCTTCCACCCAAGTACTTTATGTTTCACACCATGGAGTGGTCATTTCTGACTGCAATCTCAGCAGGACCTGGGGCCAATGGCTGTAGCTTCAACTGTGGAGCTCTAGAGACCTGGCAAGGATGGAGGAGAAGGAATGAGGCTCCTGGTGAAGGGAGGGAAGTGAGGAGGTGCGGTGTCCACGCTGGCGTTGAGGAGTGGCTGGGCAGGAGAGGACATGTTGGTGTAGGAGCATGGAGCAGCCTGTGGCCAGAAGCAGAGGGTGGACACGGGGAGCATGGGCTCAATGTGAGAGGGAGCACAACCTCGGTGCAGCGGGTTTAACTAGAGGGCTGGGAGCGAGAGTGGCGTCCAGCCTGGGCAGGGGAGCTGGGTCTGCTCCTTCTCCACATGAGAAATGGTGGTTTGCAGGTAGCATCTGGTTGCACTTGCTGGAACGCAGAGCAGGAGAGAGTTGTGTCTACTGCCAGGGGAAGTTTCTGATGGATTTGAGACATGGAAGAGTTGAGGAGGCTTTGGGTTGGGTTGACTTGGGTTGGAGTGCTGGCACGCACCCCTTGCTGCTTTCCCCCCTGTCCCCAGCCCAGGTCTTGGGGGAACATCTTCCTCAGCCTTGGCTTTCTCTTCTCTTGGACCTGGAAAAGTGAAACGATGATGGAAATCAGAGCCAAACCAGACATGGTGCTCAGTTCTCGCCAACCCCCTACTTTCTGCGCAGGGGACTGATGGTGGTCACAGCACGGTTTCAGCTTTGCGGGATTTTGGCTGATCTGAAAGGCCGTTGGGGCCTGTTTTCCCCTACAAAGGCAGGACACAGGCAGAAAGATGGCAGCGGGGAGGAACTGGGGGTACCTGGGTGCCCCCGTCCGCCTCCCAGCCCCGTTGTGCTGGGTCGGGGCCGCAGCTCACCCCAATGCACCCTCGGGTGCCCCCGTGCTCTGTGAGGGGGGGTTTCAGGGCCTGAAGGGTTGTCCCCGTGTCCCTGTCGGGCTCACGGTGGTGGCACGCTGCTCTGCCTCTGGCTGGGGGTGGCGGAGAAAGGTCTGGCACGCTGTGGCCGTCACTGACCCTCGTTTTCTCTCCCACCATAGAGCTCCTGGGCGTACCTCTCGGGTCTGTACAGAGCCCCCCTGGCCGGCGCCTGCTCCAGGCTGAACAACCCCAACTCTCAGCCTGTCCTCCCAGCAGAGGGGCTCCAGCCCTCACAGCATCTCCATGGCCTCCTCTGGCCCTGCTCCAGCAGGTTCATGTCTTTCCTATGTTGGGGGCTCCAGAGCTGGACACAGTACTCCAGGTGGGGTCTCCCCAGAACGCAGCAGAGGGGCAGAACCACATCCCTCGCCCTGCTGGCCACACTTCTGATGCAGCCCGGGATACGGGTGGCTTTCTGGGCTGCGATCATGTGTTGCCAGCTCATGTTGAGCTTCTCATCAGTCAGCACCCCCAGGTCCTTCTCCCCAGGGCTGCACTCCATCCATTCTCCGCCCAGCCTGGATTTGTGCTTGGGATTGCCCCGACCCATGTGCAGGACCTTGCACTTGGCCTGGTTGAACTTCAGGAGGTTGGCATGTGCCCACCTCTCCAGCCTGTCATTAGTAGAAGGCCAGGCCTGCAGCACCCCAGTTATCAGCCCAGCTCGGGTGGGAGGGGATGCTCCTGCATGGGGGGGTTGTCCTGCGTTGGGGGGGTACATCCCACCGAGGGAAGGTCTTGCCAAAGTGGGGGCTGCGCTCATGCTCCCTCTCCCCCATCCCTCCCCAGATCGCCCCGGCAGAAGGTCCCGAGGACAGTGAGCGGATGGTCATCATCACAGGGCCGCCCAAGGCTCAGTTCAAGGTGCGCTGGGTGGGGGCTCTGGGTGGGGGGACAATAAGGGCCAAGTCGAGAGTGTCCCTGTGGTCACCACTGTGCTGCCAGCCTGGCTTGGCCTCCCTCAGCACCAGGGGAGCTCTTTGCTGGGTACCATGGTTTTGATGCTGCTGGACGTGGGGACATCATCAGCTTTGGGGATGGAGTGGCACAGCGGGTGCTGCCTGATGGTTTTCCAGCCTGTCCGTCTCCTCCCCAGGCCCAGGGGTGAATATTTGGGAAGCTGAAAGAGGCAAACTTCTTTAACTCGAAAGAAGAAGTGAAGCTTGAAGCCCACATCAAGGTGCCTTCCTTCGCCGCCGGCCGTGTGATACGCAAAGGTGGTGGTGCCCCAGGGACGCAGAGTTGCCCATCACCCATCACCCCCGCCCACCCCAGGGGGACAAATCCCGGGTGCTCAGTGGTCTCAGTGATGTCTTGACCCTCAGCCCCCATGTCCTGGTGGTGGTTCTCGTTGGTCCCAAGGAAGGGGGAGAGACACAGGGTGCCTGGTGTCGTGGTGACAGCAGCATTGGAGGATTTTGGGTCTTCCACAACAGAAGCCTCTTGTGGTTCGCTCCAGGTGAACGAACTGCAAAACTTAACCAGTGCGGAAGTCCATGTGCCACGAGACCAAACCCCCGACGAGAACGAGGAGGTCATCGTTAAAATCATTGGGCGTTTCTTTGCCAGTCAGGTGCAGTTTGGCCGTGGCTTTTCCCGATCTTCCCTGGCCGCTTTCATCCACCGAGGAAAGGCACGGGGTGGCTGAGCCCAGCACCACCCGAGCGTCCCGCTGCTCTTCTTTTGGGTGGTCCCTGTGCCCCCAAGATGCACTGAAAGTGTTTCGGCAGCTCCCTTCGGCTGTGCGAGCACTGAAATTAAAGATTGGCTCGATTGAGCTAAAAATAAGTGTTTTGGATGCCGTGAAGAGCAGCATCCAGGGTATGAATGGAATCCTTGGCGTTGGCAAAGCCACCCGCATGCCAGCTGGGTGCAGCTTCCATAACACTGGTTCCTGTCCACTCGAGCAGGATGGCAGCCCCCCAGAAAAATTCAGGTGCTCTTGAGGAGTGATGGAGGAAGCACAAGTTAAAAAAAAAAAAACAAAAAAAACCAAAACACCCAAAAAACGCCCCCAGAATTAATTACGGCTTGTCCAGAGTGAAAAGTTGGGAGCGGTGAGATGCTTGGGGGTGGGTGGTGGTGGGAGAAGCGGTGCCCTGACCCCCACCTCTTGCTTTTCCCCTCTCCTCCCCAAGACTGCACAGCGCAAGGTGAGGGAAATGCTCCAGCAGGTGAAGCAGCAGGAGCAGAAACACGCTCCGGGAGCCCCGGCCTCGCAGCACAGCAAGGGAGGCTCCCGCCGTGCCGCCCAGCACCACCCGATGGATGTAACCCCGCTGCCGGACATCCCCCCCCCCCCTTCCCAGCAGGTCAGGGGAGCAAACCAAAGACCCCCCCAAACACACAGCCCCCCATTCCCCACGGCGCTGCGAGGATGCACAGCCGAGGGGTACGGGGAGGGCTCTCTCCATCCCACAGCCTCCCCCTTCCTCCTCCCTCGCCTCCCGACGCTCTCCCTTTAGTTGGACTAACGTGGGCAGGTTTGGGTACCTCAGCACCTCACGCTTGTGTCTCCCTTTTAGAGAGTCTGTATGCCTTGGAAACCTGAGAGTTGGAGGGTTTTTTTAATTAATTTTCTAATAAAAAAAGAAACTAGTTGGACAAAACGATGGGGATAGGCAGCACTCTGGTCATTCTCTCCGGGGCGTTGTGGAGGAAGGCTGCCAGTCTTCCTCCCAGTGTACTTTTCCCCGTTGGCTCCAGACTGCTGCTGGGGCTGAGCTCTGAGCCGCCAGAGCGGTTCTCAGCAGACGGTCACTCGGCGCAGACAATGAGGCCCTGAATAGCCCTTCCTGTGCTCTTGATGGCTCCGGACAGCTCTGCTCCTCTGCTGCTTCTAAGGTGGGGCTGCCCCAGTGCCCTCACTCAGGAGCCTTTTGTCTGTGCAGGTCTCACTTGTGACAGGGGGTGGGGGTGTTGCCAAACTAACTGCTGTGCTGCGATGTGTGAGTGGGTGTTCCTGCCCGTGTCAGTGCCAGAGCTCTTCCGTAGGCTCCTTCTGCCAGCGGAGAGCCAGGGGCCGCTCCTTCAGGAGAGAGCTTGTTTAAAAAGAGAAAAAAAAAAGGGGGGGGGGGGGGGGGGGGGAAGGGAAAAAAAAAGTGGGAAAAGAAAAAAGGGGAAAAAGAGAAAAAAAACGGGGAGGGGGGGAGGGGAAACAAAAGAGGGGGAAAAAGCAAAAAAAAAGGGAAAAAGAAAAGGGGAAAAAGAGAAAAAAAGGGGAGAAAAGTGAAAAAAGAGGAAATAAGGGGAAAAAGGAAGGGGAAGCAAAAAACAAAAGGAAGAAAGAAGAAAAAAGGAAAAAGAAAAAAACCCCCACATATTAAAAAAGAAAGGTAGAAAGGAAAAAAAAACCCAAACTAAACAAGGAAGGAAAGTGGGAACAGCCGCCGGGCAGGAGGAGGGACAGGAGCCGGGGGAGGATGGGGGGCCGTGGGGGGAGGTGGCAGTGCCAGCGCCGGCCCCAGGGGCTGCGACACCACGTTTTTGTCCTCTACTGCAAAGTGTTCTATGAAAAACAACCAACCAAATCCCACCCAACGACAACATCAAAACCCAAAGAGAAATCTCTCCAGCTCACAAGAGCCTGAGCTCGCTCTCCATTGCTTTCTTTCCAGTGTCTCGGGGGTGTCACGGTCGAGCTGAGATTGGGGGGTGGTGGTGGTGGGAGTTTGCCCCGTGGCTGTGATGGGGGGAGAAGGGGTGGGTGGGGAGTGGGGGATGTGGTGTGGGTTGTTTTTGAGGTGGTGGTGGTTTTTTGCCAGGTGCAGCTTTACCCAGTGGCTCCGGGAGGTGTTGGCATCAGGAAGCCTGTGCTAAAGCGGGGTGGGGGCCTCCCCGCAGTTGGTTAGCAGAGCCAAAGTGGTTATTAATGGTTATTAACAGCATAGTAATTAGGCCCGTGTAATGGGGAAGCTCAGATGCCCCCTAAGCACCCCCCGGTGCTTCTCTAGCCAGGCGAGCGCTGGGTGTCCACCCCGCAGGAGAGGAGCGCACCTCCGGGGTGGGTGGAAGGGCGTCACCCAACAGGGAGAGGACCAAGATGGGGCTTGGGTGTCCCTTGGGGTGGCCGCGTGGGGCTGCTGGGGGCTGCCACGATGAGGGACACCCCCACGCCTTTCTCCATGGCTCCCACAGCTCTGCTCCCTCCCTCCCTCCCACCCATCCAGTGCCACTGGAGAGGTGGTGTCCCCCCTCCCGGGGCGGGCAGGGGCTGTGCCACCCCATCTAACACCTCAACGCACCAAAGCACCTCACTGGGGGAGGGACTCTGTGCCTGGTAGCCCCGTGCTCCCCAGCACTGTAAGGATGCGGCTGAGCCCCCACCACGGCCACCCTGTCCAAACCAAAGACCCCCCCACCCCCATTCCCCGCGGCGCTGCGAGGATGCACAGCCGAGGGGTACAGGGAGGGCTCTCTCCATCCCACAGCCTCCCCCTTCCTCCTCCCTCGCCTCCCGACGCTATCCCTTTAGTTGGACTAACAGAGGCAGAGAGAGAGAGAAAGAGAGGTTTTATTATTCTTTTTTTTTTTAATTTTTTATTTTTTATTTCCTGAAAGCCACCGGTTTTTCACCCCAGGCATGGCCAGAGGAGCTCGCCCAGCGTTGAGGGGGGGGAGGTTGGGCTGCATCGCGCAGCGCAGCGGCTCATCAGTTTTTAGAATTAATATAACGATAACGAAACTAACGGTCATTTTTAAGTTTTGTTAGGATTTTAATTATTTATTTATTTATTTATTTCATTTCAGAGGGGGTGGGGGCAGGGGCGGAGGGGGTGTTTGTTTTTTAGCACAAGCCGGCTTTTCCAGAGGTTAAAGGAAAGGTCGTGCTTGGATATAAATGCTTTGGGGAAAGATCCCGGTTGCAAAGAGAAAAGGGGGGAAGAGCCAGATTTCCAATAGGTTGTCAGCCCAGGGCTGGGGGGGAAAAAAAAAAAAACACACTAGCAAAATTATTATTTTTTTAATTTCAAAAATAAAACACACAGAACCCCCAACCCCAGATGACACACACACATCCACACACAAAAACTACCTCAGGTTTTCATACCTCAGCACATTGCGCTTGTGTTTCCCTTTTAGAGATTTTGTATGCCTTGTAAATCTGATAGCTGGAGCATTATTGCATTATTTTTGTTTATTTTCTTAATAAAAAAAAACGAGTTGGAAAACACACTCTCTACTGAGTGCGAGGCGGGAGAAGGAAAGCAATCCCACGGGTGCCAGAGCTCTTCCATAGTCTCCTTCTGCTGGCTGAGAGCCAGGGGCTGTTCCTTCGGAGAAAGCTTGAGGGATGTTTAAAAAGAGAAATGGGGGGAGAAAAAAAAAAAAGGGAAAGAAGAACAAAGACAAAAAGGAGATAAAGGGGGGGAAGAAAAAAGGGGGAAAAAGAAAAAAAGGGAAAATGAAAAAAGGGGGGGAAGAGAAAAAAAAAGGAAAAGGAAACAAAAACCCCAAATATAAAAAAAGAAAGGTAGAAAGGAAAAAAAAAAAAACAACCAAACCAAGCAAGGAAAGTGGTGAAAGCCATCGGGAAGAGGAGGGACAAGAGCCAGGGTGGGGGGTGAGGTGGCGGTGCCAGCGCCGGCCCCAGGGGCTGTGACACCACACTGCAAAGTGTTCTGTGAAAAAAAACAACCAAACCCCACCCAATGACAACATCAAAAACCAAAGAGAAATCTCTCCAGCTCACAAGAGCCTGAGCTCGCTCTCCGTTGCTCTCTTTCCAGTGTCTCGGGGGGGTCATGGCTGCGCTGAGATTGGGGGGTGGTGGTGGTGGGAGTTTGCCCCATGGCTGTGATGGGGGAGAAGGGGTGGGTGGGGAGTGGGGGATGTGGTGTGGGTTTTTTTTGGGGTGGTGGTGTTTTTTTTGCCAGGCGTCGCTTCACCCAGTGGCTCGGGGAGTGGGAGGAAACGGGAAAAAGGGCTTCACTGAGAGGTTGAAATTAACAATTTCTTTGGACTTTGCTCACGGGCCCAATACGTCACTATTGCAAGTTCTGTGCGTGCGATGGTGATAACACTATTGCAGTTTAAAAGAAATTAGCGGGATCCACTATTGCGAGCTACAAATGCCCCCGACAAGTAGCAACACAAACCACAAGGGCGCTAGATATTAATACTTTAAAAGAGCGCACCAGTCACAAACTCAATCGCATGCCCTATACCGTACGGATGTTTCTTAGTCACTTACCCTCTCTCTCTCAGGTGAGGTCGCTCCATCCCGGGGAAGTTACCCTGTACAGCGTCCTGGATGGGGGGGACGGATCTCTGAGGGGCCAGCTGTATCCTTGGAGGATTCCCCATTTATCTCCCCAGACCCTGCGGTTTATATTTCCTGACTCGGTGAGGGTGCAGGATTATGCCCGAGTGGATTACACTGTCTGGGATATTTCCCTCTGGTGGTGCCATAGCAAAGTCTCTGTTGCCAATTAGTGATGTCCGGCGCTCAATGTCATGGGAATAGTGGTGGGATGGGACTCGGGGCATTTTGTTTGTTAAGGGCCATTTGGTTTTGGTTGTTCTGTGCCATCTTGAGATAAGCCCGGGCTGAGCTGTTTTGTAGCTCCCCCCAAGTTCTCTCTGCACAGCCAAGGCACGGCGGAGATGGAGCTGAGTGGGATGGCAGCTCCCTGCCTCTCACCTCTGGTGCTCTGAAACCGGCTTGGCTGCCTGGGAAACCGGGACCGGTCCTGGGCCAGGAGCCTCCACAGGAGCTGCCAGCAGGGACCGAGAAAGAGCGGGTTCCCAGGCAGGGGCCGGAACTGAGTGTGGAAGCATACGCTGTGGAGCTCTGAGCTGCTGCATGGTGCCAGGTCTGTCCAACGTCAGGCAGTACGTTCCCAGGAGATGTCACCGCTGACAACTCTTCCGAGGAAGTGGGGCCGTTTCTGTAGTCGTAGCCTGCCTGGAGAAACAGCCCCACGGAGCTAATAGTCTGCTGAGCAGCAAGGGAGCAGAGTCGCTGACTCTCAACCCAGGACTGAAGTACAGCAACTCACTCTATTGCCTTCCCCCTTCGCCCGCTGCCTCCCACAGTTTGGAAGAAACCAACCAGGGAGCTCCAAAGGAGGGGACCCCTCCCCCACTCCCCCAAATCTGCCCAACATCCCCAAACCTCCCCAAAGATACGGGACTCCTCCCACACACCTCCACTCCCCACACCGACAACCCTCCCCCTCCCCCAACGCTCCAAAAAGCAGCAGTCCTTAGGGCAGACTCCTGAAGCTGACTCCACAGCTACGGCTCCCCGTCGGCTCTGGGGGAGACAAGGGGGCCCCGGGGCTCTCCGTGGGCTTTAAGGGGGTCCCAGGGCTGCCCACGGGCTCCCAGCAATGCCCGTGCCCGTGCCCACCACCCACCCCCGCTTCAGGGGGCCCAGCGCTGACACCCCCCGACCCATCTCGGGGGTACCTGGGGGGGCTCGGCCGTGGGCTGGAGGCGGGCGAAGGGGGCACGGCCGGGCTGACCTGCCGGGGGGTGCTGAGAGCGGAGCCCAGAGCGGAGCCAAGCGCCCGGCCAGGCCGGCCCCGGGCACCCTGCGCTGCGGCCGGGGCTGCCGCCACCTGCGGGGAGCGAGCGGGGGGTGAGGGGGCGGGGGACGGGGGGGCCTGAATCGGCCCTGTTCTCCCCGGAGACCCCCCACTCGGCTCTGCCCCCTCCCCCAAACAGGCCCAGGCCGCCCCCCGAGCCCCCCAGCCCGGTCCCGCCACCCCACAAACCCCCCGAACCTGCCCTGGGCACCTCCGCACCGCTCCTACCGCCACTTCCCCATCTCCCCCGGTACCGACCGCCGCAGCTCCCGACCGCCGCTGCACACCGGAAACGTTCTCCTTCGAGTCCGCCCACCCGCGCATGCGCAGAGGGGCAGACCCGGGCCACGCCCCCCAGCGGGGGGGGTGGGGGGAGTGGGGCCGCGCCGAGGAGAACGAGGCTCCCTCAGTCCCGCGCCGCCGCTTCCCTCCGCCCCGGGCACTGCGAGGCCGAAGAAACCAGCCCAGCGCTCCCCAAAATGAGCCGGGACCCCCCCGAAACCAGCCCAGCCCTCCCCCAAATGAGGGTGTCCCTGGCACCCTCCTCCCGGCTGGGATGCGTCACCGCGGGGGCGCCCAGGGGCACCAAAACGGCCCAAAACGGGGGAGTTCATGGGGTCTTTGGACCCCCTGAACGGGCGTTTCCTGCGGGGCGACCCCCCCCAGCACTGGGGGAGAAGGAGCCCACCCCTTTGCCTCCTGCCACGGGATCGGGCCCTGCCCCCACAAAAAAGGGGGTGTCAGCACCATTTTAGAGACGGAATCCATCCAAAGGTGCTCCAGGAACATTTGGGACGGATGCTGGGTACGGGCATCGATACGGAGCTGGTGGGGAGAGAAAAAACCCAAATCGGGCTGGCAGAGACCCACGGGCAGCTCTGAAGGACTCGGGGGGGTTTAATTACAGTTCCCCGAGTTATTGTAGAGATCGATAAACCAATAAAATACTCTCAATTCCTTTTAATACGCTGTGACTGCGTCACCCGGACAAAGAACACATGCACGGGATGCCAAAAATGGTATTGCCAAAAGCAGAGACAGAGACTGTCACCGATCGCATTTGCATCCTCCAACAATTAACGGCTTTCTCCCCAAAAATGCTTTAGCTTCTGCGCGCCTTCATCAAATCAATATCTCTGAATTGTGGCTGAAAAACCTAAAGAAATGGGCAATGAAACCAGGAAGGGAGGAGCGGGTTTGCCAGTGAGACGGGCGCTGCTCCTTCTATTTGTCTGATCCCGTGTGGGAAGCCAGAAAAAAGCAGACGGAGGCAGCGCTGCAGGGACTTGGCACTGATTTAAAACACTATGAACAATATCTTTACGGATATTCACTTACCAGGAAAAAAATTGTACTTAAGAAGGGTTCAAAACTGCTTTAGGGAGGCTGAAAAACTGCTTTGGAAGGGTTAACCAACTGCTTTAAGTAGTGTTAAAAACTCCTTTCAGGAGGGTTCCAAACTGCTTTTGGAAGGGCCACGAACTGCTTTTTGCAGCAGGGAAGCTGGGAGAAACCCCGCATTTCCCACCTGGAAAACCAACAAAAAGAAAGAAATAATCCACAGCCTCACTGAGGCCGCAAAGGAAGAAAACTTGTCAGCTGGGAGCCCAGCGGCGGCACTGCAGTTTTGGGGGTGGGTTGTGTGTGCCAGAGCGCCTTTTAGCACCTCCTCGGGCACATTTCTTTTCCCTCGGGGCTGAGATTTAACAGGGCCTTCTCATCTGGCCAGCTTTCCATTGCGCTCATTAATAGGGGTTGCCATTAGAATACCCTGGGAATCTTTTGATGGTTGTGCTTGCGTTGTTAAGTTTTGCGGGTTTGACCTTTGTCATTGTCTGGATCTGCGGTAGAGGGAAACGTCCGGCAGAGACCCCGCCGGCTCCTACCGGCCACAGCCGCCGCCGGCCTCTATGGCAGGCGGTGATCCCATCCAGACTCCGCCGGCTGAGATCCTGCTGGCTCCTACGACAGACCCCGCCGCCCCCCTGCTGTACACCGTACCGGCACAGCCCCCGCCAGCCGCCCCGACGGGCATCCCGCCTGCACAGCCCCCGCGACATACATCATCCCTGCACAGCCCCTGTTGGCCCTGTGACAGACACTGACCCCATCCAGACCCCACCGCCTCCCACGACAGCACCCGCAGCTGCAACAAGTACCAGACCTACTCTGACCGTGGTGATGGCTGATGCAGCTGAGCTGCAGACACAGTCGGTGCCGGTACCAGTCACCTCTGTGCATAAGAGGAAACGTGCTGTAGGGCCAGACAGCAATGGGCAACCAGGGACATCATACAATGAAGGAACAGAGGAAACTACTCCATCATTAGCCCCAAGTGAGCTGCGAGACATACGTAAGGATTACGGCCGTCAGGAAGGCGAGCGAGCGATTCCTTGGCTACTCCGATGCTGGGATACTGGAGCCGAGAGTTTGGACTGAGATGGTAGAGAAGCCAAGCGGTTGGGACCATTGGCTAAACATTCGGGTATTGACAGGGCTCTTGGAGGACCACCACAATCCCTCACCCTCTGGAGGCGACTGTGACGAAATGGGAAAAAAGGACTTCACCGAGAGGTTCAAATTAACAATTTCTTTGGACTTCACTCACAGGTCCAATACGCCAATATTGCAAGTTCTGTGTGTGCGATGGCGATTACACTATTGCGGTTTAAAAGCAATTAGTGGGATCCACTATTGCGAGCTACAAATGCCCCCGACAAGTAGCAACACAAACCACAAGGGCGCTAGATATTAATACCTTAAAAGAGTGCACTGTGGGAAACCTCAGCTGGTCCGAGGGATCAAAATGCAAGTTTAACGTTGACCTTGAGCAGATATCCGTGTACCCTTGAAGAGACTGGGGAGTCCTGAGAAGAGCCAAGTAAAAAGATAAGGGTTGGCAAACATCCTGGCTCTGACCAGAGCATGAACAGCGTGTGATGTGAGCGCGTATCGGGCAAAAGTAGAATGCATAGATAAGCACCTGGGTAAAAGAATATAAAAAAGCACTGCTTGTTAAATAAAGAAATTGGATTGCTGCAACTTGATGTCCAGTGTCGTGTCCGTCCCGACAACAACAACTGGTGACCTCGACGTGATTCTAAGGAAGAAGACGACTGGAAATAGTCGTGGGGATGGAGCCCAGTGAAGCTGAGGACAGCGGGCAGAGCTGTTGATGGATCCGGATCATATTTAAGAAGACACCTGTAGTAGGTGAGCCACCGGGGACATGGGAGGGAAGTTAACTAAGGAGGAGCAGACTATACTCTCCACATGGATGCTGTTGTTGAAACGTTAAGGTGTAATCCTCCCTGAAGTGACTTCGCGAAAAATGCTATTGTGGGGAAAAGAACGGGGAGTAGAAGTAACGTCGGTTACAGCATTTAGTATAACGCAATGGACAAAGCTAGGGCAGACTTTATTTGAGGAATCTACGCGCGGCTCAAAAACGGCTGCTGTGTTGTTAACTACGTGGCGGCTTTTATTAGAGACATTAAAGAACTTTAAGGAGCAGAGAGATTGAGCAGGAGGGAGTGAACAGCCATCCGCAGCCCCTGCGCCATTTGTCTCTAAACCTCGTGTTGATGATTTAAAGGGGCAGGAGATTGCTGCTCGGGAAAGTAAAGGACTGCTCCCGATGAACACAAAAGATAAACAATATAAATATGTATTACCTCGCGACCAAGCTGCAAGTGAAGGTGCTAACCGATCGGGATTTGTATTGCCTAGAGACCAAATCAAAAGCAGTGAAGAGGTCCAAAAGACCCCTCCGGAGGAGGTGCTCATCCCTTGTGAACCTCCTAATCCACCCTTCCCTTATCCACCTTTGCCCCCTGAATCGGACAATGAGGAGGAAAGCAATTTGATCGACTGGGGCAATTCTCCTCCAGTTTCTGTCCCTTCTGCCCCACCTCCCCCTTGGCCTTCTCACACTGATGTAAAATCACAAATAGAACAAGGGGGTACTCTCTGTTGTTCAAAGTATCCCCGAACTTGGGACTTACCACCAGTTTAAGTGACGGTTAAACCCCAAAACCCTGTCCGATTTTGGAGGGAGGTGAAGCAAAAAGCGATGGAATTGGGTGAATGGGACTTGTCAGAGAAAATACCTGTTTCACTTTCTCATGCCGAGTCTCCTAGTACTGAAATTGCCGAGCCTGCTGCTTTTCCTGTAGTATACAATGACCCTGCATCAGGGCAGCCCCATGAACATATGCCCTGTTCCTGGAAAGTGATTCAGGATTTGCAGAACGCTGTTGCTCAGTACGGCCCTAACTCTCCTGCAGTAATGCAACTCATAAGATTGCTGTCCTTAGAAGCGATGACTCCTTATGATACTCAACACCTCGCTCAGATTATTTTTCAGCCGGTGCAGTTAACAGTTTTTAGAAGCATTTGGCAACAAAGAGCTGAGGCACAAGCTGTGGCTAACTTACAGTTTCTGCAAGGGGACCCTCGCTATGGTAATGGTGCTGAAGTATTAATAGGGACGGGTCAATTTAATAATCCACAGCACCAGGCGCAATGGCCCCCCCTTGTGTTAGAACAAGTGAAGCAAGTAGGAATTGAATTATTAATCCCTACTGCCGAGTTGGCAGAGCCAAAACAGAAATATACCACTATTAAGCAAGGTACTCGTGAAGCATTTCTTCCGTTTGTTGAGAAACTGCAGGCAGCCATTGAGCGACAGGTGTTTGGCACTCACCTCCGTGAGATGCTACTGAAACAGCTAGCCCGAGGTAACGCGAACGCGGACTGCCAAAAAATAATTGAAGCTTTGCCAGGTGATCCCACCTTAGAGGCCATGATAACCGCATGTGCTAAAGTTGGGTCTATGGAACATAAAATGACTGCACTTGCAACAGCAACGGCAGTAGTGCATGTGCAAAGCCTAAAATGTTATGGGTGTGGTCAGTCGGGCCATGTAAAAGCAGAGTGCCCTGGAAAGAAGCCACAGAGAACTGGCCCTCAAAAGCAGAGTACAGGAGGTGCTGCAAGCATGATGTGTCATCGATGTGGAAGAATGGGACATATTGCTAAGCAATGTCACTCAAAATATCACTTTAATGGGCAACCTATACCATCGGGAAACTGCAAGAAGAGCACGAAAGGGCGTGCGCAGACACAAATACCCCGCCTCGACAATCCGTTCCTGGGAGTAGTGCAAGAGCAACCCTCTGTGACAGGCTATCAGGAGAGACAAGAGGGGCAGCCAGGATGGATGTATCCACTGCCGACGCAGTGACAATAAGTACGAAAGAGGTACACAAGGTGCCCCTGGATGCTCGGGGACCAATTGGCAAAGGTTTAAGTGCCTTACTGATAGGAAGATCTCGTACCACCTTACAAGGCCTCATGGTACATGTTGGAGTGATTGATGCTGATTACACAGGACAAATATGTGCCATGGTATCAACAGCTACACCACCTGTGACTATTGAGAAGGGAACTCGACTTGCTCAGTTAATCCCATTTCAAAGTTGTGTTCCACGAACAAACAACGTTACACGTGGTAATGGTGGTTTTGGCTCTACAGGAAAGCCACAAGTCTATTGGGTGCAGAGAGTATCTAATCAACGCCCACAAATGCATTGTGTTCTTGAACTTAATGATGCCACCCCCAAGAAGATCCGACTGACTGGATTATTAGACACTGGAGCAGATGTGACGATCATCTCTTTACGGGAGTGGCCTGTTGCTTGGCCATTAACCTCCAATGCCTTGGGAGTGGCAGGACTCGGAGGAGTTGCCAATAGTTATATGTCCACTAATCTATTGTGATTGTAAACTCAGAAGGGCAAAGGGCTACAGTGCGGCCATATGTGACCTCAACTCCTTTAAACCTATGGGGAAGGGACTGCTTAGGCCAATGGGGAGTTCGCATAACTACGGATTTTTAGTCGGGGCCACTGTATTGCAGGGTGTTTCTCAACCCACTTTAGCTCTAAAATGGCTAAGAGAAAAACCTGTGTGGGTTGATCAGTGGCCCCTTGGCCAAGAGAAATTAACGGCCCTGCAGTCTCTGGTAACGGAACAACTTGTTGCAGGACACATAGAGGCCTCACACAGCCCTTGGAATACCCCAGTATTTGTTTTCAAAAAGAAATCGGGGAAATGGAGATTGTTGCATGATTTGAGAAAGATTAATGATGTCATGGCAACAGTGGGAGCACTACAACCGGGATTACCTTCGCCTACTATGATACCTACGGGGTGGGAAATTGTTGTAATAGATTTAAAAAAAAATTTTTTTTACCACTCCTCTGGCAGAACAAGACAAATTAAAATTTGCATTTACTGTTCCCTCTGTGAATAACATGGAGCCTACCAAAAGGTATCAGTGGAAAGTGTTGCCACAAGGTATGAAAAACTCACCTACAATTTGTCAATGGTCTGTAGCAAAAGCGTTGACCATTTACCTTCACACCCATTGCTTAAATTGGGCACACAAATAACCTTTGGAAAAAAAAAAAATCTCAGTCGTAGAAACCCAGTGGAGGGCCCCATGGTGTTCACAGATGGGTCAGGAAAAACTGGAAAAGCTGCCATTGTCTGGAGACAAGGAACACAATAGCGACATAAGATCGAACATCAGGAAGGTTCGCCCCAAGTCGTAGAACTACAAGCGATGACCATGGTGTTTCAGAGTTTCCCCGGCCCAGTCAACATTGTGACAGATTCAGCTTATGTGGCCGCTCTGGTACATAAAGCTGTTTTAGGTAATGTAACTAATGAATTACTGTTTGGTGTATTGAAACTGTTATGGATAACAATGCAGAGGCGACAGCAGGAATATTATGTGATGCACATTAAAAGTCATACCCAGTTACCAGGATTTATTGTAGAAGGCAATGCACAAGCTGATGCTTTAGTGTCTGCAGTGGCCCTGGGACCTGTGCCCAACGTTAAACAGCAAGCGATAGCATCGCATAGTTTTTATCATCAGGGATATCGTGCTTTGAAACGTCAGTTTAATCTTAGTAATACTGAAGCCCGCAATATTATTGCAGCCTGCCCTGATTGTCAAGATGAACATGTACCTGTATATTATGCCACCAATCCACGAGGATTACGCGCTTTACAGCTTTGGCAAACTGATGTCACACATATTACTGAATTCGGCCGTTTGAAGTATATACATGTATCAATGGACACCTTTTCTTCTGCCCTCATAGCCACTGCTCACACTGGAGAATCAGCTCGAGATGTCTTACGCCATTGGCAGCGTGCATTTTCTGGTTTAGGTGTCCCACAACAGATCAAAACTGATAACGGTCCTGCTTATGTATCGCAAAAGGTAGCTTGTTTTTTACAACTCAGGGGCGTGACACATGTCACAGGCATCCCCCACTCACCCACGGCTCAGAGTATTGTTGAGCGTGCACACGGGACTCTAAAACGCCTTTTACAAAAACAAAAAGGGGGAATGATAGGGGAAACCCCTGAAGCACGATTAACTAAAGCTGTATATGTATTAAACTTTTTGCAGTTTGCTGATGATACTCCTGCTGTGATGCCAACCCTTCTTTGGCACTTTGGTTCCCTTGTGACCCAGGAACGGGTGGGTCCTGGAGCAAAAGTGCTGCTGCGAGACCTCAGGACAGGACAGTGGTTGGGTCCGCATGACTTGATCACGTGGGGAAGAGGTTATGCTTGTGTCTCCACAGATCACGGACCACAGTGGGTGCCGTCCAGGTATATTCGTCCATACCTAAAGTCTACAGACAACGACTCCTCACGTGAACTCGCAGGATGAAGGCTTTGCACTTGATCCTGGCATGCGTGACTCTAGTTACTCCTGTCTCAGGATTTTGGATGCCCGCACAGTGTGGGTCACCCTAGGAAACTTAACGGGCCAGGACACACTTTGTTTGTCAACCTCATCACCAGAAAATCCTTTCTCAACATGTCTGCTGGGACAGCCCTTAGACACCTGGCCTGTGCCGGAGTTAGAGTCTCTGAAGCACTTGACAAAAGGGGGTGAGGTAGTTGACAATTGGGATGCCTGGGTACCCTATCTGCAATACAGTAACCTCAAACCACAAGAACTAGAATTACTGGGTTCTGTTAAAATGGATTACTGCTTGTATTTTAATTATAGTGGCAAAAATCAGTCAAACATTCAATGTATTAATTCTAGTCTGATTGTTTATAGAAACGAATCTGCTTGGTGCAACTACACATCAACTAATATCTCTAAATCTACTAATCATCCTCTTAGCTTGCCAGCGGGAATCTTTCTCATTTGTGGAGATAGAGCATGGCCTGGTATCCCCTCTCATATAAAACGGGGACCCTGTAGTTTAGGAAGATTAACCTTACTAACACCAAATACATCTATGATTGTGTAACACTATAGGTGCGCAAAATGAAGTGCTCATGCATTCAAAAATAGCTGCGATGACAATGTACAATTTTGGAACCCTGGAGAAATAATCATGGCATCCTTTTTAGGCCCCAGAGTGGCGTCAGCTAAAGCACTCGCTATGCTTAACAAGCTTGGGTGTTGGTTGGCTAAGCAATCTAATGCTACATCTTCAGCTTTAAGTAGTTTACTACTAGATGTAGACTCAGACATGCCACACTGCAGAATCGAGCTGCAATAGATTTTTTGTTGCTGGCTCAAGGTCATGGTTGTCAAGATTCTGATGGGATGTGCTGCATGAACTTATCGGACCATTCTCAATCCATTCATGCACGCATACAAGAGTTAATGGAATGAATGAAAAAATTAAAGGAAGAGGATGGGTTCTTCTCTTTTGATCACCTTTTGCAAAACTGGGGACTCTCGGGATGGCTGGTTTCAAAGGTCAAAGCAGGATTAATAATATTGTTGATAGTTGTAGTTGTGCTAATGATGGTGCCATGTCTCATCTCCCTACTGCAAAGGGCCCTGCAGCGGGTGATGGGGGCGGCATTTGTAGCACAAATACAAAAAGGGGGAATTGTGGGAAACCTCGGCTGGTCCGAGGGATCAGAATGCAAGTTTAACATTGACCTTGAGCAGATATCCGTGTACCCTTGAAGAGACTGGGGAGTCCTGAGAAGAGCTAAGTAAAAGGATAAGGGTTGGCAAACATCCTGGCTTTGACCAGAGCATGAACAGCGTGTGATGTGAGAGCGTATCGGGCAAAAGTAGAATGCTGAATATATGCATAAATAAGCACCTGGGTAAAAGACTACAAAAAAGCACTGCTTGTTAAATAAAGAAATTGGATTGCTACAACTTGATGTCCAGTGTCGTGTCCGTCCCAACAACGACACCTCCCCACATGGGAGTTGATGGGAATATTTCCTAAATCCACACTGATGTGTTTTAAGAAACCAGAACCTGCGGAGATCTCTGGGGACCAAGCTGTGACACCCCACCAGCCACCACCTCCGGGAGAAGACTGCTTGCTGCTGGAGTCCTTTTGGGCTCATCCCTGCTGCAGGTAGAGCCTCCTCGTGCAGACGCAGCAGACGCCGAGTACTCTGCCACACGTCAGCGGTGTGAAATCCCTTCTTCGAAGAAGAGGGAGCAAAGCAGACCCGCTCAGGGGTTCACCGGGTTCAGGCTGGAGGCGTTTGCTCAGCAAGGAGCACCCAGGGACGGTGCAGTTGTCAAGGACAGGACGTTTCTCCGGGGTAGACCTCGGGTTTTAGCGAATATTCCTTCATTCCCAGCACTGGGAGTAGGAGGACTTCTATTCTCCCAATTGTCACAGAATTGACAAGAGACAAAACAAGCTCCTATTGATACATGGTGTCTGTCACCCCACGAGACCTTAACTCTGCCCCTTTAGCAAAGAAATTTGAGCCTGCGGAACAGAAAACTTGGGAGCGACTCCCAGCTCATCCCAGTGCCAAAGGCTGTCCTAGACCAGTAGGAATTCAAAACCAGCTGCTTCTTACCAGAGCGTCATGCAGGCGGTGCAAGGCATGCTCGAGGTTGGCTCTTTCCCCCAGCACGATCTTGGAGCAGGTATCCAGGTTTGTTTCGATGTCTCCCCAGGGCTTCCACACCAGCGACGCTCCCTCTTCCTCCTCTTCCAACCGGGAACTGTCCTGCAGGTCTTGGATCTCCGCCGGAAAGTTGCTGCTCATGTTGACGGATCTGAAATCGATAAGGCAGAGGAGGTGAGGAAGGCAAGTTGGGAACAGCACGATAGCACGCACCCGCTTTGAATGAAGGGACGTGTCAGGTACGGCAGTTTTTTCTCAGCAGAGCATCACCAACTGCCCTCTAACAACTCCCACAGCCCCGTCTTGGCACCAACAGCATTACTGTGATGCCCTTTGAGCCCTTTTGTGCCCCATCAGGCAAGAAAATTGGGTATTTCTTCCTCAAAACCTGATCGAAATGGCAAGATCTACTCTGAGACTGAAAGCCAGCAGCAGAAGAGCTGCGACCACAGGCCAAAAAGAGCGTCAGAATGTTGTGTAGAACGCGGGAGTCTGGCAAACAGCATCATGAAGTCAGCCTGAGTGGCAAGCCCAGCCTGGGCTAGCACTGGCCATTTCTGGCCAGCATGGGGGGATCCTCTGGGCAACAAAAACCCTCCGTTACCCTCAGCAGCGCTGTGGGGCAGTGGGAGAACTGGCCGAGCCATGGGGAGAAGGACAACAGCAACAACGAGGGCTGGCCAAGCCCCAGCACCAAACCAACCACGCACCCGCTCCTCAGCCCCTTTCCCCAGGGGTTGCGGTTATTCTGACCGCTGGGCCAGAACTCATGGCCCAACGTGGATTTTAGGGTTATCCTTCATCGGCCAAAACCCAAAGTCCCTGTCCATTCTGCCCGAAGGATATATAAAAAAAAATCCACTCAAGATAAAAATCATTCCGCTGAGACCGTCCTTTAGCCTCACGGCACTCATCATGGCACACCACCCCCTATTCTCTTGGAATTTCCCTGCTTTCAATGAAATCGCTCACTGGACATGTAAGCTGTGGAGATGGACCCTCCGGATCTCCTGGCACAGCTGCCCCTCACCCGGCACAGAGTCGGCACTGCAGGGATTGAGCCGTTTGGGGCTTTTTCCAAGCCAAAGACAGGAGCGGAGCAAAACCCTGGTGGGCTGTTTCCATCCCCTCTGCTACAATAGCAATCCCAAAGGAGAAAGGCACATCCTTTTTCATTTTTCCAGACTTTCATTGGAAGGCAGGAGCCTCTGAACAAAATAGTTTAATCACCGTCAACCATGCTCATATTGCGTAGACTTAACTGCATATCTAGCAGGGAAATCTCTGCCCCTCATTTAGCGGCAAAAGGTGGGAACTGGAGAAAAATCCACAGCGGGACATCAATCCCCGGCATCATCATGATACAGCCTGAAATAAGAGAGGCGGTTAAGATCCCTTCTCCTTTGAGCGGCTACGTGAATTGTACCCATTGACAGAAGCATACAAATATTAGTTTCAAAGTTACAGACATCAATTTTTAACCAGAACATCAAAAAAGAATGACCTGCATTAAAACTCCAAATGTGTTTTTCTTCCATACTGTGCTGGAATTTCTGAAGAGTCCTGTTTCCTGCACGGAAAAATGCATCGTTTCTGGATAACAAAAGGCAACCTAAGCTTTTGGGGAAGGTGAGCTCCAAAGTGCTGCAGATGGATCTTTCCATCCGCAGGAGGAAGACAGCAAAGGCAGTCAAAGCTTCCCAGCACAGCATCCTTACTGCCTGCCTGTTCCTATAGCCCGGGAGATCCTCGGAGCCTTCCCACAGGGAAAGGGAGGAGTGGGCAGACCCCCAAGGCAGGGTGGACCAGGTAACAATTGTCACCACTTTCACTGCTTGCCGAAGAACAATGAAATTCGTCCATCTGAACAAGACAGCAGGTCCCTTCCCTGCCATGGTTCGAGAGCTGGAGGAAAGGCACCTCTCCCGAGGCTGCATTGGGACGGCACTGCTGCACAGAAGGACAGAGAGTATAAAAATCTCTTTATTTCTTCCAGGGCAAAACTTGCTTTCTCACTCAGTAAAGGACAAGCTCCCCAGGCTGGGCAGGAAGGCGGCACAGCCACGATTTACTTACAGAGAAAGGACCAGAGGGGTGTGCGGTCCCTGCGCCCAAGGAAAGCAGCCATTGCCAAAGCAGAGGGAAGGATGTGTCTCATCTTCAGCAGAGAGATCCGAGTCACAGACTCGCTCTGCAAAAAAAAAGAATTACCAAAAAATTAGCTAATGGCTTCCCAAACCTCAATTCAGGGCCTGCCTCCGTGACTATAATTCAATGATGGTCTTAACAGGCAGGCAGCTCACCAGGAATGAGATGGAGAGTGACCCCCGTATTGCCTGGGTAACCTTTCGATGAGGCAAATCCCTTAACGCTCTCTCAAATTGTTGGTTCTTTAACTCCCCATGGGGAACTTGTGGCCTTTTATTGTCATAGTGTGTGACCAGAACAAGCCCCGCCATTCCTCATTCCATCCTTAAAAGCCTTCAGCATTTCACTCGGGTTACCTCCCTGTCCTGCTTCCGTCCCTGCACAATTCTTAGGAGGGTCTCAGAAATTAGGTCTTGTGGTTCCCATTGAAACACCCATTAATTCATACAACCAAAACCCAGCCAAATGAAAAGGCTATGTTACATCTCAGCCCTGAGGGAAAAGAAATGTGCCCAACCAGGTGCTAAAAGGCGCTATGGCAGACCACCACCCGCCCTCCAAACTGCAGTTTTCTCTTGAAAACTGATGAGTTTTCTTCCTCTGCAGCCTTAGCAAGGCTGTAGATTTTTCCACCCTGCAGGGAAAGAAACAATCCTCAGAAGCAGATGTTATTCTGCCTGCAAGGAAAGCTTTAAAATAGGCATTCTGCCTTTAACAAAAGAAAAATAAAGGGAACATCCGAGTTTCTTTCTCCATGAAAATAACACTTTGCACTTGCACAGCAAAGCAACGCTCATTAACCAATCTCATAAAGCTTCGCAGGCATTAAGAAACACCTATGTGCACCCTGTAAGCACACGTGTAAAGAGGAATCGCCATTTCCACACCGCAACTATATCAAAATGCATTATTTCCCTCACAAGCCATGATGGAAACGGGCCACGCTCCCATTCCTCGGCTACCGAGCTCTGGCAATGACGGGATCATGCCGACCCTCAGCCGCTGCGGGCATCACTTCTTCCAACCACCCGCTGCAGGGTCAGCGACAGGAATCTGGGAGCAGGAAGGGGATTGTACCACCCAGGCTCCCCAAAATCCCCCGCACTTAAGAGGAATGCAAATCTCGGGCTCCCCTAAGCCAACACATTTCTCACCGTGACCGCTGCACTAACACCCAGAGCAGTTTTTAAGCAGCACACACCAGGTTTAACCTCCGCGCCTGAGAAAGTCCCTGTCCTGAGGGCTGCCGGTCCCCTCGGCCCAACGCAGGAGGCAGCAGCAAACCCCTCCGGAGAGGGCAAGAGGTGCTTGTAAGAGTGACATCCAGCTAATAACCAAAAAGCACTTAAACCAACCCCAAACTTTGGAGATATTTAGTCCCCGAGCCAGCCGCAGCATGTTGCTCAGTAAGGCACACTTCCACAACTACCCTTAATTAACTGTGACCTCCAGAGCCTCATCTCTGAAGGCGAGAAAGTCATTTGGTTGACTCTTGATGTCCCTTTCTGTCCCACAGGCAACGAGACACCAAGTATTTCCACTTGAGAGCGCAGTTCCCCTTCCACGGGCACCGAGCTCGCTCTGCAGCTTTGGATTACCACCGACCTTCAACGTAACAAATTCTGCCATTCTTCCACCCCTCTTTCTTGGGAAAAGACAGAGGGAACGAGACAACTCCAAAACGCTCTCTTTTATTTGATTTGCAGTGATCTGACAACCCCAGCCCTTCCCGCTGCCTTACGCTTTGGGAAACAATTCAAGGGTCCTCAGCCACAAGTAAGGAATGAGCTGTTATTCATGGGCGAATCAGTAGAAACAGCAGCCCCGATCATTAGGAGAAAGTCTCATTTTTCAGTCATGGATTTTCACGGGTTTTGTTTTCAGGCCACCCAAACAGGGCGCGCTTTTATAGCCATCAGCAATTAAGTTCTCTGTCCCCTCCAGAAAAGCCTTTTCCTAAAGGTGCTCTCCTTCCAAGGGCAGACCCACAAAAAGAAGCCCACACTGCTTAATCCATTTCACAGAGAATTTGAAATGCAAACAAGAATTAAACAGGACGTCTTTTCCCCGCTTCAGGGAAAGCCAGTAATATAGACCTTTGCAACATATTTAGCAAATCTATCATTGTAATGCCTTTGCATTTCCCACTTCCAGCTGGAGAGCAGGTTGCAAGGACTCATAACAAATAACAAACCAACAGAACATATTCCTGTCTAGGGTGTAATTTTATGATAGTGAAGTTCCTGCAAAACAGAGGTGTTATGATTCTTACCGTCTTCTTCAGCCTTATCGATTTGAACATCTTTTTACAGGTACAAAGAAACAAGAAACATTTTTGAGGTACAAAATAACCCCACTTATTCACCTCTGTACCCCAGAGATCTTTTCATGACACGGATTCTGCCACCAATACACAGCTGCTAAATATCCCCGGCTGCTGCCAATCTGTAAAAAAACCTCCAAAATACAAGAGAACGCTGAGCCCGGCATGCTGATGGTGCTGCCAGGGCTGTGAGTTGGAGCTGGAAGGAGTCGCAGCCCCTGAGGTTGAAATCAGCCCCACACTCAGGCACAACCCGGGGTTTTAAGCCTCACTACAAACCAGACCCCCGCTTTTGAAAAAAACAGGGAGATTCACCTCGAAATGAACCACGTTCTCGATGCCGAAGGGGCGCTGGTCCATGGCCGCCGCCGCCCTTAGGGCCAGTTCCATGGGGCTTCGCTTGACCTGGAGCAGAACTCGCGGGTGTGAGGACAATGACTTCCCTAAACAAAACCTAAAAAAAGGAAAAGTTAAATAAGATTTACTTAAATAAATAAAATATAAATAAATAAATAAATAAATAAGTGACTGTCTGCGAAGCCCGTGCGAATACTACAGACGTCAGTAATGCAGCTCGGTTACAAATGCGCTAAGCTATAAAACCACTCTGTAGAGATCTCTAAGTGTCCCGGGGAAGTGTTCGAATCTTACCCAGGAGCGCCCTTCTGGGGGGAAGAGAGGCTCAGGCCGCCGACGGGTACCTGAGGCCCGGGCAGGCTGTGAGGGAGCCCTCCTCCACTGGTTCACCACGGGGTCTTCCCTCGCCGTGCCATTGGCCAGGGCTGAGCCAATCAGCGGAGCCGGTGTTGGGCTGTCAGTCACAGCCATCCGGGGGCGGGGCCGAGGGGCCTGAGGAGAAGAGGGCCTGAGGGGAGGGAGGGGTGTGTGGGATATGTGGCTGTGAGTGCTGCTGGACTTTGAGCTGGAATTGCTTGCTGTGTAGGCGAATGGTGCCTTAATGTAATTTTGTGCATATAGGCAGGACCATGAGAGTGCTACTGTGCAGTCCCCAAGTTGGTGGGTGTCTGCTTTTCTGTGTGTTTGTGACTGACCTTTCTTGTTTCTTTGAGTCAGGAAAATCTTGATATGTACTCCGGAGGGAAGAAAGAAATACAAAGAACTGAGAAAGACAGTTCTGGCAGTCAAAGGGGGAGTGCAGGTTAGTTCTGGCTGTAAATTGTCTCAACTGTCTTGTAGCTACAAGCCTTGTCTTAAACGAGTGAAACAAGTTGAATCACGGGGTATTTTTCATGCCTGCGCAATTCTGTATTGGAATCACGGAGTTTTCAGAGTTGGAAGGGACCTCTAGAGATCATCTAGTCCAACTCCCCTGCTAAAGCAGGATTGCCCAGAGCACATGACTCAGGACTGCATCCAGGCGGGTCTTGAAAAGCTCCAGAGAAGGGGTCTCCACAACCTCCCTGGGCAGCCTGTGCCAGTGCTCTGTCACCCTCACCGTAAAGAAGTGTTTCCCTGTATTTGAACGGAACTTCCTGTGTTCTAACTTGTGCCCATTACCCCTCGTCCTGTCACTGTGAACCATTGAAAAGAGCCTGGCTCCATCCTCCTTCAACCCACCCTTTAGATACTTGTACGCCATAATAAGGTCTCCCCTCAGCCTTCTCTTCTCCAGGCTAAAGAGTCCCAGCTCTCTCAGCCTTTCCTCATAAGGGAGATGCTCCAAGCCCTTAATCATCTTAGTTGCCCTTCGCTGGACCCGCTCCAGCAGTTCCCTGTCCCTCTTGAGCTGGGGAGCCCAAAACTGGACACAGTATTCCAGTTGTGGCCTCACCAGTGCAGAGTAGAGGGGGAGAATTACCTCCCTCGCCCTACTGGCCACACTCTTCCCTATGCAGCCCAAGATTCCATTGGCCTTTTTGGCAACAAGGGCACATTGCTGGGTCATGGATAATTTACTGTCTACTAGGACCCCCAGATCCTTCTCCTCAGAGCTACTTCCCAGCAGGTCTGCCCCTAACCTATACTGGTGCCTAGCATTCTTCCTCCCCAGGTGCAGGACCTTGCACTTGCTTTTGTTGAACCTCATTAGGTTCTTCTCTGCCCAGCTCTCCAGCCTGTCCAGGTCACGCTGGATGGCAGCACGGCCCTCTGGGGTGTCAGCCACTCCACCCACTTTGGTATCATCAGCAAACTTGCCGAGGATACACTCTGTCCCCTCATCCAGGTCATTAATGAATATATTAAACAAAATTGGACCCAGTATTGACCCCTGGGGGACACCACTGGTTACAGGCCTCCAACTAGACTCTGTGCCGCTGATCACAACCCTCTGAGTTCTGTCCCGCAGCCAACTCTCAATCCACCTCGCTGTCACCTCATCTAGCCCATACTTCCTCAGCTTCCCAATGAGGATATTGTGGGAGACAGTGTGAAAAGCCTTGCAAAAGTCAAGGTAGATGACATCTACGACTCTCCCCTCATCCAGCCAACCAGTTATAACATCATAGAAAGCTATCAGATTGGCCAAGCATGATTTACCCTTGGTAAATCCATGTTGACCACTTCCAATAACTTCCTGTTCCTCAGCGTGTTTGGAGATGACATCCAGAATGAGTCGCTCCATTACTTTCCCAGGGACAGAGGTGAGACTAACTGGTCTGTAGTTCCCTGGGTCCTCCTTCTTGCCTTTTTTGAAGATCAGAGTGATGTCAGCCTTCCTCCAGTCCTCAGGCACCTCTCCTGTTCTCCATGACCGTTCAAAGACGATGGAGAGTGGTCCAGCAATAACATCCGCCAGCTCTCTCAGCACTCGCAGGTGCATCCCGTCAGGGCCCATGGACTTATGAATGTCCAGCTTGGCCAAGTGGTCTCTGACCCGGTCCTCCTCAACTGAGGGAAAATCTTCCTCTCTCCAGACCTTCTCCTTTGCCTTCAGAGTATGGGATTTGTGAGGGACAGCTTTAGCAGTGAAGACCAAAGAAAAGGCGGCATTCAGGAACTCTGCCTTCTCTGTGTCTTCCACCACTAGGGCACCTGTCTCATTCGCCAGTGGGCCTACATTTTCCCTAGTCTTCCTTTTTCTATTGATATACTGAAAGAATCTCTTCTTATTGTCTTTAACTGCAGTGGCCAAGCTGAGTTCTGATTGAGCTTTGGCCCTTCTCATTTTCCCCCTACATAGCTTTGTTATATCTTGATAGTCCTCATAAGTTGCCAACCCCCTTTTCCAGAGAATGTAAACTTTCCTTTTTTTCCTGAGGTCCAGCCAAAGCTCTCTATTTAGCCAGGCTGGTCTTCTTCCCCGTCTGCTTGTTTTTCGAGACACGGGGATGGCCTTCTCCTGTGCTTCTAAGAGCACCTGCTTGAAGTATGCCCAGCCTTCCTGGGCACCTTTGCTCTTCAAAACTGCCTCCCGAGGGACACTCTCGACCATTCTCCTAAAGAGGCTAAAGTCTGCCCTTCGGAAATCCAAGGTGGCAGTTCTGCTGGCTCCCCGCCTTACTTCATCAAGCCACAGCCACTTTACCAGCCACAGGCATGGCCTCTGGGCCTGTCCTGTAGGGAGGTCAGAGCAGGTCTTCAGAAGAAATAGGGTGCTTTTCCAAAACGCTGGTGAGAGAGAGGGCAACAGCTGTTGTAGGCAGGTGGGAATCCACAGGGCCGGGCAGTGTCCCTGGGGATGAAGAACAGGGATGTGGGTGCAGGCGCAGCGTGACCGCCGTCATGGCCTTGAGCAGCACGTCAGGAATTCTCGGGCCGCAAGGGGCGCGAGAGCAGCTCCTCCCGAGCGAGCGTGGAGATGGGCAGGGGAGAGGACAGGGCTGTTTGTTCTTGCTGTGAGCAGGGGACAGTGGGTGGAAGCTGCTCTGTGGACGTACAGTGTAGAGCTGCCATCTTGGTACTCAGTGGGAAGTCCCACGAGGAAGGAGGCTGCATCAAGAAAGGCCATATGAACTCCATGTGTGCAGTGACAGAAAACAGCTTCAGGGTGCTGAGGCGACCGCTAGTTGTGATTAAGGCGGTGAGTGAGATGGTCCTTGTGGGCGCTTTCTGAGTGGCTCAATATCGTGGTTTAGGCCTTAATCCACTACTGGTGACCTGGGGAACCCAAGATGGGACCGACAGATGCTCCCCTCTACCCCTCTTCAAAGAGAGAGGCAGAGGAGGAAAGAGACTTATGAGTTTAGAAGGAACTAAACTACTTTAATGAAATATTAATAATAAAATAAAAAGCAATAATGAAAAATATATACAAAACTGTATCAAGCTCCCGAGATGACAATCGCAACACCGGCTGGCACTGGGGCAGTCCCAGGCTGGACTCAGTGACGGACGGGAACTGGATTCCGGAAATGGATTACGGATGGGGATCACAGGCAGACGAACAGAGTCCTCCTCAGACGTCGGCCATTGAAGGAAGAACCTGTGACCCTTTGATCCCTCAGCTTTTATACTGAGCATGAGGTAGATGGGATGGAATACCCTGTTGATCAGTTTTGGGTCACCTGTTCTGTCCGCTCCTCCCTACATGTGGGACCCGACTATGCTTTTCTGCTTCTGACCCTCCAACGGGGCAAATAACAAAGTTGGTTGGCCTTGGGGGTTATAGCAATAAGTATAAGCAAGAGCCTCTCTGCATCCCATGCCTGGGCATCAGCTATAAACAATTGGCCTTATCATTCTGAGAGAGTGAACTGTCTGCACAATATGCAGTTAACTTCCGGAGTTAGAAGAGGCCCAGCTAAGAAGCGAAGTAACTAAACAGAATTGGTTCTGTTTTACCTCAAACCAGGACACTCAGAATGGGGCACGACTGCTCATAGGGACAGAAAATGCTGTGGCAGTGGTTGAGCTGCTCAGATCTCGACAGTCCTACTCTGGTAGTTTTCCGTTCTCTTAAAAGAGCGGGTGTGTGCTTTTTCACTTGTGCTGGGCAGTGATTAAAAAAGAAAAAAACAAAAACTCTTGAAACTTCCTGTGAAATTAGGGGTGGCTGAGACACATCACATTTCTCACCTCTTTCACTAACTATGCTGCTTTCTCTGAAACTTGTTTGTATCCTTATTCTAAATGGTTTGGCTTCAGTAGAGCCAGGACACCCTAAGATCCAGTTTTGGGGCCGGTCGTCTCTTGTCAGGCAGAGGTGTCCACGTTGACATCTGTGAGTGATGGTTTGGAGGGGTTTTGGACCGGTGGTAATGACAGTATAATCGTCTGATTATTACTGGTTTAGTCTGAGGGTAGGAGGGAAACAAAGATTTGTGGAGGAAAAGATACTTTGTATCAGCTGTCATCTTTCTTTGCAACACAGTGTTTGTGGGTCGCTGACAAGAGGCTCCTGGAGGTGTTGGCTGAGATTCTGTAATGGGAATTCTTTTGTTCTGGGACTGAAGCCCAAATCGCCCTCTCATGGTGTGCAACTACGTAAGCTCTTCTTAAAAGGGAAGATCCTTGCGGTAGCGGGAGAGCCTGTTTGGCAGGTGTAGTAGTTTGGGAACAGAGTCGCATTGTGGGCTGGGCCTTCGGGGGTGGGGGCTGTTTGTGCCCTGAGCCCTTGGCCCGGTGCTCACAGCTGGAACAGGCTCTGCAAAATCCTGCTGGAAGGAGCCAGATGCAGGACCTGTGGCTGAGCTGGAGGAGTGGAAGAACCCCTGGAGCGGCCTGGGGACCTGCGGCAAAGCTGCCTTCAAATCAGCTCTTCCCAGGAGGCACTGAGTGCTGTGGTTCTCCTTCAGGAAGCGTGGTACGCACGAAGCACGGCCAGAGCTGTTGCTGTGCCAAGAGAAGACTTCCCGCCATGCTGGGGCTGATGGTGACAGTTCCCACCAGCTGTGCATCTCAGGCAGGTGCTGGTAAGATGCCACAGAGGGGGCACCGCCTGGCTGTCACTTCTCCTGCAGGTTTAAGAGCAGAAGGGAGACAGGATGAGAGGGTGCATGAGGTGCAAAAGCTCATCAGACAGCTGGCGCAGTAATGATGAGAGCAGAAGGAGATGCAGGTGATGTGGCTGGGACAATGCTTCTGTGGTACCATCTGCCACACAAACACAGCGACAGCTGGAGATGTTGGGATGTCATGGAGTGGGTGAGAAAGGTGCCTGGGAGAGGGGAGAGGCTGGGGAAGTGGGAGACAGAAATGGAGAGGGAGATGGAGGGGCAAAATCTTGGGGGTTGGCAGTAAGGGTGCTCCTGCTGTGCAGGTGCTTGTGAGGTCACTGGTGGCTGAGCAGAATTTAAGGCAGGAGAAGGACCTGGCTTGTGCAGCTGCTTGTAATGTCATCTGTGTTTGAGTAGGTGTTAGGGCAGGAGAAGCCTCTGGCTTGTTGTTTCAGGAATTACGCAGCTGCCAGTGAGACTGTGGTAGGAATTTGTGTGTGCCACCCCAACAGGGCTCAGCCCCAGGTTTCCGCTCACAGAAGATGAGTCGCCAGTTCGCTGAGTAGCTCAGTGGTTTATTTCCCCGACACGTAGTGCAGTTCGAGCTGTTGCCTCCAGGGAGGGACCCCTACTGCAGATTGCGCACCCCAATTATACCCTTACAGACAGATTCCCCAGAAAATACCGCCCATCACCCAATGCCCAAGTGCAATCGCTTCATTCTGGTTGGTGGTCTCTTGATTTCTTGTTTTTCTTGGTTGCTGGGTGGCCGCCTTCTGAAGTTACCTCATTCTCTCAGACTTGTCTCCTTGGTCCTTTTGCAGAAGGAATCACTGATGTTCCCTTCCTCAGCCAGGGTCAAAGGCTTCTTTCCAGCAGTGTCATTTCTCCTGCCAGGAAAGCAGCTGGGCATGAGAATTGCCTTGCAACATGTCCCATCGTTAGGCAGGACACTTGGACAGTGCCAGGGAGGGATCTCCTTTACCCCTGTGGAGGGAAGGGATTCAGCTGAGTCAATTGAGGCACCTCCTCTGGTGTTTTCAGTCCTGGGGACAGGAGGGGACTTGATTCCCTCCCATGCAAACTACATATACATCAAAGGAGGTGGGATTCCTCTTGCCTCAGCTCCGGTGTGCACAACACAGCCGCCCTGGTGGGAGCTCCTTGTCTGGGCTCTGCTGCTAATGACTGGAGGTGGAGGGCAGTGGTGAGCTGCTCAGACACAAACACCTGGTGACATGGGAGGTACTGAGTTGGTCCAGGGTACGTGGAGGTAACTGCAAGCTCTAAAGGACCAACTCTGAGAGATGGAGCAACATCTGGGGTCATCTCCTTGGAGGTTGTTGGGAAATTCCTTTGTCCAACTGAGATGACAGCAGATGCCAAAATTTAGAGCAACTGCACCTTTTGCTACTCATTATGTTCAGGGCTCCATCACGCATAACAGTCACTTGGAAGGACAAATGCCATAGCCTTCAAGAGACCTTCCCCCAACACCTTGCTCTATCTTTCCCCAACTTTTATTGCTGAGCACGACGTTCTATGGCGTGGGATATCCTTTTGGTAAGTTGGGGTCAGCTGTCCCGTCTGTGTCCTCTCCCAGCTTCTTGTCCATCCCCAAGCTAGTTACTGGTGGGTCAGCATGAGAGGCAGAGAAGGCCTTGCTGCTGTGCAAGCCCTGTTCAGCGACAGCTAAAACTGCGTTGTGTTATCAGGACTGTTTTGGTCACGGATCCAAAACAGGGCACCATTTGGGCTGCTGTGGAGCAAACTAACTCCGTCCCAGGCAAAAGCAGTGCTGTAAAGCCCATCCTACTGCTGCCGCAGCAGCCACACGCAGCAGAGAGGAGTGTTGGAGCACGCTGGAGGGGCCGATGCACCCCAGAGGGCTTTGGTGCCCTCTCTTGTAACTTCGATGCACACAAGTCTATGGGACTGGATAGGCTACACCCCAGAGTGCTGAAAGAGTTGGCAGACGTGCTTGCCAAACCGCTTTCCATGATTTACAGGAAGTCATGGCTAATTGGGGAGGTCCCAATGGACCGGAGGGTGGCAAATGTAACACCCATCTATAGGAAAGGCAAAAAGGAGGATCCAGGTAACTACAGACCTGTCAGTCTAACCTCGATACCAGGGAGGTTACCTCGAGTATTGTGTCCAGTTTTGGGCACCTCAATACAAGAGAGATATCGAGGTGCTGGAGGGAGTGCAGAAGAGGGCAACAAAGCTGGTGAAGGGCCTAGCAAACAAATCATACGAAGAGCGGTTGAAGGAGCTGGGACTGTTTAGTTTGAGGAGGAGGAGGCTGAGGGGAGACCTCATCACTCTCTACAACTATTTGAAAGGGCACTGTAGAGAGGTTGGTGCTGGTCTCTTCTCACAGGTAATTAATGACAGAACAAGAGGGAATGGCTTCAAGCTCCAACAGGGTAGAGTTAGACTGAACATTAGGAAAGAATTTTTCACAGCAAGAGTGGTCGGGCATTGGAATAGACTGCCCAGGGAGGTGGTTGAGTCACCATCCCTGGATGTGTTTAAGAGACGTTTAGATGTGGTGTTGGGGGATATGGTGTAGGGGAGAACTTTGTAGAGTAGGGTAGATGGTTGGACTCGATGATCCCAAGGGTCTCTTCCAACCTAGACAATTCTATGATTCTAAGCAGAAAAGCATAGAGGTGTCGCACCTGTGGGGAGGAGCGGGCAGGACAGGTGACCCAAAACTGACCAATGAGGTATTCCATTCAAGGAAGCTGCTTTACACTGACTGGCAAAAATCATTTCAGAACTGTCTGAAAGACGCTCATAACAGTGGCTTTCCAGTTTCGCTAACTGGCAATACTAGGAAGCCTCTGCACTCCTACAAAAATGATACTCAAGTTCTGAATTAGTTTAGTTTTTAAGAGTTGTCTTCATATGTAGCATTCTTTTTGGCTGTTTTATTCCTTTTTCTATGTGTGTTTATTTCATGCCTCTGTAAATTACTCTGTATTACACCCCACAAGTTTGAATGAACATTTCCAACTTTGTCAGCCCCAGCAGAAGCGGTCTCTTGAGCGTGGGGGTGGAATGTGGGAAAGTAACAGAAGATTGGTGAGGAGGACTGCTGAAGTGCCACGCACCTGGGGTGCTGGACAACACATCTGTCACACTAATTGTTGTTCAGCCCCATGTGTGCTCTCAAGTGGAATATCCGCACTTAGATACCGTGAGCCTGGGATGGGCTCAGGGACACCTTATCTGGCATACAGGAGATCACTGCTTTGGTGTTGAAGAAGATCAAAGCGCACTGGAAAGCTATGCCTGCTTGAACCCTTGAAAAGCAGTCGAGAACAGCGAGTTGGAGCTCACGCTGCTGCTAACAAGGACTTTCTCCTGCCCTGTGGTGCCTGCATCCCCTGCTTGTGTCCCTCTGCCCGGGCGTTGCTGCGGAAACTCCCCAATTCGCGAGGTATTGAGATCACATTTGTTCTTTGTCTTTCATCCGTGGTCTTGTGGTCGTTCCTGCGTCCTGCCCAAGTCGGCTCACACAGAAGCCTTTTGATTGTATCCCTTTCCTTAACGTGTGACCAATGCTGTATTATTGACCATTTTTATTAATCTTTCCACGGGGGGGGGGCGTTGCAGTCCCTCCTGGCACCAGCTGTGGTGCAGCCGCGGAACCCTGGGGTGCTCCCCATGGGAAATGTGAAAGAAATAGAGACCAACGTTTTATCCCTGGTGCTGTGGTTCCTCCTCCCGTCCCGCGGCTGGGGCTGTGCCCCCCTCAGTGCCCGACCCAGTGGGACAGGCTGGCACTGCGGGCACCCACCAGACTGGGGGGCAGGGTGGTGTCAGGGGAGCTGGGTGGGCTGGAGAAAGGGAGGAAGCACCTCATGAAAACAGCTCGGCCCTCTCCAGACACAAAAGCCTCCCCAGAGGCACCAGAGGGGACCCCCAGATCCTTGAAGGGCTGCCCCAGACTCCCTATGGCCTGCAGGAGTCCCCCCCAGGACCCCATAAGCGCTGTCCAGGACCCCTTACGGACACCCCACTGTCCTCCCAAATCTGGGTTCTTTACCTGCTGGGCAAGCCAGTAAAACACACAGAGCAGAGGTATTTCTAAGTTTATGCCATTAATTGCAGAAATGGGTGCTTGTCCCAAAACGGGAGCGCTCACACCTTAGTTCCAAAAATCTCCACTTTTACACATTGATTATTACATATTCAAACAATTAATACATATTCACTGTCATTCCTTCTAATGATTGGTCGAGTTTTCTTTGCTTCCCACGTAAATGAATGCACAGACTCTGTCTTCTTTTTCCACTCTTATGTTTTTAATAAGTGGTATCGTTTGGGGAGGTGGTCAATGAGTTGGTGGTCACCATCTCCCCCTGGCCGGAACCACCTTTTACCTCCTTTTCCTCTGATCTTGGCAGTTCCAAGCGGGTTTCTGGGTTTGCTGACCAGGCCTACAGTTTGTCACTCTCTTGATAGGAATGCCCTGCTTATCAACAGTGCTACACTGTCTGCTGGGTAGTTCCTTAACTGAATCATAGAGAAATCATGTCTACTAACTATTTTTCTATTTTGAGATTAGGTAAATAAATAGAGTTGGGGCAGTATCTAGGGCTTGAGCAGCAGCAGGTTTCCTTTGTTGCTTCAATTACATTTTACATTTAATTTTCCTGGTTTATGTCGATTTTACTACAACAATTCCCTCCCTTTAAGACTTAGCCAAGTCTTTCTGTACTTCAGTGAGCCTCATTTCCTATCCCGTATCACTAATACATAAGGTTGAGATAATTGCTTGATAACGATACTCTTAAGACATCTAAACAAAACACAAACAAAAATCACTACGATCACAAAAATGATTGGGTTTCACAATAGGCTTTGCAGCCATCAGCAAACTCAAAGCCATGCAAGATCTCGTTCAACCATCCGACTTCTATTGCCTCTCGTAGATTTCTGCCATCCAAGCAGGAGGCAAATTAATTTTTCCTATCTTCTCTTTTGACTGATTCCCTGTCCAATCCATACACCAAGGAGTAGATTGCACGTAATGCCATTCTCCGTGTTCCGCAGTCTTCCACACTGAAGGGAACTGCATTCCCCAAGGGAATCGATCACATGGTCCTGTTTGCTTAACCAATACAGGTTGCTGGGTCTCGTTAATATGCCAACACCAATTTTCAGAATCATTCCCCAGAACCTTCCATTTCCCTAATCCAAATCCCCTTTCCTTTTTCAAATTAAATCTTAATCTTCCAGTTCCATTCATGAAGCTGGTTTCAAAGGTCCAATTCAAAGCGAGGGTTCAAATTCCCTGCTCCCAAGGAGAGTTTGCTATCTTTGGTAAAGGCAGACATGCTGTAATTGAACCCATGTTGGGGATTTTACTACAGCACCAGGACACCGCAGCGGACACACAGTGTCCTCAAGGGCCCGTCCAGCACAAACCAGGAAACCATAAAGGGACCGACAGCACCATCAGGGGACCCCCAGACCTGAAGCAGCCTCTGTTTTAGGCAGCGCTTCCAGGAGATGCGGTTTCTCAGCCCCAGCCTGAGAAGCGAGCTGCACCAGCCAGTAGGAACCATGCTGTTGCGAGTTTGCAACCGCCAGTCCCCATCTGCCACCCAGTTTGGGGTGCCAAACTCGGATTCCAAAGCCGCGGGCGCAGCCAGCTGCCTGCTCGCAAGGACCCATGCGCCAGCTCCCCGTCTCAGAGCAGCTACGACATCCTTTTGGGGAAGGATGCCATGGAGAGAACCCCGAGGTCCACCAGCAACTGGAAAACTACACCCCGGAGCCCCTCTGCAAGCGCAGCACCAGCCGCTGCACTGGTGGCAGAACAATGAGCATCGCTTCCCGGCCACGGGGCGTCTGAGCCAGTAGTACCTCGCCATCCCCATCCACCGTCCTGCTGCCAGACCAGGCCTTCGCTGCCCGGGAAAGTGCCCTGGAGCATCGGCATGCCATCCTGGTGCCGGAGAATCTGGTCCAGATTCTCTTTATGTGTCAGAACTTTGAGGGTTTGGAAGCTGTACGGAACAGCAGCAAGACTTGCAGCAGGAATCCACACGTGGAGCCCTTCTGTGGGGCAGCGGTGGTTTAAATCCACCTACGGGGCTTTTGGACCTGTATTTCAATACCGTGCCGGGTGTTTTCCCCAAACTCCCGCGTCTTGGCATAGCTTTGGCAGTACCAGCAGCAAGGAGCGGGCTTAGGGAGGAGGTGTGAACACACCGCCGCTTCTTTGATTTTCAGGTTTTTTACGTACAAGTGATGAGGAGCAAAAGGAGAATGTGCTGTTAATGTTAATTACCTAATCTGACTCTACTAAACATGTTTATACTTCAGCTCCCGGGTTTCCTTGTTTTACCCAATTCCCTTTCCCAGGTGGGGAGGGCTCATCGGGTGATAGAATGATTGCCTAAATGAAAAAAAATTATGGGTCTCTCCAACTATAACAGCACCACCAACCAAGCGGAACGAGTTTTAATTGCTTAAATGATTTACAGCACAAACAGCAAGAGCAGTCCCAGAACTTTTACATTCACCAACCCAATTTAATAAGTTAAGGAGTAAACATATAAAATGTGTTGCTGTCGATTGCATGCTGTTGATTGCAGACGCAAGAGCAGTCGCACTCATGCCATGTATGGTGATGTTGCTCCTCCTCCTCCTCCTCCGATTGCGCTTCCTCCTCCTGGGAGGCGCCTTCCTCCTCCATGGTTGCCGGAAGCGGCTCTGTGGCATCCCATGCCAAGCTGAGCACCTATCCGCCTCGCTGCGCCGGCTGCTCCCTGGCAGGCAGATGCGCTTGGGCTCCACGCCGTTCTCTCGTGGGCTTGAATTCTAGTCTCTTGAATTCTCTGTTTAGAAAACTCTTCAGTTGTGCTTATCTTTCAATTTGTTTTCTGGCGAAAACATTTCTTCCACGGTTATGCCTTGTGGGAGTTAAAGCTCATTGGTGGCAGCTTGTACGTGGCATACAGTTGAGGAGTGTGTTTTGTTTTAAGGGTAAATCTTATCAGTTTCATTCTGTTCGTTCAAAACTCGGAAGAATCCCTCTTTGCCTTTGTGCCGCCCGGTCTCTAAGGAAAGCAGTGGGCGCTGGTGCAAAGGAGCTGTAACCTCCAGCTGCAGAGTGCGGTGGAGAAGGGTGATGGGAGGCAGAGGGAGGCGAGTCCCAGGTGGCTGAGGAGAGACATGGTGGGGTTGGGGAGGTGTGGAGCCAGGGTGTCCCTGCTGCGTCAGACCTCCGGGGACAGCTTCTCTGACCAGTCCCACCTCGGGGGGGCGGAGCCTCGTAAGCACAGACCCCGCCCCCTCTGCCCTTCCCCCCCCAATCATGGTACTTCCACCACGGGGTGGGTCCAAGCGTGGCCCCGCCCCCTTCTCCTCCTCCCCCCCTCCCCCATTCGGGTGGGGGTCATGGGGTGGGGTATGGGATTGGGGGGGGTGGGGGGTAATTTTTGGAGGTGTATTTGGGTGGGGGATGGGTTTTGGGGGTGGGGGATGTACTTGCGGGGGGGGGTCACGGGTTTCCCTCCACGGGATTTTTTTTGCCCTGTTCCAAGACCCCTCCCCCTGCCCCCATCCTGGACAGTCTGGAAGGCCAAATCCGTGTCACGGGGGAGGGGAGAGGGGGGGAAGGGCGGGGAGGGGGGAATGTGGGGCCGCTGAGGGGACGGGGGGGGGGGGGGAAATAGTAAAATAAAGTAAAATAAATAGAATAGGATAGAATAAAATAAAAGTATAATAAAGTAAAATAGAATTAAATTAAAGTAAAATAAAGAATAAAATGACATAGAATAAAATAACAAAGAAAAATAAAATACCATAAAATACGGTTAAAGAAAATACAATAAAGAAAAATAATGAATATAATAAAATAAAGAAAAAGAAAAAAATAAGTAAAAGTAAAATAATGTAAAATAAAATTATACAAGAAAATAAGGTAAAAGAAAATAAAGTACAAGAAAATAAAGGAGAATAAAGTAAAATAATATAAAGTAAAAGAAAATAAAGTAAAACGTAAAATCAAATATAAAGTAAAATAAAGTAATAAAATAAAAGAAAGAAAAATAAAATTAATAGAGCAAAATAAAATAACATAAAATAAAATACCATAAAGGAAAAAACAAAATAAACGAAAGAGATAAAATAATACAATAGGATGAGATACAATAACGCAGCAGCACCCGCCCCACTCGTGGCACTACTTTTATTCTCGGCCACTGCAGTGATTGGGGGATTTGACAGGATGGACCTTCCAAGGTCCCCTCCCACCCAAACCAGTCTTTGGGTCCATGACTGGAAGTGTCTGAGGTCAGGTTGGATGGGGCTGCAACCAACCCCGTCTACTGGAACCCAAACCACCCAGAAATCCAATCCAAACTGTTCTTTGGGTCCGGTTGGAGGTGTTCAAGGTCAGGTTGGATGGAGCTGGGACCAACCTGGTCTACTGGAAGGTGTCCCTGCCAATGATGGGGAGGTTGGACTGGATGGACCTTCAAAGGTCCCCTTCAACACAAACCGTTCTGTGGGTCTATGACTGGAAGTGTCCAGCGTAAGGCTGGATGAGACTGGGACCAACCTTCTCTACTGGTTCCCAAACCTTCCAGCCCAAAAATCCAACTCAACCAACCCAAACCTTCTATGAGTCTGATTGGAGGGGTTCAAGGTCAGACTGGACGGGGCTGGGACCAACCTGGTCTGTTGGAACCCAAACCACCCAAAAATCCAACTCAACCAATGCAAACCATTCTGTGGGTCTGAGTGGATGTATCCAAGGTCCGGTTGGATGGGGCGTTGAGTAACCTGCTCTACTGGAAGATGTCCCTGCCAATGACAGGGGAGGTGGACGAGATGGACCTTCAAATGTCCCCTCCAAGCCAAACCAGTCTGTGGGTCCATGACTGGAAGGTCCGAGGTCAGGCTGGTTGGGGCTTGGAGCATCCTGAGCTGCTTGAAGCTCTCCCCGCTAATGGCCACCCCACCAGAGGGCAGCAGGTTGGCGGTTGCCGTGTCACCACGGTCAGTCAATCAGCGATGAACATGTCACCCTGATGTCACAAGGAGTGCATGACACACCCACTCAGAGCAGGGGGTATAAAAGGGCCCACCGGGTGGTGGGTCCCACACTTTGCAGGAACGTCCATAAGATGACCTCCAACATGGCTGTTGCCACCAAGAACCGACCCACCAGCGTGAGGCGGACCAAGATGGACTTCTGGGATGGGATGGAGCACACCTTCGCTATGTCCAGTGTCACCGCTGAAGGTACAGCCAACTGCAGCCACCTCTCCGGCAGCCAAGACTCAAGGGCTTGTCACCATTCTGGAGCCAGCCATGACACTTGGCGTCTGCCACTGCGTCACGGCTCAAGGGGGAGATGTTTGGGGTGGACCTGAGAGCTGGTGGAGATGGGGCCTGACCTGGTTCTTCTTTGTTTTTTCAGAGCGAACGGCCGTCTGGGGTGCAGTGGCTGGCTACATTCAAGACCAACTCCTGCTCCACAAGGTGGTGCAACACCCGCGTCCTCCTCATCCACCATGAGGGGTGGTGGGATCCCCCTGGGGCGTGGCCTGCTGTCACCCTTCAACTCCTCAGAAAACAGGAACCTCACCCCGTTGTCCCCCCTGACAGCCAAACGGGGCCTGTGCAATGTTGGTGTCACCTCTGGTAGGGCTGATCCTGGTCACTGGAGACCCCCTGGGATGTCCTTGTCCTGGTTCTGCCCAAACTCCAGTGCTGTTTTTTTCTCCTGAGGAGGGGAAGGACTCAACATCTCCTCCCCAAAGTTCTCCCCACCGCCCAGCTCATGCCTCCGAACAGTTGGAGAGGGCAGGATCCAGCCTGAAGCACCATCCCTGGATGGGGGAGGTCACTTCCAGATCTTCCCTCTGGCCAATCCTCACCCTCCCACCCTTCTCATCCACTTGCAGGGCATCCGAATTCCCACCCTCGGCTCCTTCAGCACTGTCCCCGAACACGTCCAGGTCGGAGATGAAACCCTGACTATCCAGAAACCGGTGTTCCACCTGGCCAGGAACCTTGCCGTTGTCCACAACCTGATGGACAACAAGGACTACCTGCCCGGTAAGATGGCTGACTGCACGGTCATCTTCTCTGAAGCAACTCCAAAGTCCAATAATTGAGTGGTTTTGAGTTTTTTTGGGGCAATGCAATGACTGTGACGCACAAGCTGTAGGACACAGGCCACCGGGTGAGCATCTCCATCCTTCTGTGGTTTTTCCAGGCAACAAGGAGCTGGAGTCCCTCAAGTACTCCAAGGTGGCCGTGGCAGCCGCTGTGTCCCGGCAGAAAGTGGTGGACTGCATCCAAGGCACCACGACCCTCCTCTCACACTGCCTGGGGAAGGGGGAGAATGTGGCCCTCATCCTGAGGGAGGTGGGGGTGCTCCTCATTGAAGGCACGAAGGTGCGCATGAAGTTCTACCACGACTTTCTGGAGAGGCTGTCTGGGAAGGAGAACTTGAAGAAGGTTGCCTTCAAGGTGAGCGTTTCGGTTTCTCTGTGGCGCGTGCGGTCCCACGGCAGTGTTCCGGCACTGCTTGTGTGGGGTCCCTCAGGACACGTTCAGCCACTCGGTCCAGGTGAGAGTTACGGTCCTGCCAACACTTGCTTCCTCAAGCTCCTCCAACACTGAGTGCCTCAGCCATGTGGAGGATGTCCCGCCATCTTTGGCCTCCTCCAACGTGGGGTGCTTCAACCACGTTGAAGATGTCCTGCCATCTTTGGCCTCCTCCAGTGTGGAGTGTTTCAACCACGTTGAGGGATGTCCTGCCATCTTTGGGCTCCTCCAACACTGAGTGGCTCAGCCATGCTGAGGACATCCTGCCATCTTTGGCCTCCTCCAACACTGAGACCCTCAACCACATTGAGGATGTCCTGCTGTCTTTGGCATCCTCCACTGTGGAGTGCTTCAACCACGTTGAGGATGTCCTGAATCTTTGTGTTCCTCCATTGCAGGTCCCCCATCTGCTGGACATGATTGTGTCCCCAGTGGTACCCGTGGCCTCACTGAGTTTCTCCGGCCATGTCATCCTCTTTCCCAAGTGAGTACGTTGGCGGCTGTAGCCGCTCTTTGATGCCAATGCCCAAGGTAGCATCTCCTCCTTGTGCTACCATGGGTGTCCTCCTCTGGGGACACCAGGCGGCGACTCTTGATGATGTCCCCAGGCCGCAGTCACTCCCATAAGGCGGCTCTGAGGGGAAAGACAGAGGAATTTGGGTGACATTTCTTCTCGTGGTGGCCTGGACTTCTTTGCTGGGCGACTCCATTTCCCAGGCCTGTCCTTGGGGATGGGATGTGGTAGACTTGGGAAGACAATGGCCTTCATGGCAATGCCATACCCTGCCTGCGGGCAGGTGGCCGCAGCAAGTGGCAAGTGCTGGTGGTGCCATGGGTCATGTGGGTGTCTTCTCCTTCTTTCCAGATTTGTGATGGAGTGTGTGCCCAAACACCCACCCAGGGCTCTCCTCAAGACCTCAAGACAAGTCCCTGGTGAGGACGAGCAGATGAGAAAAGACAGTTTGCCACCTCTTCAGCAAGGTGGGAAAGGTAAAGCAGCTCCCAGCTCCTCTCCATGGGACGGGCAACTAACATGCCATCTTGTGGGGAAATGGCTGACGCTGAGCGCCAAAAGGCTCCAACTTGTCCCAAAGCTTCAGGCCAACTCCTGAGGGCCTTTTGTCCTAACGATTCGTTGGCGTCACCAAAACAGAGCCCCGGGGTGGGATGTGCCCAAGGGTACGGTGGGAGGATGGTGGGCCAAGGCCTTCTCCCCCTCTTCCCCTCAGAAATGACACCTACCCCCAAAAAATTAGTCCCTGTCCCCTCCCCGGCATCACCCGGCTTCTCCTTCCTGACCATGATGATGATGATGAAATCAGAAATTGGAAATGGTGCTGGTGTTGGGGAGGACACGATGGGGCTGCGAGAGGGGCAGAATGTCCACCTCTCGGACATTTTGGGAAGAGGCCTGAGCACCCCCTGCGTCACAGCGACGCTCTTCTGAGGAGGTGTCTCCTTTCTGGTTCCAGTGGGGTTTCCTGGTTTTCCCTTTCCTGCTGGTTCCGAGCCTGACTCAAACCGAAACGTCACAGTTCAGGGAAATCTCAGGGCCACAGAAGAGGAAGAGGACAAGGTCTCTGGCCAGGTGAGGCTGAAGGCTCAGGGCGGGCGGCCGCACGGGGCCATTTTACCCGGAGAGGTGGGAGATGCCCCATCCCCGGAGACGTTCCAGGCCAGGTTGGATGGGGCTTTGAGCAACCTGATCTGGCTGAAGACCTCCCTGCTCATGGCATGGGTGTTGGACTACGTGGACCTTCAAAGGTCCCTTCCCACCCAAACCGTTCGATCAGCCTGACTGGAGGTGTTCAAGGTCAGGTTGGATGGGGCTGGAACCAACCTGGTCTACTGGAAGGTGGCCCTGCCGATGACGGCGGGGGATGTTGGACTACATGGACCTCTAAATGTCCCTTCCAACCCAAACCATTCCATGATTTTCTGACCCAGCAAGAGCCCATTCCCCAGCCCTGAACACTCCTTGGCCATCACCACCCAACAGTGGTGAAGGCAGCACCTGGAGGGGTGGGATGGGGCTGCTGGGAACACCCCCGTTTCACAGGGCTGGTTGTTCTCCAGCTCTTCAGGAGAGCCCCAGTGTGGTCTGGGGACATGGGGACAGCTGTGTGTCAGATGAGGGTCCCGGCACAGGGGGTTTCCTCAGCCGACCTGCTGGTTGCTATGTGAGGAGGCACATGGCTCATGGGGAGGGGCAGAAAGCGGCCCCAAACCCATTGCATCCTCAGGTAGACCTCTCCCTTTGTGTCCTTCCAGGTGGCGGTTGGTGGTCCCAAGGGTCTCCTCCGCCACAAACCAGCCTGTGACCAGCCAACCCAAGGGCAAAGCCATGCCCAAAGGACAAGCACAGAAGCAGAGCCAAGAGCGGGCAGCAAAAACTCAGCACTACGGAGGAGGAAGAACAAGAGAAAGAGGAGGAGAAGGAGGAAGAGAAGGAGAAGGAGGAAGAGAAGGAGGAGAAAGAGGAGGACAAGGAAGAGGAGGAGGAGAAGGAGGAAGAGAAGGAGGAAGAGAAAGAGGAGAAAGAGGAGGAGAAGGAGAAGGACGAGGAGAAGAAGGAAGAGAAGGAGAAGGAGGAAGAGAAGGAGAAGGAACAGTGGAGAAAAACCTCACCGAACGCGCAGCGCTGAAGGCGGTGAAGGCCAAGTCCTCCCATCCTCAGGAAGCCTCGGCCTTCATAACGCCTGTAATAGCTGTATTATCAGCAACGAGCTCCGAGTCAGCCTGCTCGAGGAGCCCACCTATGGGGCCCTCCAACGGCCACCACCGAGCCTGAGGCAGCAAAACCAGCAAAGCTGTCCCTCCATGGACACCCCTGGTTTGGTCCAGCCGGTGGGCGAGGGGACCACCTCCAGGCCATTGTCTGGCGCTGAAGACCACTTTGGTGCTCCCTTGGCCATAGAGGCCACAGTTGGTCATCATGAAGGAGATGAATAAAGAGATGTTGTGAAAGAACATTGACCACCTCCCTCAACAAGCCTCCCCAACTCTTGGAGCACAGGGCAGAGGGCGGCTGCAACAAGGAGCTAGTGGTGGCGGTGATGCTGGCGGTTGGCAAAAACACCTTCCCTGATGACCCCGACAGCTTTGCCCGCTCCACCTCCTTTAACAAAGTCCAGGACTTCTTGGAGCCTAGGGTGGAGGGTGACTGCTCCAAGGACTGCCTGGTGCAAGCAATGCTTGGAGATAATGACCCTTTCTGGGGAGTGCCAGACACCCCCTTGCAGGACCCCAAGGGGAAGCAGGGTGGGGTGGCGGCAGACCTTCCCACCTGGCCGACACCGAGTCCTTTGGAGACTTCCAAGAGGAGCTCTGCGGAGAGTTCAGAGAAGACTTTAAAGGACAGTCCTGTGAAGAGTCCCTGGAAGGATCCCCTGAAGGGTCCTCCAGAGAGTCCCCTGCTGAGAACCCTCCGTCACCTGCTGCCAAGAACCCTGGCCAGACCCCCGGCTGTCCCCCAGCACTGGCCACCCCGCATGGCCCAACTGTTGAAGGAGCCGCTGAGGAGGCAGCCCCGTGAGGTTTTGACCTGCTCGCTGCTGCCACCAGCCATTGTCTCCTGCCAGGCTGTGCCTAGATCGGGAGAGGTGGGTGGCAAGCAGGCCAAGCGCCCCACGCCACACGGCACCCCCAGGACTCAAGAGACCTCCCCATGGGACAACATCCCACCCAAGAAGAGGAAGAAGATGGTGGTGTGCCAGGTGGAAAAACACTCCAAACCCCTGTGGGAGGGGACACCGGAGCAGGACGGTGCCGCAGTGGGCAGCAGCAGGCAGCACATGGGCAGCAACAAGCAGAGGGCATCTGATGGCAACACCATGGCCACCAAGCGACCCAGAACCCTGGGGGATGCAGGGGGGCAAAGTGCCCCACCCCCCCCAGCCGCTCTTCATGGGCTGATAGAGAAGGCATGGAGCACGGATCCCCACCGCATGTGACCCGCACCCACCCACTCCAGCCCCAGACCTCTCCCACATCTCTCTCTCTTTCTTAATTCATTAAAGGTTTGATGTTTGGTTCACAGTGTGTCTGCCTGCGGTCATTCCTGCAGTGGGAGGTGTGGGGGTGAACGCAGCCCATGCCACATGTGTTCATCTGACACTCCACCTCTTCATCCCTGTATATGAGGAATCCCCCGAGATTGTGGGTGGAGACTTTTAATCAGAAGCTTAATTCCCGGACTCAGGGCAAACAAGCTAGAAAGAGCTCTCAGAAATCTCTCCGCTACCATGGAAGGCACAGACAATGGCACAGCAGACGCCACTGTAGCCTTGCAACAGGAACACTCTTCTTTAGCTTTGAGAGCAGGAGAACATCATCTAGTACTCGATATGCTTACCCTGCAACAAGGAGGCAGATTTTCACTTTCTGAGCAGTTTCGTGCAAAAAATGTCAATGAGCATTTGCAAAAAATGTCAATGGAAACTCTTATTATTGTAATATTCTTGATCCTGTTACTAAGTTTTGTTTGGATTGTGATTGTGTTGCTTTGCCTTATGCCATAGAACCAAACGATCGAACACAGACAGTGATTAATCTCACGTTTGCCCCTCGCTTGGGAAAGTCCTCCTCCTCCTCCACCATCTCTCCCTTCACACCCAGCCATTTCGCACGTGTAGATGCCAGAGAGGCTCACAGCCTCTCCCTGCAGGGCTGTCACCCAACCACTGGATCACGCCATTACCCATGCCATCAGGCGGGGAGTGTGGCGACACACACTTGGTACGACCTTGGGTATGGCATGGGACAGTGGAAAGCGCTTACATACCGTGCTTGCGCTGCTCACCGTAGCTGCACGGACCCACTCGCACACAGAAACTGGTGACCATCCCCGTAGAACTACTTGTGGATCACCAACCCTTTTGAGACACATCCAGCTGTGTACGTAAAGGACATGTCTTGGTCAACCAGTTGACCATAATAAGACTGAACAGAGAAGGGGCAATCCCATAAGAAAGGCACCCCAACGCTGACTCCGGGCGGCTCTTGTTGCCTGGTCCACAGCTACTGCCCAGCGAAGGAGATACCCTTACATTATGATGGAGAATATGAATAATCAACAGTTTCCCCGACTGTTGCTCAAAAGTGGGTAAGTTTAATTGTTAACACCATTGTATGTTGCCTACATGGCAAGTGAGGTTTCCCCTTCTCACTTTCACTCATGCCTAGATTGTTTGAGCTCCACTCAGTCTTAATTATATTGATTGTGAACTTATATTACTATAATAAGGTTATCAGACTTGGTCCATAGACCATTGCTGTTTTATCGCCCAATACCCAAAGAACCCTTGCTGTGTGACAGGCATCCACCTCTCTTGGAAGTCGCAAGCAGTAGCTCCCAGTGTTTGGCAAAGAAAGCTGGCAATGCCAGGGCAATCCCAGAGCACAGTGACACCTGGTCATTCAGGTTAAGCTGATGGGGAGAAGGACCAGAAAGCAGACTTTGGCCTCTTCAGGGATCTGCTTGATGCAGCACAGTGGGATAAAGCCCTGGAAGGAAGAGGGGCCCAAGACAGCTGGCTTTTATGCAAGGACGACCTCCACCAAGCTCAGGAGCGATGCATCCTGACAAAGAGGGTGTCAGGCAAAAAACACCTGGAGGCCTGCGTGGATGAACAAGGAGCTCCTGGACAATCTCAAACAGGAAAAGGGAGCCTGCAGAGGGTGGAAACAAGGCCAGGTAGCCTGGGAGGTATACAGAGAAATTGTCTGAGCAGCCAGGGATCAGGTTAGGCAAGCTAAAGCCCAGATAGAGGTAAATCTGGCCCAGGGTGTCAGGGGCAACAAGAAAGCCTTCTATAGGTATATATGGGAGGCGAAAGGAAGACTGGGGAAAATGTGGGCCCACTCCAGAAGGGAACGGGAGACCTGGCCACCCGGGACATGGAGAAGGCTGAGATACTCAACAACTTTCTTGCCTCAGTCTTCACTGAGAGGGGCTCTGATCACACTGCCCAAGTTGCAGAAGGCAAAGGCAGGGACTGGGAGAATGAGGAACCACCCACTGCAGGAGAAGACCAGGTTCGAGACCAGCTGAGGAACCTGAAGGTGCACAAGTCCATGGGACCTGATGAAATTCATCCATGGGTCCTGAGGAACTGGCAGATGGAGTTGCTAAGCCACTATCCATCATATTGGAGAAGTCGTGGCAGTGTGGTGAAGTTTCCATTGACTGGAAAAGGGGAAACATAACCCCCATTTTTAAAAAGGGTAGAAAAGAAGACCTGGGGAACTACAGGCTGGTCAGTCTCACCTCTGTGCCTGGCAAGATCATGGAGCAGATCCTCCTGGAAACTCTGCTAAGGCACACGGAAAATAAGGAGGTGATTGGTGACAGCCAACACAGCTCCACTAAGGGAAAATCCTGCCTGACAAATTTGGTGGCTTTCTATGACAGCGTTACAGCATTGGTGGGTCAGGGGAGAGCAATACGTCATCTACCTGGACTTGTGCAAAGCATTTGACACTGTCCCACATGACATCCTTGTTTCAAAACGGGACAGACATGGATTTGACCAATGGACAGAGGATAAGGAACTGGATGGACAGTCACAATTCAAAGAGTTGCAGTCCACAGCTCCATGTCCAAGTAGCGAGCAGTGATGAGTGCTGTTCCTCAGGGGTCAGTACTGGGACTAGTACAGTTTAACATCTTTGTCAGTGACATGGATGGTGGGATCACATGAACCTTCAGCAAGTTTTACGACCACAGCAAGTTGTGTGGAGTGGACAACACACTGGAGGGCAGAGATGCCATCCAGAGGGACCTGGACAGGCTGGAGAGGTGGGCCTGTGCAAACCTCATGAAGTCCAACAAGGCCAAGTGCAAGGACCCGCACGACGGTCAGGGCAATTCAAGCACAAAGAGACACTGGGCAGAGAACGGATTGAGAGCAGCCCTGAGGAGAAGTACTTGGGGGTGTTGGTGGATGAGAAGCTCAGCACAAGCCAGCAATGGGCACTTACAGCCCAGAAGGCCAACCGCATCCTGGGCTGCATCAAAAGAATCATGGCCAGCAGATCAAGGGAGGTGATTCTGCCCCTCTACTCTGCTCTCATGAGACCCCTCATGGACTCTTTGGAGACTTCAGCTTTGGAGCCCTAAACATGGACATCGACCTCTTGGAGCAAGTCCAGAGGAGGGCACGAAGATGATCCGAGGGCTGGAGCACCTCTCCTGTGAGGACACGCTGAGAGAGTTGGGCTTGTTCAACCTGGGGAAGAGAAGGCTCCAGGGAGACCTTATAGCAGCTTTCCAGTATCTGAAGGGCGCCTACAAGAAGGCTGGAAAAGGACTTTTGACAAGGGCATGTACTGACAGGATGAGGGGGAATGGCTTCAAACTAGAAGAGGGGAGATTTAGACTAGATATTAGGAAGAAATTTTGCACTCTGAGGGTGGTGAGGCACTGGCCCAGGTTGCCCAGAGAAGCTGTGGCTGCCCCATCCCTGGAGGTGTTCAATGCCAGGTTGGATGGGGCTTTGAGCAACCTGGTCTAGTAGAAGGTGTCCCGGCCCATGGTCGGGAGTAGGAAGTACATGATCTTTAAGGTTTCTCCAACCTAAACCGTTCTAAGATTCTCTGACGATAAGGAAGAGGCGAGACAAAAAGGAGGACGAGCCCCGCTGTGATAAACTCAGTATCGTTTGTTCACCAAACCTAAAAACTTACATTTCCACAAGAAGGCAACTGCTTAACAAGAGGTGGCAAGATGGCCAACATTTTACTGTGTAAACAGGATACGCATGATTGTGCAGGCAAGGCTAAGCCGCAAGGTCAAGTTATGTAGACAAAGTATAATAAATTGTGAAAAGACTTGAAGGAAAGGAGCCTTCACCCCAAGACCACTGGCAATACTAGTGTTTAAGATATTAATTTGTGTAATTTTAAAGGTGTTTGTTTAGTACTGCCAGAGTTTTAGAGATACCTATAGCACTTAGATAAATACTTTGAGAAAATGTTAGATGAAGAATCCTTATAGAATTTACTAACTCTTTAGAAAAAGGGGGGGACTGAGTCAAAGATATAGTACTAATTAACTAGTAGTAATTCATGACCTAAAAGACAGGCCTGATAAAAAATGGACGAAGGAAGAAGTCTTGAGGCATTGCCAAGGACAGCTCCTGATAACGAATAAGAGAAGGCCTTGAAAAGCGGCTGAAACCAACCCTGCAGTCTGGACAGAGACCAAAAAGAAAAACTGAGTCTGCGTGGGGACGAAAGGTTACTTGAAGTGATGAAGAAGAATTTGCAGCCTTCATCCTCAAGACCCTCAGCGACCACCACCACAAAGCATTGCGCAAGCGCAGTTAGGAGGAGTTTATGAAAATGACTTCTTAAAGCTAATTTTAATACGAAGCGGGGATAGGTTATGCATATGTATAGCCGTATTAAGAGATCTTATGATTATGTAAAAAGTACCATATATATTTGAGAAGGCCGCTGCATTGAGTGCGCCCCGTCGGTGGAGTGAGACTCCCGGGCCGCCCAGCGCTGTTTTGCTTGCTGCCGCTTCCTAATAAATACTCCAAATTTTAATTGACTATGTCTCACGTCAATTTTGTGAGATCAACATATAACAATTTTGGTGCCGTGACTCGGATAGAGGCAATCTGGTGAGAAGCCACATACAGGGAGGCGCCCCGCTGAAATTCAGCGGCCCTGGCTGGGTGCTATCGCATCACATCCTCTACCGATGAACCCTAAATTTGGCAACAAGCAGAAGAAAGCCAGCAAACCCTGTAATCTTTGTGCACGAAGCCCCGAACGAAGACGCAGGAACGCGTGAGTATAGGCCGGTTATCCGTTCGGTTGGGGTTGGGTATCCCGGAGTGTGATAATGTGAGACGTCCACCGGACTTAGTAGTCCACCGGACGAAGCGAGTGCGGACCCCTTAGTAGTGCAGTTCCCATCTCCCATGAGGGACTGGGCCATGAATAGGGGGAGCGTGTGTGTGTGTAAGAAGGCACTCCGGAAGATGGGACAGAGGAAAAGCAAGCCCTCTGATCCCATGGGTGGATTGGGACCTCATGTGAAACCCCCCCCAAATACCACCAGATGTGGATTGGGACCTCATGTGAGACCCCCCCCAAATACCACCAGACAGTCCATTAAGTTTAATGATCAAGTATTGGGATGATTACCCCTCTAGGCGGGGTAAGAACAAAGTAAAATTGATCCACTATTGTATGGAAATATGGAGAGAAAGAAACAAATAAGAAAAGGCTTATATTGGCCAATTTAGATTTGTGATCAATCTGACTATCTTGGTGCAGATTAGTGGTAAACGGCAAATGGTTTAAGATTTAAGTTACACATAACTAGCTATTGTTTTAATTGGAAAATCTTGTGGTGTGAGTGAAAAGTGTAATGGGCCCTTTTATATGACTGAGTGAGTGTTTGAGTGAGTGCGGTGCAGAGTTTGTGTGTTCACCCTAAGTGAAAAGGATTTTTATAATGGAGGAGAGGGAACATCGATATAGTCCAGGCGCAGACATTAAATGGCTACTACAGCAGCCAAACTGGACTAATCAAGACACTGAACATAAAACTCATATGGTGGATCTGCGCACCAGAGTTGTTCAAGAAATTAAAGAATCTGTTCCTCAGGGACAGAATATAAATAAAGCTCTTGGTGAACATCAAGGGAAAGATGAACCCCCCACTAAATGGCTGGACAGATTGCGACAGAATCTGCAACTCTATTCAGGGCTAGATCCCACCACCCCTGTGAGACAAGTTCTGTTGAAAACTCAGTTTGTGGTAAAGTCATGGACAGACATTAGAAAGAAATTGATAAAGTTAGAAAACTGGCAAGAGCGAGGATTAAACGAGTTGTTGAGAGAGGTATTGTTCTCGCCCCTCACTCTCGGGACGAGATTGAGCACGGAACCATGGGTTCCAACTGCAAGGTGTCATAAACCGAATAGTGGTGTTGCACAAAGAAGCTAAAGCTAGAAAGAGAAAAAGGAAAACTATTGTTTGTGCTGTGCTGGGAGCGTGCCTGGCGGCTGCGGTGGAGGACAAGAGGCAGGCGCCTTGCCAAGAAGAGGCGATAGTTGCCTCAATACAAGCGGCACTGGCGCCGCTGCAGGAACAGTTCCTAGAAACCGAGCGGGCGCTAAAGGAAGAAAAGAGCAAAAAAACTTCATATTGAAAGAGAAGCTGAGTTCAGCTCCTGAAGGAGTCAGACACCCTCGCTGAGACAAAAGTAATGCCAAAGGGAAAAGGGGTGCGCCCAATTTATCGTCAGGAAGATAAAAAAAAAAACAAAAAACCAAAACAAAAAAACCCAAACAAACAAAAAAAACCACCACAAAACAAAAACCCAACTAAAAGACACCACAGATAACACCCCCACATGTATCCACTGATAAAAACAGAATCCCCTTTACCGCCACTGAATTAGCCAAACTACGGAAAGATTTTGCTAGGATGGCAAGGGAATCCGAAACCGAACACGTGTGGAGTATATCCCTGTCGGGGGAGAACGGAATCATTTTATCAAAAAGGGAGCAGAGGGATATTGGGGCCCTGGCGTTTTCCTCACAACGGGCGACCTCTGAGCCCCATGGTCTCTAACCCAGAGAGCCGCATATTGGTCGGGGGGTGGGGGGGCTGAACCCATTGAAGAGGGGGAAGTGGCTCAAGAATTAATAAATTACGGAAGGAAATATAGGCCAGTAAGTCGGACTTACCAAAAAGTAGAAACTAGAGCAGTGCGGACGGAGGAGCCGGCGAATAAATCATTGTTTAGGTGTTGGGTTTTTTTTCTAGGAGAAGCCCTGATCTAACAAAAAAAAAAAATAGTATGCTCAAATAAAACACTATTGCGATTTTTTGTGACAAAAGGAACTGCTAAAATACTGCCTATCCAAGATGAGGCGAACTTGGATAGGGAGATGCCCCCAACTTTCCCTTGTGATCAAAGTCGCTCCCCCATTCTCAGAGCAAGTTTTAAATGCATAGTTTACTGATGCTTCATCGAAGCGAGAAGAGAAAGTTTAGAAGTACCGGGCTGTGGCCCTTCAAGTAGAAACCAAGAAGCAAATCATTACAGGAGAGGGCAGTGCGCAGGTGGGAGAGCTGGTTGCAGTGTGGAGCGTGTTTCAAGGTGAGAGACAGACTCTTTCTCCTGTGCATGAAAAGGAGGCAAAAGTTAGTAAAGAAAAGACTGAGAGTGCAGAGACCGCCTTTAAATATTACAATTAGATAAAGTATTGATCAAAGTCTGGAAAGAATCATCCCTGACTCCCTGTTGGGAGGTACCTTTTCTTGTTTTACTCACTACAGATTCTGTTGTTCGGACTGCTTAAAAAGAGTGGACTCACGCAAGCCGAATCAAAGGACCCGTTCGAAGTTCCCATTAGGAGGCAACAGGAAGCCCGGACAACCTAAAGGTTACCTTCCGAAGAAAGACAAATGAATGAAACTGTCTTTTGTAGAAATCCTAACTGTATTTGTTATCCCTTTGTCTAAGTGTAAACTTTGTAAAGAAAAGTGGTGGGTCCACTGCCTCTATGGGTATCCTCTATGGGTATCCTATGGGTATCCTCTTGTAGTTATAACATTCATGGCAAATACTACTAAAAAAAAAAAAAACCAAAAACAAAAAATAAAAAACAAAAAACCAACTAACTAAACAGGCATTACGCATAAGAGTTGCAACTGGGAAAATCATAAAAGAATCTGAGAAGTGGTAGAATATCTTTGCCAAAGGCATGAACCCTGAGAGGTGTTGTCTCCATGCAAATGAACCTTGTTTAACAGAGGCCAAAATTGTGCAAGTGACTTGCGGACAGACAGTGTCTAAGATAAAGGGTAGAGCTTAGGAGGTAAAAAATAAAATCTGACAAGCATGTAAGTCAAGGTGAGCTAAATATGAAGGAGGTTCCCCTGAAAAATACGACTGCTGCCGAGAAGATGGTACCCCTCGCTGCTCTAAGCCACAGAGTAGGCAGAGGAAGAGGCCGAGGCGTACTGCTGTGGGGATTGAGATTAATAAACCACCTCCAGAAATGACCCGTAAGGCCCTTTGACTTACAACTCCCAACCCAAGCAACCTTAAGACTTTCCCGAAGTCTACACACTCTCCCAGGAAACAAAAGTAAAAAAAAAAAAATAAAAAAAATAAATTGCCAGAGATATTGAAATACCTATAGCAAAGGCAAGAGCACTCCACCTTTCTCAAATCTGCAAATAAGTCTGTGTACAATAAAAGTGCTAGTAATGACAATAAAGCAACAAAATAGTTGCAATTGTAAAAAGCAAATTAAAAGCAGCTCATTTAATGCTTATAAGAGCCAAGTATGAACGCCTAAAAAAGATACCAAAAACAAAAGAGACCTTTATTTTAAGTCAACAAAAGCTTAAGCGGTTTGATGAACAAAATAGTAAAAAAAATAAAGGGGGGAATTGTGATAAACTCAGTATCGTTTGTTCACCAAACCTAAAAACTTACATTTCCACAAGAAGGCAACTGCTTAACAAGAGGTGGCAAGATGGCCAACATTTTACTGTGTAAACAGGATACGCATGATTGTGCAGGCAAGGCTAAGCCGCAAGGTCAAGTTATGTAGACAAAGTATAATAAATTGTGAAAAGACTTGAAGGAAAGGAGCCTTCACCCCAAGACCACTGGCAATACTAGTGTTAAGATATTCATTTGTGTAATTTTAAAGGTGTTTGTTTAGTACTGCCAGAGTTTTAGAGATACCTATAGCACTTGGATAAATACTTTGAGAAAATGTTAGATGAAGAATCCTTATAGAATTTACTAACTCTTTAGAAAAAGGGGGGGACTGAGTCAAAGATATAGTACTAATTAACTAGTAGTAATTCATGACCTAAAAGACAGGCCTGATAAAAAATGGACGAAGCAAGAAGTCTTGAGGCATTGCCAAGACAGCTCCTGATAACGAATAAGAGAAGGCCTTGAAAGGCGGCTGAAACCAACCCTGCGGTCTGGACAGAGACCGAAAAGAAAAACCGAGTCTGCGTGGGGACAAAAGGTTACTTGAAGTGATGAAGAAGAATTTGCAGCCTTCATCCCCAAGACCCTCAGCGACCACCGCCACAAAGCATTGCGCAAGCGCAGTTAGGAGGAGTTTATGAAAATGACTTCTTAAAGCTAATTTTAATACGAAGCGGGGATAGGTTATGCATATGTATAGCCGTATTAAGAGATCTTATGATTATGTAAAAAGTACCATATATATTTGAGAAGGCCGCTGCATTGGGTGCGCGCCATTCGTGGAGTGAGACTCCCGGGCCGCCCAGCGCTGTTTTGCTTGCTGCCGCTTGCTAATAAATACTCCAAATTTTAATTGACTCTGTCTCACGTCAATTTTGTGAGATCAACATATAACAACGGCCAAGCTGAGATTGGGGGGGGGAGTTTGCCCCATGGCTGTGATGAGGAGAGAAGGGGTGGGTGGGGAGTGGGGGGTGTGGTGTGGGGTTTTTTTGGGGGGTGGTGGTTTTTTGCCAGGTGTCGCTTTACCCAGTGTCTCGGGGAGGTGTTGGCATCAGGAAGCCTGTGCTAAAGCGGGGTGGGGGCCTCGCCGCAGTTGGTTAGCAGAGCCAAAGTGGTTACTAATGGTTATTAACGGCACAGTAATTAGGCCCGTGTAATGGGGAAGCTCAGATGCCCCCTAACCACCCCCCCCGGTGCTTCTCTAGCCAGGCGAGCGCTGGGCGTTCCCCCCGCAGGAGAGGAGCGCACCTCCGGGGTGGGTGGAAGGGCATCACCCAACAGGGAGAGGATCAAGATGGGGCTTGGGTGTCCCTTGGGTTGGCCGGGTGGCGGGGTAGGGCTGCCACGATGAGGGACACCCCCACGCCTTTCTCCATGGCTCCCACAGCTCTGCTCCCTCCCTCCCTCCTTCCCACCCATCCAGTGCCACCGGAGAGGTGGTGTCCCCCCTCCTGGGGCGGGCAGGGGCTGGTGCCACCCCATCTAACACCTCAACGCACCAAAGCACCTCACTGGGGGAGGGACCCTGTGCCTGGTAGCCCCGTGCTCCCCAGCACTGTAAGGATGGGGCTGAGCCCCCACCACGGCCACCCTGTGCAAACCAAAGACCCCCCCACAGACCCCCCCACCCCCATTCCCCACAGCACTGCGAGGATGCACAGCCGAGCGGTACGGGGAGGGCTCTCTCCATCCCACAGCCTCCCCCTTCCTCCTCCCTCGCCTCCTGACGCTATCCCTTTCGTTGGACTAACACAGGCAGAGAGAAAGAGAAAGAGAAGTTTTATTATTCTTTTTTTTAATTTATTTTTTATTTCCTAAAAGCCACTGGTTTTTCATCCCAGGCATGGCCAGAGGAGCTCGCCCAGCATTGAGGGGGGGAGGTTGGGCTGCGGCGCACAGCGCAGCGGCTCATCAGTTTTTAGAATTAATGTAACCCTAACGAAACTAACGGCGATTTTTAAGTTTTGTAAGGATTTTAATTATTTATTTATTTATTTAATTTCAGAGGGGCCCGGGGCGGGAGGGGGACATTTGTTTTTTAGCAAAAGCCGGCTTTTCTAGAGGTTAAAGGAAAGGCTGTGCTCGGCTGTAAATGCTTCCCTCCAGCGTCCTGGATGGGGGGGACGGATCTCCTAGGGGCCAGCTGTATCCTTGGAGGATTCCCCATTTGTCTCCCCAGACCCTGCGGTTTATATTTCCTGACTCTGGGAGGGTGCAGGATTATGCCCGAGTGGATTACACTGTCTGGGATATTTCCCTCTGGTGGTGCCATAGCGAAGTCTCTGTCGCCAATTTGTGATGTCCGGTGCTCAACGTCACGGGAAGAGTGGTGGGATGGGACTCGGGGCATTTTGATTGTTAAGGCCCATTTGGTTTTGGTTGTTCTGTGCCATCTTGAGATAAGCCCGGGCTGAGCTGTTTTGCAGCTCCCCCCAAGTTCTCTCTGCACAGCCAAGGCACGGCGGAGATGGAGCTGAGTGGGATGGCAGCTCCCTGCCTCTCACCTCTTGTGCTCTGAAACCGGCTTGGCTGGCTGCTCCCACACAGTGTGTTACTGGCTTGCCCAGCAGGTAAAGAACCCAGATTTGGGACGCCACTGGGGTGTCCGTAAGGGGTCCTGGGAGGGAGTCTTGCAGGCCAGAGGGAGTCTGGGGCAGCCCTTCAAGGATCTGGGGGTCCCCTCTGGTGCCTCTGGGGAGGGTTTTGTGGCTGGAGAGGGCCGAGCTGGTTTCAAGAGGTGCTTCCTCCCTTTCTCCAGCCCACCCAGCTCCCCTGACACCACCACCCCCCCAGGTTGGTGGGTGCCAGCAGTGCAAGCCTGTCCCACTGGGTCGGGCACTGAGGGGGGCACAGCCCCAGCCGCGGGATGGCAGGATGAACCACAGCACCAGGGATAGAGACCAACATTTTATTTCTTTCACATTTCCCATGGGGGGCACCCCAGGGTTGCGCGGCTGCACCGCAGCTGGTGCCAGGAGGGACTCCAACGTCCCCCCCACAGCTCACCTGGCTCCGCTCGTGATGCTTTTGATGGGGCTCAGCGCGGTCTCTTCTGTGCTATGGACCAAGCGGCTCCAGGTAGGCGACTGCTGCACCGCACTGTGCCGCAGCGTGGGCTGGTGTGGGGGGCTGCGGCACGGGGCTGGGAGCTGCTCCCGTCTCACCCAGCTCCCGGGGTCCTGCAGAGGGACTGGAAGAAGCCAAAGCAAGGGACGACGGACGTGAGAGCCCACCTGGAGGAGCAGAGCAGTGAGTGGCCCCAGCACCGAGCACCGTGCAAACAGCCCACACCCCACGGCAGCCCTGAGCAGGGGCTGTGCCGAGGGCTGCTGGCCGCTCACTCCATCCCCTCCCTCAGCAGCTTCTCGGCTAGCGGATGAAGGATGGGAGCTCAAGTCGACACAGGAGAAGCAGGGAGTGTGGGGGAGACCCCCAGATCCTGCCCCAGACCCTCAGCCCGTGCCCTGCCCTGCCTGTGCTGGGCAGCCCTGCCCGCCTGCTGAGGAGGGGGTGCTGCCCGCGGGCTCCAGCGGAGGAGACGGGGTGCAGCGGGTCTCTTCTCTCTCCTCCTCTGCAGGGCAACCGAGGAGGGAGCACCGGGCCCCACAGGACCCACTGGGCTCCCTGCCAACCATATACCATCTGAGCAGTGATGCCTCTCTCTACCCCCTGCACACCCCAAGCCCCCACGTCCCCCTGCCCTCCTCTGCCGCCTATAGGTCCTATCAGTGGGGACAGCTCCTTCTGGTCCAGGCACACCCTGGGCTCCTGGGCCCCCCGAGGGCCACCCCAAGAGCCCCTGCAGCCTGTGCTCGCTGGCCAACTGGGAGGACTGCAGCAGCCTGTTGAGGAGCAGCTCCTCTTCCCAGAGCTCCCTCTACCACTTCCTGGAGCCCTGGCCCAGTGCAGCAACAGAGCCAGTGGTGCTCACACACTCAGGACAACCCCGCTCTCCCATGGCTGCTAGTGGAGCAGTGGGGAAACTGGGGCCGGTCCTCGGCCAGGAGCCTCCACAGGAGCTGCCAGCAGGGACCAAGAAAGAGCGGGTTCCCAGGCAGGGGACGGAACTGAGTGTGGAAGCATACGCTGTGGGGCTCTGAGCTGCTGCGTGGTGCCAGGTCTATCCAACGTCAGGCAGTACGTTCCCAGGAGACATCACTGCTAACAACTCTTCCGAGGAAGTGGGGCCGTTTCTGTAGTCGTAGCCTGCCTGGAGAAAGAGCCCCACGGAGCTAATAGTCTGCTGAGCAGCAAGGGAGCAGAGTCGCTGACTCTCAACCAAGGACTGAAGTACAGCAACCCACTCTATTGCCTTCCCCCTTCGCCCGCTGCCTCCCACAGTTTGGAAGAAAAGAACCAGGGAGCTCCAAAGGAGGGGACCCCTCCCCCACTCCCACAAATCTGCCCAACACCCCCAAAGCTCCCCAAAGACACGAGACTCCTCCCACACACCTCCACTCCCCGCACCGACAACCCTCCCCCTCCCCCAACGCTCCAAAAAGCAGCAGTCCTTAGGGCAGACTCCTTAAGCTGACTCCACAGCTACGGCTCCCCGTCGGCTCTGGGGGAAACAAGGGGGCCCCGGGGCTCTCCGTGGGCTTTAAGGGGGTCCCAGGGCTGCCCACGGGCTCCCAGCAATGCCCGTGCCCACCACCCACCCCCGCTTCAGGGGGCCCAGCGCTGACACCCCCCTACCCATCTCGGGGGTACCTGGGGGGACTCGGCCGTGGGCTGGAGGCGGGTGAAGGGGGCACGGCCGGGCTGACCTGCCGGGGGGGGCTGAGAGCGGAGCCCAGAGCGGAGCCAAGCGCCCGGCCAGGCCGGCCCCGGGGCACCCTGCGCTGCGGCCGGGGCTGCCGCCACCTGCGGGGAGCGAGCGGGGGGTGAAGGGGCGGCAGCGGGGGACGGGGGAGCCTGAATCGGCCCTGTTCTCCCCGAGGACCCCCCACTCGGCTCTGCCCCCCCCAAAAAGGCCCAGACCGCCCCCCGAGGCCCCCAGCCCGGTCCCGCCACCCTACAAACCCCCCCAACTGGCCCCGGAGACCTCCGTACCGCTCCTGCCGCCGCCACCCCACCCCACCCCACCCCACCCCACCCCACCCCGCTCCCGCTCCCGCTCCCGCTCCCGCTCCCGCCCCCCTCAGCCCCGGTCCCCCCATCTCTCTCGGTACCGAACGCCGCAGCTCCCGACCACCGCCGCACACCGGAAACGTTCTCCTTCGCGTCCGCCGACCCGCGCATGCGCTGAGGGGCAGATCCGGGCCACGCCCCCCAACGTCGCCGCGGCAACGGCGGACGAGACGGGCGGGGCCGCGCCGAGGACGACGAGGCCCCCTCAGCCCCGCACCACCGCTTCTTTCCGCCCCGGGCACTGCGAGGCCGAAAACAGCGCAGCCCTCCCCCAAATGCGCCGGGACCCCCCTAAACCAGCCCAATCCTCCGCAAAATGAGCCGGGACTCCCTGAAATCAGCTCAGCCCTCACCAAAATGAGCCCCACATCTGCCTGCAGAGCTCCGCCAGCCCCCCCGACGGACATCACGGGGGTGGGGGGAAAGAAAACAACCAGAAAGGTACTGAAAATTACGTGGAGACGGTGCTTAGAGATCCTTCCGAGAGGCAAAACCCGGCCTTTGTTCTCATTTTTGAACACGGGGCTTCGCAGTGCTTCGCGGGCAGTGGTTATCCAGGGGCATCAGCTATCCCGGGAAGCGAACGTTCCCATCCCGTGTGTCAAAAATCCACTCGCATGAATAACTTAGACAAAACCAGCCCACAAAAGGGCAAGAGGCACCTTTGGTCACCCTTTGCTTGAAGCTTCGCGAAAACTGTATACTCAGATTGGCCCTGTCCTGCAGTTTCTTTCCCAGAGTTTTGCCCCAAACCCACGCTTCTAGCCCCGCTCCCCAAGCCCTCCCTCAGGGCCCACCACCTTTCCCCAGCCCAGCCTGTCCTTAAAGCTTTTCTTTCCACACACAGCCCTTTCCACTCACCTCCCTCCGGGGCCTCCTCTCTCACAGACACCTCACAGCCCTGCAAACCTCCTCTCCTTCGCCTCTCCCGCTCACGAAAACCCATTCCCCCCTCACAAACACCCATTCCCCTCACTCCCCCCTCACACGCTCACTCCCACACCCCCAACCCTTCCCCCCACCATTCTCCCCTCCCCCCTCGACCCACCTCTTCTCTTCTCCTTTTTTCTTCTCCTACCCCTCTCTCTGCCCGTGGGCAGCCCTGGGACCCCTTTAAAGCCCACGGAGACCCCCGGGGCCCCCCTGTCTCCCCCAGAGCCCACGGGGAGCCGTAGCTGTGGAGTCAGCTTAAGGAGTCTGCACTAAGGAATGCTGCTTTTTGGAGCGTTGGGGGAGGGGGAGGGTTGGCGGTGTGGGGAGTGGAGGTGTGTGGGTCCCTTCTGCCAAAGTGCAGTGAGAACCACGTTCACTGAACCCCCGTTCTACATGGACAGGGTCAGTTGGATGTATAGGACCAAGTTGTTGGAATAACCTCAGCTCTTTTATTAGCAATTCCAAGGCATTGGTATGTTGGTCAATCCTTTCCCAGGATTTTCCCTTCCTGAGCAAATTATCAAGGGGCGAGCAATGATGGAAAGGCCAGGGGTGTGTTTATGCCAATAGCTTAAAGTTCCTAGAACTTGCTGTAACTCCTTCACACTGGGTAGATTCTGCCCCTGTTCTGTTTTTTTTTTAGGGTATCTTGAGGGACCGAAGCTGCTCCTTTAATCCACCAGAGCCCCAGAATTGCACTTCCTGCGGCGGTCCTTGACACTTGGTGGGGAACGGCTCCAGTTTCAGATCTGACCTTGGGGGATGAAACCAGGCTTGGGTCTAGTGGGAGGTGTCCCTGCCCATGGTGGGGGGGTGGAACTCGATGATCTACAAGGCCCCTTCCAACCCAAACTGTTCTGTGAGTCTGTGATGGTGTCTGTCCAGCTGATGAGCTCCCACCTGAGTTTCACTCGGCGGAAAGCAGCAGCCGGTGCTTGGGTACCCAAAGGCTTCTTTTACATTTTTCCTCTTCTTTGTTTCTTAACTTTTTCAACTCAAACCAAAGGTGTCGGAAAGGGCGGCCCCGTGGGCAGAGAAATCATTCCTCCCTGTGAGATGGGCTGTGGCACCACGGGGCCATCTCACCTGAAAGGAGGAAACCCACAGGTCACTCCTTTGGGCCAAAGAGTGGAAAAAATAGAAAAGAGAAACAGCAACAACAACACACACACAGACACACACACACACATAAATCCCAACCACCAAACCAGCCCCTCGCTGAAGGCGTAAGGTGGGAAATACTGCAACAACTGTATTTTTTGCAACAGCCCCACTTAAAAAATGCTGTAATGATTCATAATGACCCACCCAACTAAAACCAGGAGTAGCGGTGACCTACCCGTCAGCTTTTAGCATCCTGCTAACCAGCTTAAAGGCACCGGTGAGGAGAAGAGTTTAGCCACAACCAGCTCGAAGGAGAAAAAGAGGATCTTGCTTTTAGGGGAACGGCTGTCTTTGCAGAAGGTAAGTGCCCCCACGGCTCGACTGCCCCTTCAAACCTCGATTTCTCTGGCTCAGTTTTCTCTGTAACTGCTCCCACAGTGCCGAGGATCCTGCAGCTTTCCCTAAATCGTAATAAAACCTTCCCTAAATCCGGCAGCAGGTTTCTGACGTCTCCAACGCCTCCGAGCATCGCATGGGGATCCCGCACGCCACCGGTCCCCCGGGATTTCCAGGCTCTGACCCCTGGCTTGGCTCAGGTGCCCTCTTTTTTCACTCAGTTCCTCAAGTTTTAGGTAAAAGGGCACTGGGGCTGCGCCTGCCTGACCCCACAGACCTGTGCCAGAGGGGGGTTTGAAAGAAATGAATAAAAAAAATACTATATGAAAGATAACTAGAATCTCTTTGGATTTAATGTAATGCTAATTAACTATTGCAAATGGGCAAAAATATACCGCCAAGAATGTAGGGAGGAAGAAATGCTCAATTTCTGTTGTGCGCCGGCCCCTCCCTCCCCCCAGTCCCCTTTCTGAGCTCCCTGAGCACCCCACGGTCTGGCAGAGGGGACACGTGTGACACTGCTGTCCCCTCCCTCCTGCAGCACAGAGCTCATTGCAATTACTTGCACAGAGAAACAACAAAAATTATATAAAAAAAAATAAATTTAAAAACCCAAATTAAAGAAAACAACAAAATTTAAACCGCCCAAATTTAATAACCCAAATTAAAAAAAAAAACAACAAAATTTAAAAACCAAAACATAGTTAAGTCATTAAATTTTTCAAACCCCCAAACCCACTAATTTCAGCCCTTTCCCCAGTCAGCTGGTTCCCGACCCCCACCCCAGGCAAATGGGCTTTCCCCCAAAAAACAGTGCTGCCCACTCCCCCGCGCCCCCAAAAAAAGCTCCACAGCCCCCTCCGCCTCCTCCCCGCCCTCCCAAAGACACGGCAGCGGCGCAGTGAGACAAACGAGAGGTTTATTCCATTCTTTTTCCCATTACGTTCAATGGGCAACAAGAGAAAAAGGGCCGACAGTCCCGGCTCCGGCGGGGGGAACCCCTCAGTCCACAGTGACGCTCCACCGACGGGACCCACACGACAGTGACAGGGATTTGTGTCATTTGTGTTCCACAGAATGAACCCAAAATAAATTAAAAAAACCCAATGAAACAAAAAAACTAAAACCAAACACAAAACCGCACAAAGATTCAAAGTTATAACTAACACAGATTTGCTTGGGGGATTCCCCCCCCCCCCCCCCCCCCGGTTTTATTTACAACACGGAGCGTTTCCAAACTAGATCATCTCTTACAATAAAATAAATATATTTCAGCATCTGCACAAGAAAAAGAATTGCTGCATTTCTACATGTAGTGCACTGGGGGGGGTGGGGATTAAAATAATTTAATAACCCCACCCTTTTATATTACCTTTTTACATTACACCCCCCACCCCACCCCACCCCACCCCCCGCTTAAGGATCTCTATTATGCGCATCATTTTAGGAAACTTCTTTCGAGGGGCCCCCGGGGGACGTGAGGAGCTGTTTGAAGGCACCGAAGCGCACAGCAGCCCCCGTCCCGCCTCGCTGGGAAGGGGCTTTGCTGCCAACTAAAGCATTGCGGGTCACTGCAGGGATATCTCTTTTGGTTCCTAAAGCGACTCCAGCAGCAGCTTTGAGAGAGATTTTTCCTCCCGACTCCTCCCCGTAAAATTCTCCTCTGCACAGGGAAATATTAAATCCTCCCAAAATACAGAGCCGGCCGTGGGATCACGGGGCACGAATTGGGGGACAGGCGCAGCACTGTGTCCCACAGTCAGCCCGGGGGGTTACAGACGCCTTTTAGGTGGCTCAGTCACGTTGTTAACCAAGGCCTCAGCTTTCATTTAATTAAAAATAAATACATAAATATATAAATGAATAAAAAATCTCACCCTGTAAGCAGCAAAAACCCCCGAGCTTCGAATGCAGAAGAGGGCCGCGCCGGGGAAATCTGCTTTGCTTTTTAAGTAAGGAATTTTGGAGGCAGCCGCCAAGGTTTTGTGGCCCCTGGGGAGGGGGGAGATGCAGAGCCGGACTCAGCCCGCTCTGCCCCAAAACCGGTCGCGTTTTCCCTCCAGGGTGATTTTCTTCCTTTCTGTCTCTGCCGGAGTGATGCCCGGCACGTGCCGAAAACAATCCCAGGCTCTGGCCCCGGTCCCGGCCAGGAGGGAGTGAAGCTCAGCCCCACTCCCTCCTTTTCCAGGGAGGAAAACAAAATGGAAAAAAAAAACCCAAATTGTCCTATATTAGAAGTGTATAATTCCATTTTAGAAGTGTATAATTCCATTTTAAGGGCAGGGCAGCAATAGGGCTGGTACCACAGCCCCACAGCCACTGTGGGTCACCAGCGTAACGATTAAGTTAAAGTTTCTTTTGGGAAGGGGGGAGAGACGGGGACTCTCCTGCTCTGGGACCTTTCCCCTCCGGGGAGGCAGAGCCGGAGCAGTGAGCAGCGAGCACGGTCCTGCCCGGAGGGCAGCGTGGAGGGGACGTGCATGGCCATCCCTGAGGAACAGCAGCAAGGAAACCCCGGTGCTGCACCTTTCCCTTCCTCCGAGCCTTTTTCTTTTCCTCTTTTTAAGGGCTCAACCAGTTTCTTCCCCCTCCGACCCTCACCATGGGGCACTGGCACCAGCCGCTTTGCAAAACCCCATCCCGTAAAAGCCGCCTGATTTTGGCCCTGTTTGGGGATGCGCCGCTTCCATCCTTACAGAGCAAACTGATAGATGATTTGTTTTTCTCCCCCCTCCCCATTTAGCAAGAAGCACCAACGTGCCGTTGTCATTTTGGGTCGGTTTGCTGCAGAAAAAGGCTCCCGCAGGGGACGGGATAAGCTGATGGCAGGAGGGTCCCTGCACCCATCCCACCGCTGCTGGTGGAGGGCAGCAAGGGGACCTTTTCTTCGGGGTTGTCCTCTCCTCCCGGGCTCCGCGGCCCCACGCCGCAGCCCAACGACCCCCCCGAGATGGGAAGAGAGCACAAGAACCATCTCTGCTCAACAGCTTCTTCCTGCAAAGGGGCAGGAAAAAGGAGGAGGAAAAGGCACCTTCCCACTTGCCTCCGGGCTCATCCCACCCTGCGAGAGGCTTTGTGAGGAGAGGGGAGGAGGAAAAAACACCACAGCGAGAGAGCCAGGGAGGGAAAAGGAAGGAAAGCGGAGGGACAGCGGAGGGGCAGCCCGGGGACACAGAGCCCCAGGTCTCGCCTGGCCGCTCCCGCCACCACCCGGCGGATTGGAGGGGTTTGATCTGAAGCGCTGACTTATATTAATTTAACAGCCGGGGGAGGAGAAGGCGCCATTTCTGCCTTTTGCAGCTTCCAGGCTGACGGCAGAGCCGAAACAAGAAAAATAATTATCATAAAAACAAACAAACAAACCAACAAACAAAAATTCCAAAAAAACTCCAGTGTAAAACTGGAGCACAGGGAGCAAATGCTTTTCCTTCGCCTCGGCCCAACCGCTCGGGCGCTCCGCGCTGCCCCGCCACGGAGGGCATCCCTCTCCTGCCAGGGAGAGACAGAAGGGCGAACTGAAGGCAGGACCCCAAACCAGACCCGAGAACCTGGTCGCGATGAAGAAGAAAGTGGAGAATGCGTCACATACAACAGAAACATTCAGAGTTTATTTTTGGGGAACAAAAGAAAGATAAATAGAAAAGGAGTGAGATATTAAAAAAATAGCACCGAACGATGAAGCGGCAGCAGTCCCTCTACTGCTACAAAATGGCAATAACCCACACACGAACACACGGAGGCGGAACACCACCGAACTCCCACTGACTGTCATGTGCACCTCAGTTTGCTGCTCTGGAGAGAGGGAATGCCTGAAGCACACCAAGGACAGCTGAAACCATCGCCATGGCTTAAAGGGGAATCCGCCAACTGGAAAACAAAATAAAAGCGGTTTCTGCCCATGTCTGCATGGGTACATCCCCGAGTCACGTTCTCACGCCTCTCCTTCAAAGTCAAGATTCCTAAACATGAAAACTGGAGTTGGGGGGATGGAGGAGAGAGAAAAGGAGGGAGAGCGTCATCAGTGGGGCTGCTGCCCCGCTCGTGGGACCGCGCCGGCAGAGAGGAGCTGGTTCGTGTGCCGCAGCCCTCGCCGCTTGCTCGGCATTGCCGGCAAAAAAAGAAAAGCCGTAGGCACATGCCACAGCTTGCAAAGGAGCACGGCCACATTCCCACGCGATCCTTTACCTCTTTTCTCCCCAGATTCAGACTGTTTCCATGCTCATAGTGAGAGCCTTCCACACGGGTGTTTTTGATATCTCTTCCGAGATATTAATCTCCAAAGGATCAGTCCTGCAATAAATATTTGAGACAGCAATCTGTGACTGTGGGAACTGACGCCACCCAGCGCATCAGCACCAGCAAGAGGAACGGGGGGGAGGAGAACCAAAGCTGCGCATAAGCACAGCGGGTTGGGCGGGAGGAGGAGGTTTGGAAGGCGAGCCGGAGAGCCGCAGAGCTACAGCTCTGTGCAAAGGCTCTGCACAGAATCCCAGACTGGTCAGGGCTGGAAGGGCCCTCTGGAGCTCACCCAGTCCCACCCCCGCCAGAGCAGGGGCACCTACAGCAGTGGCACAGGACACCTCCAGGCGGGTTTGGAATGGCTCCCGAGTGGGAGACTCCCCCACCTCTCTGGGCAGCCTGTGCCAGCGCTCTGCCGCCCGCCCTGCCCATAAATTTGCTCTTCCCACCAAGCTGAGTGCATGGCGCTGGGATGCTCAGCAACGAAACATGGAGAAAATTCTGCCAACCCACTTCAGGCTAATCTTGCCGGGGGTCCTGCTGCTTGGTGGGGCTTTACCTGTCGCTGCTTGGCTTTGGGATATCCGCGCTGCTGGTCTTGCCCACCTGCAGCCGAACGGAGTTTGCAGCAGCAGCTTCCATCATCTCCTGGGACTCCTGACATAAAAAGGGACAAATCAAAGTTGTCTTTCTATGATCGAAGTGGAGATAAACTAAACACCCAGCAAAACCCAGGTGCTGCCCTCTCCTTCTGACCTTCTGTTAGCGCAGCTAACCTTCTGTTAGGTCCGGGGAAGGACCTTTCACTCCAAACATTTTGGGGGGGGTTAAAACCACCCTTATGAGCAAATCTTTCCATCATAATTATAATGTTTATTATAAATGGCACCTTTAAAAATTATACCGCTATTCAAGTGTTAAGCTCACTGCTAATTTAAAAACAAGGTTATGATGCGGGATCCAGGCTGTCAGGATCTATTTCTATTGAGTTCGGATCTTCCCCCAACATTTCAAGAGAAGCTGTGACGGAAAGAGGCAATCTCAGAGCCCGAGGGAGACATCCAGCCCCGAGCACTCAGCAAGCATCACCTCTTCTTCTTTGGCTTCATTTTTGGCATCGGCCAACTTCTTCCTGCTTTCTGGCATAAGGTCATCCAAAAAGCTGAGCTCCCGCTTTGAGAAGCAGAAGTCCATCACTTTCCGGACAAACACGAGAGCCAAAACCTTCACAAAATAAGAAGGAAGAGGGGGTTGAGGTGTGAGATGATGCTACATTTCACTCCGACGCTGCAAACGTCCCACTGCCGAGCGGCACCGGCTCTTACCAACATGGGAAAGATGATGGCAGCACGGGACACCTTGATGGCCCAGAGCAGGACGAGGCAGATGAGCTGGATCAAGGTGAAGAAATGCACCTTCCGCAAGGGAACGTGCCGCAGGTAGATGAAATCCGGCTGGTGTTTTGCCGGCATCCAAAAGAGCTTCAAGCGATCGAAGAACTGCAAAATAAAAGTGGAAAAGTTACCCCTTGGGGCTGCGGAAAGTTTCCGGCCCTGTTGGGACGTGGAAGGAGTTTTCAGGATCTCGCGTGCAGTGAGAAATCCTGGATCCCACTTTGTTCCTCCCGGGAGCAGCACCCGTTTTCCCTTTGCTCCATCTATAAACCAGTGTGTCCATGAGAGCTGCCCACCAAATTGCAATTATTCCACATTCTTCTATTATAGAATCACAGAAGGGTTTAGGTTGGAAGGGACCTCGAAGACCAGCCAGTCCCACCCCCTGCCCTGGGCAGGGACACCTCCCACCAGCCCAGGTTGCTCCAAGCCCCGTCCAACCTGGCCTTGAACACCTCCAGGGATGGGGCAGCCACAGATTCTCAGGGCAACCTGCACTGGTGCCTCACCACCCTCACAGGGAAAAATTTCTCCCTGATATCTCATCTCAATCTGCCCTCTGTCAGTGTCAAACCATCCCCCCTCGTCCCCTTGCTCCCCTCCCTCATCCAGAGTCGCTCCCCAACTCTCCTGGAGCCCCTTTAGGCACTGGACTCCCCAGAGACTTCTCTTCTCCAGGCTGAACGCCCCCAACTCTCCCAGCCTGTCCTCCCATCAGAGGGGCTCCAGCCCTCGCAGCAGCTCCGGGGCCTCCTCTGGCCCCGCTCCACCAGGTCCATGGCTCTCCTGTGCTGCAGCCCCCGAGCTGGAGGCAGCACTGCAGGGGGTCTCCCCAGAGCAGAGCACAGCAGAGGGCACAATCCCCCCCTCGCCCTGCCGGCCACACTGCTGATGCAGCCCAGGATGCGGTCGGCCTTCTGGGCTGTGATCGTGCATTGCCGGCTCATGGTGAGCTTCTCATCAGTCCGTACCCCCAGGTCCTCCTCAGACCATCTCACCCCCCCTCCCTGTTATTCTATAAAAATATATTTTTAATATATTCTATTCTTCTGTTTGTTATTTGGCATTTCTCAGCCCACTCAATCCCCCAGTGAGGATTCCCACCGGCAGTAGAAATCGCCTTCGCTTTGCACTGAATTCCCCCATTTTCACCACACCAAACACTGCCCTGTCCCAAACTGTGACGCAGAGCGCGCTGAACTTGCCTGGTCCTCCCACCCTACGTACCTCCTGTGCCCCCACCAATCTTTTCCTTATACAAAATACTTTCACTGCCTGCTTTTGGGGAGGTTTTCTCCCACACCACTGCTTTTTTCCTGCGTCTCTGGAGATGACACAGCAGGGAGCTGCACGCTGTAAGAGTCCGTACCTGAATCCCTCTGAGTGACGACACGCCCATGTAGAGAAAGACACCGTAAAGCACAGGCATGGGTATAAACTGGGAAATTAAAAAAAAGAATGCAATAATTTATTTTTTTAAATGCATTTCCAGTATTACTGCTCTCTTCTAGAGGCACTGCCTAAAATTGCCTAAAGCTTTCCAGTTTCCACAGGGTTAGAGATGTTTCAGCTCTCAACACGTAGAGGTTTTGTGTGTGTGAGTGAGTGAGTGAATGCTCTGCTTTAGGCAGAGCATTTAGTTACGTTTCATTAGAATAATCCTGTTTTCCTGAAAGGTTGGAGGAAAATAGGTCATTTCACCCATGAAACTGTACGCCACGTTCTGTGACGGCTGAAGAACATTTCTACACATTTTTGTGGCAACATGCAAAAGCGAAGTGCCTCCTTTTAGCCTAGAGCTGCGGTGACTTTGTGGGAGGAACACACAAGGAAGCCCACGGGGATGATTTTGGTGTGTTTAGCTACTGGGAACGGCTGTTGGGAGGCATTTGGGGGAGCAAATTGCATCCCATAAGGTGCTGCCTGCTTGAAAGAGAGCAGTGTACTGGTCTGAATCCGCTTCGTCGTAACCCATAAACACAGGTGGGCCTGAGAGACACCTGGGAATTAAAGCAGTTGTCCTGCTCGCTTGCCTCGAGGACACCAAACTGGGGTGTGAAGGGCTGGAAAGCGTAACTGAGGCTGGTTCCCACCGTGGGCCAAGCCTCAAGGTTTGGGATCGCCTCCTCCTCTGCTCCACACCTACTCAGGCCTGGAGGGAGGGGATGGTTTTTGTCAAACCTCCAAAAAGCTCACGCTTGTTGGGCGTTTTGCATTTTCCTCTTACCTTTAACACCGAAGTGAAGAAGACAGAGCAGCCCATGAGCACAAAGATCATCAAGCCGGTGACTCTCTGCTCTCGTATCCCCAGAAACTTGGGTTGTTCTCCTGGAGCTGAGCAGCCAGACTCCACTTTGAGGCTATTCACGTGGGTGATGGACAGGACAGTCGCAGCCACAAACCAGGGCAGCCCCATCACGGAGCACACCCCGAGCATCACGGCCACCATGAAAAGGTCCAGGTGGTACCCGCATCCTTTCTGTGGGCAGCAAAACAAGGAACAGAGCATCCCACAGCACAAGAGCGAGGACAACGTCGCGACTCAGACTCAAACCCTACTTGGGCGCAAGTCACCCTCTTGAAAATTTAAGAGAAGAATTGGCAAAAATAAGGATGGATATGGTCTTTGCGCAAGCACCTTTGGTGAAAATCTGGCAGGGGTTCAGACCAAGTGGATTTGGGAGGTTTGTGCAATAGCTACTTCTCAAACAAACAAAAAGACTATTTTCATTCATAAAGAAATTTCTACTGCTTGCAAGCAAGATGTGACCCCGAGTTATCCCTGGCAGTGCGTCAAAACAGTTTGTTCCCCCAGCTCCTGCTGGCGTTTTGAAACAAAAATACGCTTCTATAGTGCTCGAAAATTAATTTGCTCCTCCAAAAGATTGCTCATCTGAACTGCCCTCGTTTGCTCCCTGTGACATCACTAATCCAGCAGAGCATCCTGCCACACAGCCTGACATTGTCCCAAACCAACGCCTTCACAAAGCACTTGGCATAGGAGCTTCTCCCCACACCTGCAGCCCAGAGTGGGGTGGGGATGGGGTCAGCTCTTGCAGCCCCTTACCTTCAGCTTGTGCTCATTCCTGTTGACAATGACAGACGTGATCTGCTGGTCCATGAGTATCAAGATGGTGCAGAGCAGAGCTGGGATGGGCGCGGCCAACACCGTCCACCAAGGGTTGGGCCCTATGGGGTTGACCAACCACCCGCGGTCGTCTCTGGTAGGCTGCAACAAAGCCAAAACACACATCAGGATCAACTCCCAGCCCAGCCACTTCACTGGCTTTGATTTTCCTCTCCATCGCTGTGCCGCCTCATCTCCTGGCCCTGCCTTCGTGTCACCCTCTCCTACGGGGTTCAGCAGTGCCAGCGTCCTCGTCGCAAGCACCTATAGATACTTCTGTAGGTATCAAGTTTTGGGGCTGGCGTCTTCTTTCCAGAAGGAAACGATGCATTCGGAGGTGGAAGAGGAGATAGTAACACCACCAGCATCCCCAGACTCAGCCCTGTCCTGTCCCAGCATCACCTTGTGGCATCCCCAAGGGCTGAAAGTGGCTCCACACCAAAACACCCCATTACCTTGAACATGTGGGGGACGTGGAGCTTCGGCGACGGGATCCCAACCAGGAAGTCAATGAGCACCATGACGACGATGGTGAGGAAGACACCAGTCACTTACTGCGGACCGTACCTGGGGCAAGAAAGCAGAGCTGAAAGGGACAGCACAAACGGGGCCATACCGTGAGATGGAAAAGTTAAAGACGTCAACAGCATTAAGGCTGGTTAACAAATTCCCACCACTCTGAGAAGATGCAGCCAAATCCCTCGGTTAGATACTGTTGCTGTGTTTGTACCTGCGAGATCTGGTGTCAGGCAACAAAAAAAGTTTAATTAGGTGGAAAAGGGTGGTTTAAATTCAAACCTTAAAAAAAAGCCAATAAATATTAAAAAATAAGGAAACAGATGTCTGCCACTACAGCTGCACTCACAGCTACAATGGGAATAAAGCACTGAGGCATCATTTGCTCCTCAAAAGGAAGAAACAGTGTCCTTTGTGACTTTTTCTATGGCAGTTCCTCATTTGAATCAACTTTCCATTTGAGCATATAAGGCACAGAAGGTGAAAAAAAAACACAAACAAAAAAACAACAAACAACCAACTTTGGAAGACCTGATTTCCCACTGCCTGGGCAAAAAACCGCTCCGGGGCAGGTCGCGAGGCAGGTGGGAAACACTACGATCGTTTTGCACTCCTGGAAATGAGTGAGGGACATCCAAGTTTGGCCTTCAAGGTCAACATTTCCCAGTTTGACCAAGCGGTGGCAAACACTGCTTAGTGCTCCGGGAAAGCCATTTTGGGAAATGAGTGTGGAGACTGCTGCTGGCCACCGTCTTCTACCTACTCTGGTCGGGAAGTAGCGGCTGGTTTTAAACTTCTTCAATAAGCCCGACAGGACAAAGGTGGAGAAGAAGAGGATGCAGCACCAGAAGAGGACATCGGGCGTGTAGGGGCCATCGTGTCCACAGGCAGGTCCACGAAACTCTCCATGCAAATACCGACATTCCTGGGGAAACAGCATCAGGACACAAAGGTAGTGCACATGCGGCAAGGAAACCTCGGATAACTAGGGGGTTTGAAGGATCTTGCTCCAAGATCCGTGACCTCGGGACTGCTGCAGCTAGCGGAGATTTATATTTAACGATCAACAGCAGCTGAATAAGTGACACACGGAACTACACAGACAGCGGAGAGAGGAGATGTGATGGGACACTGTACCACAGACCCATGGCACATCCTCCGCTTGAACGGCAGGTAACCGTGGCTGAAGAAGACACCAGAGGGGAAGGAAACACTGGAAACTCTTGGGGAGAGTGAAAGAGGGAATGGGGAAGGAGGGCTAAGACAACAGTGACAGGAAAGGAGAAGAGACAAATTGTCCCTTCCCAGGGGCGGGCTCACAGGACACGGCCAAGGGGGGTGAAGATGTCCATAAGAGCGTCCCACCCTGTGCCTGAGCTCTGCTTCCAGCAACAACGGCCCAAGGGGCTGCTCAGACATGCAAGTTTATGCACGTACCTTCAGACAGCGCTGAGTAAGAAAGCAAGGCCTGGAGTTACTAGGAACCAATTAAGGAAGCTAATTACAGCCTTCAAGCATGAACTGAAGTCCTCCAACTTCTCCAATAACCAAAGCACCCACTGAACCTTGCTCCCAGACAGAACCGCTGTTCTGAGGATAACAGTTATTGCCCACCATGTCGGGGATGAGGTGGACTCTCCTTCCCAGGCCCAAGGGGGTTAAACACACTGAAGTAATGACTTTTCAGAGCAGCACTGGCACAGTTGGAAGTCCATCATCACCTGAAGGGCTCTGAGCTTTGCACCAGGCCAGTGCCCCTGGACCCCGCGGCCGCGGCACGAGGAAGCAGTGACTCGGGGCACTTACAGTCACCGTGAGGTTCTCCCAGGTGATGCCAGACACATTGATCTTGTTGCTCTCCCAGAACTGCAGGGTTTCGTTGCTGGGATGGGTCGGTGCCTCACACTTACAGCTGGGAGGAGAGAAGCCAAGACAGGGGTGAGGGGAAGGTGATGGAGGTGCAGCCCTGAGCTCCTGCCAAGGGGCAGCGGCGTTTTAGGAGGAAGAAACCCACTAGGAGATGGTGAGGAAGTCCAGCTTGCTGTGCGTGTGCACAGGGTAGGTCTCTCGCAGGTGACTCAGCTTCTCCAGAGCCTCGTAGATGAAGATGATGCAGATGAGGGAGGCGAAGGCTTCTTCGGTGAAGCGGGTGATGTAGCACACCAAAGAGCTAGCATCAGTGGCCACCAGCACTACGCAGAAGAAGGCGGTCCACAGACCGATGCATGCCCGGAGAGAGAGATAGGAGAGCGCGTAGTCCCTGGGAAAGCAAAAGAAAACGCAGGGTGGAGAGGGCAGCAAGAGGCTCCGAGCCCTGCCTTCCTTCGGGGAAAGTCGGCAGCAATTCAGGAGCGTGTCAAGGCTGCGGATGGTAAATGCAGTTTCGACAGACAGCCTTGGGACTGCAGCACAGGGTGTGGGCCCGCAGGAGGAGAGGCTAATGAATCCTTATTTAACAATGACCTTGTGTTAATGCCTCGGAGGCTAATTGAGGTCAGGTCCCTGTTGTGGAAGGTGGTGTTCTCCCACATCACCCCGATGCCCTAACAGTGAAACCGGCTGGGTTTGCACCCAGTTACCTGCTGCCAGCAAGTTGGGGCTTCATAATAAATTTAATTGCAATAAGGGGGTTAATCTCCCATCACAGTTGCCACAACAAAAAGACTGTCATGGAAAATATCCATTTCGCGTGAAAAGCTCCTGCTTTCTCAAAAATCATCAAAACATTGGACCAGAAAACTCTTTGGATATGTGGGTAAAATATATTTCCACTTCCAGCAAAAATCATGCAAAAAAGTGCCCGAGTTTGTACTGAGAGGAAAGCAAATCTTCCCTCATTCCCAAACCAGAGTCATTTGTCTCATCTTCCCTGTGCAGCCAAGCTCGGGCATCCACATCCTTGTGGTTTCTCCTCCTCCTGCTCTTTCACTTTAACCCTAAAAACCCCGAACCACCCATCCATCCTTCAGAGACCGAGGGCTCCTGCACCGTCACATACTAAAGCAGCAGCGCGTGATGTCTGTGACACAGAAGACAACTTCAATCTACCAACTACCACTAAGAAAAACATCTTTTCTCCATCTCTGCCTTCTTCCAAAGGCGCTCGCAGCACCTGGCCGCAGCAGCCAGCCTTACTTGCAGAATTTGTAGAGGATCTTCTCGAACACGAGGACGGGGCCGGTGCTGCCGAGGATGGTGAGAGGTTGGCCAGCAAAGAGGGAATACACCACGCCGGTCATGGATGCGCCCAGCAGCGACTCCATGGCACTCTGTCCGGGGAAGAGAGGCAGCAGCGAGTAATTAAATCATTAGGGGGAAAAAAACAAGTGCAAATTCACTGCAGCAAGGACTTTTGCATGAGTTTTGTCCTCCCCCGTGCCACCCAACAGAGAGAGGTGCTCACTATGTGGCCGTTGGTCGCCTCCCCCAGCAGTCCCCCGAAGGTGATGATGGGGGACATGCAGGCACAGTAGAGGAAGAGGAAGGACGCCAGACACTGCAGGCTCAGACCATCCCGAAAGTCACTCCAGAACCAGGGGGCTTTTCGCTTCACATCCCGGATCAAACCTCCAAAGAGCCTGGAGGAAGGAAAAAAAAAAACCAAACCATTTTCGTGGAAGACAGCGTTAAGTTTTCTTGGCTGAGGAAGGACAATCGCAAGCACAGAGTAACTTCCATTGCTAAAAAGAAGTCTCCTTCTCCCATTTTAGCCCCAGTAGAAACTGAGGCATATGAAAAAACCCTCCAACAAAAAGAAAAGGAGACCAAACCTGAGAGCCCGTCCCCTCTTATTGCAACAGTCCCTCACTTTGAGAAGCAGCAGAGCTCTACCTGGAGGTACTTACACATCTGCTTCCACCCCAAAGCAAGAAAACCTGTGTGCAACCATGCTGCGGCTCAGCCCAGCTGCCCAAATCTCCCACCCGCCCAGCCCAGGGGACCAAGCTGGGAACCTGGAGCCCCTTCACTGACCCAGTTAACCCCAAAACTCTGCTAGAAGGGAGGTGTGCGCTCAGATTTTAGGGGCAAACAGAAAAACACCCCACCAAACTATTTCAGTTCACACCTTCCTGTCCGCTCCAGTTCAGGACCGCTGTGCTTCTCCGGCTTGCTGTGAGAAGCGCTGTCATCGAGAGCTTCTGGCACCTTCCTTTTTTCCTGTTAAAATGGAAATAAGATAAAGATATGTCTTTGCAGCCACTGGCTTGTTTTGCTTTTTGGGCTGGGTACGTGACCTATGAATTTGGGCCCCTGAGCAGCACCCCCAGCCGTGCTGCCCTCCTGCCCATCCCCCTCGTGCCTCCTTCTGCCGCAGCACCTACCTGCGAAGGGACGTTTTTCGGGGGCTCAATTCGGATGGAGGGATCCCACTCTCCTGGCGGCAAAACCATGACCTGATCCAGAAACTCATCGATGCCAGCCACCAGGTCAGCCTGGTTCTTGGCTTTATAGGCAACGTCGTGGAAAACCTGCCGTAGGAGACAACCTGGTGAGAGGATGACCCATCTCAGATGTCCTAACCAGTGCAATAAGCTCTTGGCTAAATGCAAGGTCATTTCCCCCAAATCGCCTGTTGGAAGTGGCAGGAAATATTCCCCCCAAAGCAAAAATCTGTGCATCACAGTATTTGTAACCATCTCCACCAGGCTCCCGTCCCCCATGGCACACCACAGCCTTCTGCTTCAAGAGAAGTTTCACTGGCCCTGGCAATGCCACCACTGGGGACAGCGTGCTGGGGACCCTGGGGAGAAGGATGAGGCGCGGGCTGCAGCCCAGGTGGGATTTTAGCCTCCTGCAGGCAGCTAAGAGAGACAACAAACCCTCTTCCTCACTACTACAGAGACAGGGAGAGGTGAAGAAAGCCCAAAAAAATGACCCGGAGATATCTCTTATCTTGTCACACCTCATCTGTCATGATAGTAGCCATGGACCTGCCGATCTCGTGGTACTGATGGGCTTTTCCTCCTGGTCCAAGCAAAACAAACAGGAACCTAGGCAAGAAAACCAAAATGAGAGAGAAGAACATGGCCTCACTCAAAGGGCGCCCAAGGAAATCCCTGGGAGCTCCCACCCCAGAGCGTGGCTCCAGGGGGGACGTGTAGGCTCACCGACTCCGGTGATGAATTTGAAACGCATCAAAACCAAATGCAAATTTGAGTTTGGGGCCAACTTTCATTAAAATTGGCCAATGGGTTTAAAAGCTCCAGCAGGGAAGGGAGGAATGAAAGCACGGAGATGTGGGTGGGAGAAACGTGCTTGCTCCCACTGGCTGTGTTCTCGAGACACCCAACTGATACGTGCAATTTGGTGTTTTGTTGTGGTGGGTTTTTTTTAAATAAAAACTTTGCGTTTCTCATTCAGACCTCGTTGGGATGGGAACTTCCGTCATGCCCGAGAGGAGGACAGCCGGGGTCAGGCGGACAAATGCCACGATGGGCTGGCGAAGGAAATCCAGCTCTCCTACGAGCACGTTGCACGCTTCAGCCCCGGTGGGAATTTTCTTCATGAAGCGCAGCTCCGCCTGGGCACGACAAGGGATTTTCAGGCCATTACCCCAAAAGCAAAGCCCACAGCACTCTGCAGAACACTCTGCAGCCAAGTTTGCAAGAGCAAATCTGGCCTAAAAGCATAAGAAAGCTACGAGTGTCTCACCTTGCTTAGATCCATCGCATGGCTGTCACGGTTCACCCCATTTTTAGCTTCTGCAGTGGTGGGAGATGGGTGAGGAGTGAGTGTTTGGGTTGGGAGGAGAAAGAAAGACACTGAGAAAGACAGGCAAGGAGCAATCGGGACACTTCTCCTTTGCCGGGAGAAGTCTAATGGGGCCAAAGCCCTGCAGAAACCTTCACCTGGTGCCAAAGCCTGGCAGAAACCCTCACCGGGTACCAAACCCTGCAGGAACCCTCACCTGGCTTGTCGAGGGGAAGGACGTCTAACTGCTTCTTGCTCATGTCAGCAAATGAGCAGACGATGGGGAGAAGGTTGTTTCTTTTCTTCTCGTTCTGATGGTGATGCTTCTTCAAAAGCACTTCTCGAACTTTCACCCGCATGCGCTCATCAAACCCCGCGGACTGCTCTTGCTGGCCCAGGATCATATCTGGAGATGGCAACGGGAAACGAAGCCGTCAGAGCAGAAAGTCCCCAAGCCCCGACCCCTCAAGCCCCCGGCGAAGGCTGCGCCACGCAGGATACCCTAACGCGGGCTCAGCCTTGCTTAGCAAGACGTTTTAACGCAGTTCAGCCTTTGCAGCGAAAGGAAGAATTCTCTTTTGCTAAAAGCCATCATCAAAGTGCTTATTCATCACTCCGCTCAGATAATTATTCCCAATCCTAGATAATGACATTTTTTTGCCCAATCTGGCGTTTCTAGACAGACTCTCTAGACTCGACACATTTCAACAAATTATAAGCAATCTCTAGCACAGGCTTTCCCAGAGTTTCCTTTGCCCATCGACTGCAATTTGCCAAACACAGGGAGAAACGTGCTAATAACGGCTCCGATTTCTCCAGCTCTTGCAAGGGCTGAATGGAGACCTGCCAGTCAAAGATAATTTCTCCAAAGCCGCTTTTTCAATTAACTTCAATTATCTTCCCCACAGAAATATGCTGCTTGGTCACCTGCCATATAAACTCTGCCTTTAAAGCTCTTAAATCCTGGATGTTAAGGCAATAGGAAAAAAACAAAACAAAGAACGGGAGGAAACAGCTTGTAGTAAGTAGCTTATTTAAGGAGGTTCAGCTCTTACGCAGACTCCATGTTTCTGAGAGCAGCCTGCCAAGCCCTGACACTCCTTTCTGGCCAGAGAATATTCTCTAATCGCCTCTCTGACCCCACAAATTGCTTTCAAAAGGCTCCCATACTGGGAGAAAAAGCTGATGTGACTGTTGTACACCCAGTCTACATCCAAAAAGCAACCCACGATTTAAAAACACCGCGCGACTTCTGGAAAAGGATGTGCCATTGGGGCAGGGTTTGATACGGGAGTGAAGGGCACCGCGGCAAATTGAGCTCAGCCGTTCCCGGCGGGACACAGCGTGCTCAGTACCTGCGATCTCTTCGATGCTGTTGGCACAAACGTCCAGCAGCACCATCCCGTTGCTGATGCAGCTCCGCAGCTCAAAGAGGCTGTGCAAGGACAGCGTGGCCACGTAGGGCTTGCTCCAGCGCTCGCCACCATCTTCCACGTCCTCCTCAAACTTCAGCCACCTGCGGACATTGGGCACGATCAGCCCCGTTGCAAGAAAACAGCCTCAGCTCTGCAACCCCTTTGGTGCAGCTACGGGGCAGCAAGAGGAGAAGGCTCCGCACATCGGCACCTGCAGCTGCAAAAGCTTCGCGTTCCAGAGAGTGGAAGGCAGAGCCCACGGCCGCCACCGCAGCCGGCGGCAGGGATTTACCTTGCCGTTTCCTTCCACTCGGCATCTTCACCCGCCTTCAGGAAGATCTCATCCAGCTCGGTGAACAAGTGGTGGGGAACATGCTGCTCGTCCTCCTCGGTGCTGAGGATGAACTGCACCCGCTGGGATGGGGTGTCTGGGGGCAGAAGATAAATCCCGTTACCACACCTGCATTCGACCCGTCACGCTCACACGCAAAGTGGCCATCGATCGGCACCAGTTCAGCCCTAAATATTGGGCTAGCCCCTCTCCCCCAGGTCTGGCCAGGCTTCCACAGAGCCACGGAGAAGGAGAAGCATCTATTGCACCTCTGCATAAGGACGGGCCACTTTCCTTCCCCACGTTTCCATTTTTAAAGGCAGGATCCCTCTACGGAAGACCAGCCTCAATCCATTATGCCTTCAACTGCCTCCCAAATAATGCCACTTTTCCTCAGAAGAACAGCAAACCACACAAATCAGCCACACAGACCTGCTTGCAGAGGACCCCGGCACCCACGCAGCCCCGAGAAGGCTCGTGAACACTGCGGCGGGACTTACAGTGGTAGCCCTGCTCCATTGGGGCACAGTCCTTCTCCCGTTCCTTCTTCCGATGCTTCTGGCGGTGGGGTCGGTGGTGCCGGTGGCGCCGGTGGCTTTGCCTCACCAGCGGCATCCGCACGCCCACGGACAGGGTGCGGTGGCCTGCAAAAAAAGCAGTGTTCGCATCACTCTCGATATTGCGGAGATGGTTGACGCCGCTGCCACGATTAAACCAGCGCATCCATCCCAGGAGGAAACACCAACTTCTCTTCATTTTAGTTTCACTGCATCCCTGAATGTCAGAGACATCCTTTTTTCCAAGCCTGTTTTACTCTAACTTTGCAACAACAGAGCAACAACAAGCGATGGCTCCGGGTCACCTAAAAGTGCCCTGAAAATATCAACCCTTGTCTAAAATTCCAGCTTCAGCTGGACAACACTCAGACCTGCTCATTAAGCAGCGACAGAAGGTAATTATTTTTAAAATCTTTGTATGGCACAAGGCAACAAGAGGAGATCCAATCAGTCCTGTGATAATGAAGTCTGGAACAAAAAAAAAAGAAAATCACAGCCCTGTGTCTGCAGCCATCAACTTATTCTCCTGACCTCTCCAAGCCAAGAGCAGCCTCTGAGAAAACAAGCTGGGAACTACCCAGCTCTGTGGCCAACGCTCACACCGCAGATGCCATGGGGGCTTTTTCCCCTCTGTCTAAAAGCCATAACATTAAAACAATGTGAAAATAACTGTGCTTGTTTATTTAGAAGCACGCCACGTTTCGCTGCAGGTGATGCATACGCTGAGCACAGGACGCGGCAGGGACTTAGCGCGACGGAAAAACGCGTGGGGCTGGTGGCACCTCTCCCGACTCACCTTCCAGCTCCTCCTTCTCATAGTGAATAGTGACAGCGGTGCTCGTTCTTCCCTGGTCAATCACCGCCTCCTCGTCGTGTCTCTGTTTAGTGAGGAGAAGAAGATACAAGTTGGGACCAGGTGAGGAGAGCTCCCTTACGTCCTCCCAGTCATCACCCATCCCTGCGGCCACTGAGCCCAAGAGCATCACACCTCTGCGTGTCTCCTCCTCCAGGCACAGCCCTAAAAACACGGACTTGGAGGTTTTTATTCCCATACCCAAATAAAACCACCTGTAATGTCACCTGTATTGTATATACCGTGAGTCTGGAAGGATTTACTAAAAGGGGAGACAGTTGAGTGTTTCAAACCAAAACCAAACCTCCTGCTTCGTTCTTGTGGTTCCTTTCGAAAAATTAAAATTAAAAAAGGGATTTCCAAACTGGGGGTGGAGTGGGGTGGGGGAACCCAACTCCACACTTTTGAGCACAGCCAGTTTCATTCTCCAAAAGTGATACCTGCAGGACTCACTAGATGGCACTTGGCCACAAGACATGGCCACCATCAACCTCCAAAGGCCCTCAAGAACCTGCAAGGGTGAAGCTTCGACTTCAGCCCAACCAGGCTCGGGCTTCTCTTGCTGCAAGCCTGCTTTCCACACAAAACTGCGTTTTTCTCCTCAAAAGAAAAGCCAAAGACTAACAGCTAATGCCCTCCTTGGCTGAAATACCACTGCCAGCGCTGCACAAAGAGCATCTGTGCCTTAAAAGCTGAAGGAGAATTACAGGCGTTCTCTTCTCCCCTTGCCCCTGGGCTGGGGAAGGGCATCACCGGGATCACCACGCTCAAAGAAATAAAAACCCAACCACGTCTCACACTCGAGTCGCAACTGCAACTTTGAAAGGGCCTCCAGGAAACCCTTCTCTTTAGAGAAGAGCAAAACACCAGAAATCTGCTTTTTATCCCCCAAATCCCTGCTTCGACTGAATGGCATCATCTGCTGCCGCGCAGCAGCGACACTCGGGAAGCTCACACCTCCCGCTCACCAGTTAATTTAATGAGCAAAAGGAACAAACGTTCCCATCTGGGAATGAGTTTTTTCTGGCCCCCGAGTACTAATTTCAAAGCCGACTTGCTGCGACCTCCCCGCCACCTCCCGGCACTCGCCCGCGTCACCCGGCAGCCGGATTATGACGCGCCTGTGGCTTTCCCGTCCTCTCTCCCACGCCGATCTCCACCACCCTCCGTCCCTTCTTAGCAATGCGTCTACTCCCCTCCAGATTTACCGGAAAAAAAAATCAAAAACCCAAACCCCATCCTCAGAAAAGGCACGGGACAAAAGGGGCTTAATCAAATCGCTTTAAATGGCAATTTTAGTAAAATCATTACTTAAGTAAAACACCAATTTGAATTAAATCACAATTTAAGTAAAATCGCCACCGAAATAAAACCCCAATTTGAATTAAATCACTGTTTAAATTAAATCGCAACTTAGATACAATCACAATTGAAATAAAATCGCAATTTAAATACAATAGCGAGCTTGAGTGTGTTACAGGGGTGTCAGAGTGGGAATAAACGGAGCGATTTGGGCATCACAGCTCCCCAAATCCCCCCCGAGCAACATGGGGAAAGTCTGCTTCTCTCTCAGAAACCATTTTGGCTCCGTGCTCCCACCCACGATGCTAAACCTGCCCCCGGCAGGGCACAAAGCATCGTCCCCCCGCATCCTTCCCTGCTCTGGTGACATGCCACTGGGATTTTGGGAAGTCTCCCCCCCTTTTTGGGGGATGCGCAGACCCTCGGCACAGCCCTCCCACCTGTAACTCTTCCAGAAGTGTCATTTTGGGACGCTCCTCCTGCTTCATCCTCAAGTCGGTCACTGGTTTTGGGGGATAACTGAGCCTCCAGATCAATCAGAGGACCAAACCCTCCGACTGCAGCCCAGTGACTCCCAGTCTGCACCATCTCCAGCACATAAACAGTGACCGTTGCTGGGATCGGAATGTTCAGGGTGACCCTGGCAGTTATTTAAAGCTATACACCCCAATACTGATTCTGCTTGGAAAACTTAGCGGATGGGGAGAAACCTGCTCTGTTTTGAGGAAAAACTCTCCAGAATAGAGAAAAGGGGTGGAAACGCTGCATCTCGGCAGGGCAAAAGGTGTTACACAGTGTTTGGGTGTATTTGAAAGCCCAAACTGCCAAAAGACCACGTGAGGCACAAACCATTGGGGAAATGCCCGTTATGGGGCAGCCCTGATCTTCATCAACATTTCCTGCATCAAATCAGGGTGTTTCAGGGACGTCTCCCTTCGGCACAGCCTCCGTCCCTTCGCGGCTTCCATAAACCCTCGTTAGCCAGACCAAGTCCTACGCCGTACGGAAATGTCCAGGGAAGCCCCATGTTTTACTCTCCTCGCTTCCGCCAGCTATCTCCAGCCCTACTTTATGTTCCGAGCGGAGCTAATCCCTCATTTCCAGCCTACAGATTCATTTGCTGTCATGAACTTCCTCCCCGGCGCTGCTCAGCACAAAGGTTGACAGCCCCGGCTCGCCCTGAAAGGTGACATGGGATGTAAAATAACACAGCGAAGGAGGGTGACAATGAGGTCTAATCCGTTAAAATCCCATCGGGATCCAAGCTCAGATCTCTGCTGCTTTTTTATTATTTAGTATTAAAGCTTCAGGCGCAAATACAGGAGAAAGAAGCCAAGCGGGTCCGTGGCAAGACGCTCCGAGAATCCCATCGCCCTTCCCCAGTTGTTGCAGCAGAAATCGCGGCAAACCTCGCACAGAGATGCCACCGAAGGAAACGGTGCCACTCAAAACCCTCTTTTTCCCGATTAAGACACCCAAATGGACTCAGAAAGGTTATTTCATTGAGGAAATCGCTGGAGGATTTAAGGATTTAATAAGTCTATGGGATCTGTGGACGTGTGGGCTTGGGATGGGATGGAGCAGGATGGAGAGATGCCTCCAGAAAGCAAATTATCCCATCCCAGGATGGGTACCAGCACTTGCAGACACTTCGCCTTCCCTCTTTGTCCTTCTCCGCTGCTGCCAGGCGCCTGGAAAACATCAAATCATCGAAACTGGGCTGGGAAAGGGGATGGCAAGCTCACTTTTGACTTTCGGAGCAGAGAGTGTTGTTCCCTCTCAAGAAAACTTCTCCAAATTATTATTTTGCTGCAGGGTTTTTTTTGTCCCAGCAGGAGAGAGAGGGACTTTTGACTGTCCTGCCTCAGTTTACCTGTCTCAGTGCAACTCCTCCAGTTAGAAAGAAAAATCTTTCCCTGGGGAAGCTTTGGTGTAATTGAGGATGAGGAAAAGCACAAAGCAGAGGTTCAGGTCCGGCTTTGAGTCCTCCCGGTGCCAGGGGAGGCCAAAAGCATCGCACGAGCAGGCAAACTTCCCATCTCAGCCCCCTCATTCCGTCACTCGCAAGCTGGACTGGCCACCAGCAGCAGGAGGGAGGATTGATGTAATTAATCTTGCGCAAAGTGTAATTAATAACACTGATCCCAGTGTTATAAGGGGATGAGGGGCCAAACTGGGGGAGCTGCTCTAGTGGTGGAGCAGGAGACCCCCCTCCTCGCCCCTCTCCATCTCCATCCTACCCAGACGAAGCCACCGGTCCTGTGGCTCCCTCCTTTGCTATCGTGGGGGTCAGCACCATCCCCTGCAGGGACCCCTCCGGCTCCTGAGCCAGGATTTGGGCTGTGACGGGGACTGGACCTGGGAGAGGACACATCTCCAGAGCCCCAAAGTGGGGCTGTGAGGGGGGGACACACGCAGGTCACAGCTGAGCATCACCAGGACGTGACCGTCTTCCCTTGCTGGCAGAGACGCAAATTCCTCTCAGTCTTTCCCGTGAGCTGTAATTTCAGGGCAGATTAATTAATTCCCCACCCCTCGTTTGCCCCCGAGAGCACCTCCTGCAGCTGGGTCCCATGGGTGCAGCGGGGGGGCGGACAGGCCCTCCCCCGGGCCAAGGAGATGCAGAAAGAGGGGGGGACCACCCAGCCACCTCCTGCCTGCACCCCAACACCGGGCGCATCCGTGCAAGCGCCCGGTGGGACAATAGCTGAGGTGACCGGGTGGCATGGGGCTCTGTGGGGACAGTGGCCTTTGTCCCCCTGCTCTGAAGGGCCACAGCATCACCAGGGGGTCACATCGAGATGCGGAGGAGGGGGGGTCTGGTGGGGAGACCCCCAACAGGCATTGCCCAGGTGCCTTCCTCCCCTCCTCACATCCCTCCTGCACCCAACTTGGGTACCCCTCGCCTCCCCCTTTGAGCCCCCACCCCTCTGCCTTGCAGATGCCTTGCTGATGCCTTACACCCCCTTTCAGCGGCCTGCTGTCCCCCCTCCTTGCACACCCCCAGCACCCTATTTTAGACACCTACCACCCTCCTTACCCCCTCCAACCTTGCAGATGCCCTTCACTCCCCTTTCCATGGCCCTCACAGCCCCTTGCAGATGCTTTGCCTCCCCCATTCACCCCCACCCCCTGCTCCCAACGTGTTTCCCCCCAGCCATGAGAAATGCCGCAGTGAGCAGCCATGGAGCATTCTCCAGCCACACCGTCGGCATGGCCCGCCCGGGGGTACCAGGCATCGCCCTCCCTGCCCTGGTGCCGCTGCCCCCCACCTGACAGCTGAGGATCCCATCGGCCCGTTGCTGCTGGTGGGCATGGCGGGGCTGGGGGGGAGATAATTGCTTGATAACGATACTCTTAAGACATCCAAACAAAACACAAACAAAAATCACTACGATCACAAAAATGAGTAGGTTTCACAATAGGCTTTGCAGCTGTCAGCTCAGGGCAAACTCAAAGCCATGCAAGATTTTGTTCAACCATACGACTTCTATTGCCTCTCGTAGATTTCTGCCATCCAAGTAGAAAACAAATTAATTTTTCATATTTTCTCTTTTGACTGATTCCCTGTCCAATCAATACACCAAGGAGGAGATCGCGTGTAATGCCATTCTCCGTGTTCTGCCGTCTTCCAAACTGAAGGGAACTGCATTCGAGAAAGTGCTCGAAAGCCCAGCAGTTATCGCCTCTGTTTTGGACCCGCACTTCAAGGAGATGCAGTTTCTCAGCCCCAGCCTGAGAAGCGAGTTGCACCAGCCAGTGAGAACCACACTGTTGTGGGTTTGCAACCACCAGTCCCCATCTGCCACCCAGTTTGGGGTGCCAAACTCAGATTCCAAAGCCACGGGCGCAGATGCCGGCAGCCAGCTGCCTGCTCGCAAGGACCCATGCGCCAGCGCCCCGTCTCAGAGTAGCTACGACATCCTTCTGGGGTAGGACCCGATGGAGAGCATGCCCGAGATCCACCAGCAACTGGAAAACTACATCCTGGAGCCCCTCTGCAAGCACAGCACCAGCTGGTGGAAGAAGAACGAGCATCGCTTCCCGGCCGTGGGGCGGCTGAGCCGGCAGTACCTCGCCATCCCCGCCACCGCCCTCCTGCCAGACCAGGCCTTCGCTGCTGGGGAAAGCACCCTGGAGCATCGGTGCACTGTCCTGGTGCCGGAGAATCTGGTCCAAATTCTGTTCTTGCATCCACATTCTGATTTTTTAGAATCAATGTGAAACAGCAACAAGACTTGGAACAGGAACTGGCACGTGGAGCCCTTCCCTGGGTCAGTGGGGGGTTAAATCGACCCGCGGGGTTTTGGACACCACAGTTAGATAGGGTGCCGGGTATTTTTCCCAAACTCCCGCCTTTTTGGCATCGCTTGGGCAGCACCGGCAGTGAGGAGCAGGCTTAGGGAAGAGGTGTGAACACGCCGATGCCTCTTCTGACTTTTAGGGTAGTTTTTTTATAAATACAAGTGATGGGAAACAAAAGGAGAATGTTCGTACCCGCTCTGCAAAGCGGGCGCTTCGGGGAAAGAAGTTTACCATGGCCCAGACCTGAAGATCAATACTTTAAAGAGAAAACAGAACCAAAATACAGATTTGCTTCAACCAGGCGGGAATATTCAGCCACACAAAAAAAAAACCAAAACAAAACAAACAAAAAAAAAAACCAAACAAAAAACCAAAGCCATGAAAATCAGGTGGCCTGGCAACGAAAAGTAAACCTTTTCTCCCTCCCGGTACACCGCCAGCAGAGACCAGCCCCCTTCTTTAGATGTCATTCCCTGAACTAACCCAACCACCATTGTCACTGCCAAACGCTGCGTTATTTGTGCAAACAAACACCGATGGGCGCTACAGCGCAGCACGAAAGGCCAACGCCGACTCTGGCAAATAACCAAGAGGCCTCGCAGACATCCAATGCCTTCACCCGCCCCAATCCTGCTGCCGGCTTTGTCATGGCAGTGCCGCTGCGCTCTCCGGTGGGAAAACCAACCCGGGAACAGCACTGTGTGGCGCAGGCCCAGGTTCTCCTTTGCTTCGCACCACCAACCGCACAGAACGGGTTTTGACGGCTTCGATTATTTCTGGCTCAAACCCAGCAAGAGCAGCCCCAGGACTTGAACGTTCAACAGCTCAATTTAATAAATTGAGGAGAACACATAAAAAAAAAACCTTACTCCTCTCAGAAGAACAACAAACCTTACTCCTATCAGAACAACACTAAAGCCTAAAACTAAGAGCTAAAAGATGCCTAACTAAGACCGAAAATCTACACGTCACTATCACCTAAGGGGGAAACACTATTAAATACAATACCTTATTCTCTGCTGTTCTTATCTTCTGGGTCTTTCTGGAGCGGGGGTGACCTCGTGGTGGTGGACCCTCCGCAGAGCTCAGGCGCTGCTGGAGGCGAGAGATGGTGGGTGGGGTTTTCTTAGTGGTGGAAAGGGACCTGGTTGCTGGGCTGCACCGGCAGTTGCCCAGTTGCCAACGGGAGGAGGTCACCCTCTGGGCTTCTGCCGGCTTCGCCGCCCTTTGAAGACGTCCCCAGGGCCTTCCGATCCTCCCGTGGGCGATGGTATTTCACATGCGCGTTCCTCCCGTTGACTGTCCCAAACACCCTGGAAGGGAAAAAACAAACGGGGATTTTTAACTCCTTTTCTAAGAAAAAAAAATTTGTTAGACGACGTTTCATTATTTCTAATTTTGTGAGTTTCTTGTGTGTTTTGCTGCGTGGTGCCACACAGTCTCTGCCGGTACCCCCGGCTGGGTGGGACCTCGTTGGTTAAACACGGCAGATCATTGGGGATTAAAATAGGAGAATTAACATCACGATGGATCAAAATCGGGTCGGACTGAAACTCGAGTGGCTCTGCGTGGCACGAGCAATGTCGCTTGGCACGAGCGACTGCAGCGCGGGAGACCTCGGGCCGCAAACCGCAAGAAGGAACTTCAGTGGAACCTTTTTCTCAGCCAAACAAAGGAGAAACGCTGGGATTCTCGCCCAAGGAGATGAACCGCCCCAGGCCTGTAATGGGAGGAAAGGGCCTTCAAAGAGAGAGAGAGAAACTGTTGTGGCTGCAGTCAGCGGGAGACGGAGGAGCCCCGAGTGCAGGGGAGACGGGAGGAGGATGGAACTGAGCAGGAACAATCCCGACAGGTTCGTTGCTCCAACAGGCGCAGAGGAAAAGCGGCTATTAAACAAATGGTGGTGACAACACGTGGCCATGTGCGGCATGGGACAGGTGCCCCAACACCTCAGGGAAGAGACCGTGAGGCGTTCAAAGGCACAGGAAAACACAGCGGTTTCAGCTAAAAGTCCAACAAAAGCAGCAGGTGGCGGCGGGACAGTGGGAATCCTCCAGCTGCCCTTAGTTCTGCTCCCCCCCAGCCATCTCGGAGAGTTTCCATCTGTTTGAGCCCAAAGCAGTGAGTTTCAAGAAGAAAAAGCGAGCAGCTCACCTTCCACACTGCCCGCAGGGAAACCCAGCTGCATCGCCTGCGCCTCCAACCCCGCGCGGAGCGTCCCCGGGATGGCGGGAGGGACTGCCTGTGCCACGGGGCGTCTTTTCGCTGCTCTTCTGCTTCTTGGTGGGCCCAAGCCAGCGCCTCTTCTCTGGGCTGCAACCAGCCTGTAAACCAGACAGCTTGTGCTCATTTCTCCTGCTCCTCAGCAAGGGGGACAGCTAAAGCGAAAAACTGGCTGGAAACATCCCCAAACGGCCCAGGCAGTGAGGGGTTTATTTGTGTGCTGGGTGGAACGCGTTCTATCAGCCCCAGCCTGCCCCGCTGAGCTCCTCCAAACGCTAAAACAGCCAAAACAATGCTGAAATTCGACGGGGAGGATGGGGTGCAAAGACAGATGGTGAAAGAAAAAACATATTATTTCTACTGTCCTCAGCAGAACAGTAGAATTACAGAGAACTGAAGTGACATGCTTACCCAGTGGCTGCCATCAAAAAAAAACCCTAAATAATATGTATTTCTGTGAGCCACATTTCTGCTTCCTGGCAAGGAACATTTTGGCAAGACCCACACAGAGGCGGATCACCGGCAGTTCCTGTGACGGAGCACTGGGACGTCATGAAACATCCCCGAAAATAATCAGAAGCAAGTTTAATGCGAAGGGGATCGTTTCCCAGAGCCCGAGACAATGCGTCCATGGGGCATCTCGCACCCACCCCCGGCAGTTCTCTTACCTTCTCTTCAGCCGCCTCCACCTCATCCGTGCCTCGCTGGAGCCTTTTGGCTGTCTGTCCTGGTCGGGTGGCGCCAAACCTGACGTGTTTTTTCCAGGTGTAGTAATATTCCACACACTGGGCCACGGTCTTCGTCTGAATCTGTCAGGAAAAAAACAGAAGCGATCGATGAGGGAAATACTGCAGGAAAACACTGAAGGCACAGACCCACAACAAATCTATCCAGTGCTCTTTGTCTGTCCCCCCCCTCTGTCTGCAGTCCCCACAGCACAATGAACAGGTGAGATCAGGCCGAAAACGAGCCCCCTTCTTCTGAAAGGGCCGTAAAGAAGCCTTGGGAGGGCAGAACTGTACGTTATACGCCGATGGTCAGTGGAATGTGTCATTATTCTTTTAATATTTCCCATATTTTGTACCGGAGAGATTCAATTTCTTTGGTAATTACACATTAGGAAAATTATGTTTCGTACCGGTGTCTTTTTAGCATGAAGCTGCATCCCAAGGACAGGATTCCGACACGCCGTTCAAAAGATGACTTTTCTGGGTTAAAACTCCCCTCCACACTAACAACCCGCAACCCGCCTTGGTCTAACGGCTTTACCTTCTTCTGGATCAGGTGGAAATTCTTCTTATGCACATAAAAAGCCTCTTTAAACAACTGCTCCTCCAGGGGCGTCCAAGTGTCTGAGCCTGGGAAGAAACAGCCACGTGCAAATGATTAGACCACTCGCAGCCTACCTGAAATCCGCACAAGTTATTCATCACACATCCACATCTCTCCTCCTGTGGAAAGTGATTAGCCAATGCCGCAGGGAGTTCGTTAGCACGAGCAGTTATGGCTGCCAGCAGAGCTGCCGTGAAGCCGGCATGCAAAAGGAGGAGCGTACAGCAGCGTGGGGCATCACTGTACAGGACAGCAATGGGCTGGAACACAGGGACAAGGCACTCCCCATGCCAAAAGACCCCCGGAACAGATTAAAACAACTATTTTCCCTGCCCCGAAGAACATGAACCGTTGCTCGCACGTTTTTAAAAATCACTTCTTTCAATCAGAACAAAGGGAACGGCAGTACCCGCTCGCATTCCTGGAGAAGCAACAAGCTCTGCTTCCACTTTACCTGCGTAATGATAATCAGCCAGGGGATGGGATTCAGGTCGCTGAGGTGCCCCAGACTGCAACATCTCCAGACCCTCCTGCAGGAGTTCAGAGAACAAGACTTAGATTCCCCCTCAGGAGGGACCTCAACTCTTCAGCCCACTGTAGGAAGACGGTGCTCAGTCGATGCTCAGCAACAGCGCGTCGGGGTCACCTCCGCCCACGGCAGTCGATGGGAATATTTCCTCAATCCACACTGATGTGTTTTAAGAAACCAGAACCCGCGCAGATCTCCAGGGACCAAGCTGTGGCACCCCAACGGCCACTGCTTGCTGCTGGAGTCCTTCTGGGCTCGTCCCTGCTGCAGGCAGAGCTGCCTGCAGGAGTAGGAGGACTTCTATTCTCCAAATTGTCAGAATTGACAAGAGACAGAACAAGCTCTTATTGATACACAGGGTCTGTCATCCCACAAGACCTTAATGCAGACGGCGGCCAACAGGCAGCACGCAAGAACTCTGCCCCTTTAGCAAAGGGATTTGAGCCTGCGGAACAGAAAACTCAGGAGCGACTCCCAGCTCACCCCAGTAATTAAGTCTGTCCTACTCCAGCAGGAATTCGAAAATAGCTGCTTCTTACCAGGGCTTCATGCAGGCAGTGCAAGGCGTGCTCCAGGTTGCCTCTTCCCCCCGGCACCACATTGGAGCAGGCGAAATTGAGCAGATTTGTCACTAGAAATGCAACAAAAACCAACAGAAAGTCAGTTCCCATCAAGAAAGAGGAAAAGGTACGATACAAGGCCGAGGGCAAACAGAGCAGACAGACTGGAGACCCAGAAAAGCCACTGCAAAAAAGGCAGGTTATCCACTATCGCTCTCTCTCCCTTCAGAGCAGCTTTGGGACCAGAAGCTCCAGAGACAGATCTCCCCTCTCCCGAGGTCGCTGCAGTTGAGGTGGGACAGCTACAAACACCTCTGACCGTCTCTCCCAGAGGACGCGACTGAGAGTGCCACCAGTTATCTGTTCACTGTCCCATCAGATCTGAGCACCCTCGGGTGCTACCAGCCACGAAGGCAGTCAAGGAAAGGAGGGAGAGGGTCCCAGCGGACAAACAGCTGCTGTGAAAACGTGCAGTTTTCGACCCTTAGTATCTCGGGGGGGAACTGACAAGAAAAGCGTTAAGAGAAACCTCTGTCCTTTGTTTCCAGGTTCGTTGCGATGTCTCCCCAGGGCTTCCACACTAGCGACGCTCCCTCCTCCTCCTCTTCCAACCGGGATCTGTCCTGCAGGTCTGGGATCTCGGCCTGAAAGTCGCTGCCAATGTTGACATGACTGAAATTGTTAAGGCAGAGGAGGTGAGAAAGCAGAGCTGGGAACAGCACGATAGCACGCACCCGCTTCGAAGGAGGGGACATGTCAGGTATGGCAGTTATTTCCCAGCACAGCATCACCAACTGCCCTCTGACAACTCCCACAGCCCCTTCTCGCCACCAACAGCATTACCGTTCCACCACGTGAGCCCTTTTGCGCCCCATCGGGCAAGAAAATTGCCGCTTCCTTCCTCAAAAGCCTGAGCAAACTCGCAAAGTTCACTCTGAGACCGACAGCCAGCAGCAGAAGAGCTGCAACGGTGGGCCAAGACCACCGTCGGAATGTTGTGTAGAAGGCGGGAGGCCGGCAACCGGCATCATGAGGTCAGCCTGAGTGGCAAGCCCAGCCTGGGCTAGCTCTGGCCATTTCTGGCCAGCACAGGGGTATACTCCAGCCAAAAATAACCCTCCATGACCCTCCGCAGTGCTGTGGGGCAGTGGGAGAAGTGGCCGATCCACAGGGAGAAGGTCAACGGCAACAGCGACGGCTGGCAGAGCCCCAGCGCCGAACCAACCACGCACCTGCCCCTCAGCCCCCTTTCCCCAGGGTTTGCAGTTATTCTGACCGCTGGGCTGGAACTCATGGCCCAATGCGGATTTTAGAGTTGACCTTCATCGGCCTAAACACAAAGTCCCCGGCCATTCTGCCCAAAAGATATATGAAAAAACCCGCTCACGGTAAAAATCATCAAGACCATCCTTTAGCCTTCCTCGCCACCCTCATCATTGCACCACTCCCCATTCTCCCAGAACTTCCCTCTTTTCGGGGAAATCTCTCACTGGACACGGAAGGTGTGGAGATGGACCCTCCGGATCTCCTGGCACAGCTGCCCCTCACCTGGGTCACAGTCGGCCCCACAGGGATTGAGCCGTTTCGGGCTTTTTCCAAGCCAAAGCCAGGAGCGGAGCAAAAGCCCGGTGGGCTGTTTCCATCCCCTCTGACACAAAAGCAATCCCAAAGGAGAAAGGCACATCCTTTTTCACTTTTCCAGACTTTCTTTGCAAGGCAGGAGTCTTTTAACAATATAGTTTAATCACAGTCAACGTTAGATCTGCACTCGCATTCCCTCCGTAGAGCTCACTGCCTGTCTAGCTGGGAAATCTCTGCCGCTCAATTAGCCGCAAAAGATGGGAACTGGAGAAAAATCCCCAGCGGGACATCAATCCCTGGCGTTATCAGGATACAGCCTGAAATAAGAGAGGTGGTTAAGATCCCTTCTCCTTCCAGCGACTACGTGAATTGCACCCATTGACAAATATGTACAAATATTTGTTTCAAAGTTACAGACGTCACTTTTTAATTGCGACACCAAAAAGGAATGACCTGCATTAAAAGTTCCAGGAGCGTTTTCTTCCCATACCGTGCTGGAATTTCTGAAAAATCCTGTTTCCTGCACAGAAAATCGCATCATTTGTGGATAACAAATGGCAAACTCAGCGTTTGGGGAAGGTGAGCTCCAAAGTGCTGAGGATCCGTCTCTCCATTCACAGGAGGAAGATAGCAAAGGCAGTCAAAGCTTCCCAGCACAGCATCCTTACTGCCTGCCTGTTCCTATAGCCCAGGAGATCCTCGGAGCCTTCCCACAGGGAAAGGGAGGAAGGGGCTGACCACCAAGGCCGGCTGGACCACGTAAGGATGGTCACCATATTCATTTCTTCCCAAAGAACGATAAAATTCATCCATCTAACGATATAGCAGGTCCCTTCCCTGCCATGGTTCCAGCGCTGGAGGAAAGGTGCCTCTCCCGAGGCTGCATTGGGATGGCAGTGCTGCACAGAAGGACAGAGATTTTTAAATCTCTTTTTTTCCTTCCAGGGAAAAACTTGCTTTCTCATTCAGTAAAGGACAAGCTCCCCAGGCCGGGCAGGAAGGCGGCACAGCCACAATTTACTTACAGAGAAAGGACCAGAGGGGTGTGCGGTCCCTGTGCCCAAGGAAAGCGGCCATTGCCAAAGCAGAGGGAAGGACGTGTCTCATCTTCAGCAGAGAGAACCGAGTCACAGACTCACTCTAAAAGAAAAAAGCGTTAACCACAAAATTAGCTAATGGCTTCCCAAACCTAAACTCAGGGCCTGTCTCTGTGGTTATAATGCAGTAACGGTCTTAACAGGCAGGCAGCTCACCAGGAATGAGATGGAGAGTGACCCCCGTATTCCCCTGGAAACCCTTCGATGAGGCAAATCCCTGAACGCCCTCCCAGATTGTCGGTTCTTTACCTCCACGAGGAACTTGTGGCCTTTTATTGTCATATTGGGTGACCAGAACAAGCCCTGCCATTCCTTATTCCAGCCTTAACAGCCTTCAGCGTTTCACTCCGGTCACCTCCCTGTCCCACTTCCGTCCCTGCACAGTTTTTAAGATGGCGACTGAGAAATTAGGTCTTGTGGTTCCCATTGAAACACCCATTAATTCATACAACCAAAAGCTAGGCAAATGAAAAGGCGATGTTAAACCTCAGCCCCCCCCAGGGAAAAGAAATGCGCCCGACGAGGTGCTAAAAGGCGCTCTGGCAAACCACCCCCCTCTCCAAACTGCAGTTTGCTCTAGGAAACTGACAAGTTTTCTTCCTCTGCGGCCTTAGCCAGGCTATAGAATTTTCCCACCCTGCAGGGAAAGAAACAATCCTCAAAAGCAGATGTCATTCTGCCTGCAAGGAAAGCTTTAAAATAGGCATTCTGCCTTTAAAAAAAGAAAAATAAAGGAGGCAGCAGCAAACCCCTCCAGACAGGGCAAGAGGTGCTTGTAAGAGTGACATCCAGCTAATAACCAAAGAGCACTTAAACCAACCCCAAACTTTGGAGACATTTAGTCTCGGGCCGGCAGCAGCATGTTGCTCAGTAAGGCACGCTTCCACGACTCCCCTCAATTAACCGTCACCTCCAGAGTGCGACCTCTGAAGGTGAGAAGTTCCTTTAGGTTGACTCTTGACGTCCCTTTCCCTCCCACAGGCAACGAGACCCCAAGTATTTCCACTTGAGAGTGCAGTTCCCCTTCCACGGGCACCCAGCTCGCTCTGCAGTTTTGGATTATCACCGACCTCTGTGCCAGCTCCACCAAGAAGCCAGGTGAGAGGCTCCGAATCACGTTACTAAAGATCCCAAGGCTTGACCTTGTTCCATTTATTTCTAAACCTTTGGCCCTGGATTAATGAGTTCATTGTTTTCAGGGCGTTCCAGATGTAAGCGCTGAGTACTGTTATTGGTGAATCCAGAACTGTCAACAGTGATAAAAAACAGAGTGCAGGAAGACAGTAAGGCCTCCGAGTCCCAAACTCAAATAACAGATGGCTAAAAGGGAAGGAGGAGCACACAGACATACTCGAATCCTGCTGAAAATAGTCAGCCATGGCCAACAGGAGCCGAGGAGGCAGTGGCCATGGCCACCTGGCTCGGGGGAGCCGCGCAGCTCAGCACGTATTTCGAGAGCTTTTCAGAACAAGTAATAAAAGCTTGACAGCAGCAGGGAGTGCGGGAGTCGCGGCAGCAGTTGCATCGATAAGCAATCTGTGCAACACTTCCTAAAACAGGGGCTGCCCACAATCAGAAGTTGACTCTTTGGTACAAACTCCCTCCACACCAGTCATCACACAGGGGAAAAAAAACCAACCAAGCTATTGTAGGGCTCAGTATTACCCATTTCTCTGCAGCTGGACAGAAATACACACTTCTGCAGCTTTTCCCACACTGGAAAATTCAAAGCACCCAAACAGGGCGCGCTTTTAGAGCCATCAGCAATTAAGTTCTCTGTCCCCTCCAGAAAAGCCTTTTCCTAAAGGCGCTCTCCTCCCAAGGGCAGACCCACAAAAAGAAGCCCTCTCTGCTTAATCCATTTCACAGAGAATTTGAAATGCAAACAAGAATTAAACAGGACGTCTTTTCCCCGCTTCAGGAAAAGCCACTAATATAGACCTCGGCAACATATTTAGCAAATCTATCATTGTAATGCCTTTGCATTGCCCATTTCCACCTGGAGAGCAGGCTGAAAGGACTCTTATAAAAAAACCCAAACCAACCACAAAACATATTCCTGTCTAGGGGGTAATTTTATGAAATGATTTGAACACCTTAACGATTTGAACATCTTTTTACAGGTACAAGGCAACAAGAAACATTCTCGAGGTGAAAAAAAAAACAAACCACCTATTCACCTCTTTACCCCAAAGATCTTTTCACCACACGGATTCCACCACCAATACACAGCTGCTAAATGTCCCCGGCTGCTGCCGATCCGTAAGAAACCCTTCAAAATACAAGAGAATGCCAAGCCTGGCGCGCTGACGGTGCTGCCAGGGCTGTGAGTCGGAGCCCCTGAGGACGGAGTCGCAGCCCCTGAGGTTGAAATCAGCCCCACACTCAGGCACAACCCGGGGTTTTAAGCCTCGCTACAAACCAGCCCCCCGCTTTTCAAGAAAAACAGGGAGATTCACCTCAAAATAAACCACGTTCTCGACGCCGAAGGGGCGCTGGTCCATGGCCGCCGCCGCCCTTAGGGCCAGTTCCATGGGGCTTCGCTTGACCTGGAGCAGAACTCGCGGGCGTGAGGACAACGAGCCCCCTACACAAAATCTGAAAAAAAGGAAAAGTTCAATAAGATTTGCTGTTACTCACCCACCAAAGCCTAACCACTACAACTGGCCCTTTCACAACCATGCCTGATCGCAGAAGAAAACTGAAATATCCCAATTCCCGCTTCAAACACAAGGCGTGGAGCTGCCCAGACCCCACGTGTGGGCTGGGAAGACAGGGGGCTCTACTCAAAACCCGCAGGAAGAGAAAGGGCAGGAGTGTTTTCCCAGCCCTGGAAGAGCTGTGGGGAGAAGGTGGGAGGGAGGAAAAGGCTGCCCAGGAGTGGGGTAGGGGGAAGGAGAGGGCTCCATCCATGGGGGAAACGCCGTTCCTGGCCACACAGGCGGCTGTGGGACCACCCTGGGGATGGATTTGGGGGCTCTCCCTGAGGGAAACACTGCTCCCAGCCATGCAGAAGGCTGTGGGACCACCCTGGGGATAGGTTTGGGGATGAGGGGGGATCTATCCCTGAGGGAATCACTGCTCCCAGCCATGCAGGAGGCTGTAGGGCAATGACAGAGATGGATTTGGGGGCTCTCCCTGAGGGAAACCCCATTCCCGGACACACAGGAAGCTGTGGGGCCGCCCGGGGGACAGATCTGAGGGCTCTCCCTGAGGAGAGCCTGTGGGGAGGAGGGAGGCGGGGGCCGCCCCAGGGCCGGGGCCACTCCTGGAAGGGGAGGGGGGGATCTCCAGCCGCCTACGCGGGGCTGCCCGAAGCCTGAGGAGATGAAAAGAAGAGGAAAAAAATTCCCTCACCGCCATCGCCTCTCACAGCCCCGGCCCTCCCCGCCGCGCCTCATAGCGGCCGTGTGCGGTGTCACCTGAGTGGGGGGCGGGGGCTGAGGCAGGAAAATGCGAGAGGGGGAGGGAAGGGCCATTTTGAATGGGAGGAGAGGGGAAGGGGGGGCGAAAGATGGGGGAGGGGGGGAGGGGGAGGGGGAGGGGAGGAGAGGAGAGAGGATGGTGGGGGGGGTGGGAGCGAGTGTGTGAGGGGAAGAGGTGTTGCGTGAGGGGGGAGCGAGGGGGGAAATGGGTTTTCGGGAGAGGGAGGTTTGCAGGGCTGTGAGGTGCCTGTGAGAGAGGAGGCCCCGGAGAGAGGTGAGTGGAAAGGGCTGTGTGTGGAAAGAAAAGCTTTAAGGACAGGCCGGGCTGGGGAAAGGTGGTGGGCCCTGAGGGAGGGCTTGGGGACCGGGGCTTGAAGCGTGGGTTTGGGGCAAAACTCTGGGAAAGAAACTGCAGGACAGGGCCAATCTGAGTATACAGTTTTAGCGAAGCTTCAAGCAAAGGGTGACCAAAGGTGCCTCTTGTCCTTTTGTGGGCTGGTTTTGTCTGAGTTATTCATGCGAGTGGATTTTTGCCACACGGGATGGGAACGTTCGCTTCCCGGGATAGCTGATGCCCCTGGATAACCACTGCCCGCGAAGCACTGCGAAACCCCGTGTTCAAAAATGAGGATAAAGCCCGGGTTTTGCCTCTCAGAAGGATCTCTAAGCACTGTCTCCACGTTATTTTCAGTACCTTTCTGGTTGTTTTCTTTCCCCCCATCCCCGTGATGTCCGTCGGGGGGGCTGGCGGAGTTCTGCAGACGGCTGTCCGGCTCATTTTGGGGAAGGCTGGGCTGGTTTCGGGGGGTCCCGGCGCATTTGGGGAAGCGCTGGGCTGGTTTCGGCCTCGCACTGCCCGAGGCGGAAAGAAGCGGTGGTGCGGTGATGAGGGCGGGGGCGGTGCTGGGGGGCGTGGCCCGGGTTTGCCCTTCGGCGCATGCGCGGGTGGACGGACGCGAAGGGGAGCACTTCCGGTGTGCGTCGGCGGTCGGGAGCTGGGGTGGTCGGTACCGGGCGAGACGGTACCCGGTCGGACCGGGGCCGAGGGGGGCGGGAGCGGGGGCGGGAGCGGGGGCGGGGGCGGGAGCGGGGGCGGGAGCGGGAGCGGGAGCGGGAGCGGGAGCGTGCGCGTGCGCGTGCGCGGGCGGGGCGGGGCGGGGCGGGGCGGCGGCGGAGGCAGCGGCGGAGGCAGCGGCAGCGGCAGGAGCGGAGGTGTCCAGGGCCAGTTCGGGGGATTTGTGGGGTGGCGGGACCGGGCTGGGGGGCTCGGGGGGTGGGCTGGGCCTGTTTGGGGGGGGCAGAGCTGACTGGGGGGTCCCCGGAGGGAACAGGGCCGATTCAGGCCCCCCGTCCCCCGCTGCCCCCCCTCACCCCCCGCTCGCTCCCCGCAGGTGGCGGCAGCCCCGGCCGCAGCGCAGGGTGCCCGGGGCCGGCCTGGCCGGGCGCTTGGCTCCGCTCTGGGCTCCGCTCTCAGCTCCCCCCGGCCGGTCAGCCCGGCCGTGCCCCCTTCGCCCACCTCCAGCCCACGGCCGAGTCCCCCCAGGTACCCCCGAGATGGGGTGGGGGGTGTCAGCGCTGGGCCCCCTGAAGCGGGGGTGGGTGTTGGGCACGGGCATTGCTGGGAGCCCGTGGGCAGCCCTGGGACCCCCTTAAAGCCCACGGAGAGCCCCGGGCCCCCGTTATCTCCCCCAGAGCCGACGGGGAGCCGTAGCTGTGGAGTCAGCTTAAGGAGTCTGCCCTAAGGACTGCTGCTTTTTGGAGCTTTGGGGGGGAGGCAGGGTTGTCGGTGTGGGGAGTGGAGATGTGTGGGAGGAGTCCCGTGTCTTTGGGGAGCTTTGGGGATGTTGGGCAGATTTGGGGGAGTGGGGGAGGGGTCCCCTCACTTGGAGCTCCCTGTTGACTGTGGGAGGCAGCGGGCGAAGGGGGAAGGCAATAGAGTGAGTTGCTGTATTTCAGTCCTTGGTTGAGAGTCAGCGACTCTGCTCCCTTGCTGCTCAGCAGACTATTGGCTCCGTGGGGCTCTTTCTCCAGGCAGGCTACGACTACAGAAACGGCCCCACTTCCTCGGAAGAGTTGTTAGCGGTGACGTCTGCTGGGAACATACTGCCTGACGTTGGATAGACCTGGCACCACGCAGCAGCTCAGAGCTCCACAGCGTATGCTTCCACGCTCAGTTCCGTTCCCTGCCTGGGAACCCACTCTTTCTCGGTCCCTGCTGGCAGCTCCTGTGGAGGCTCCTGGCTGAGGACCAGCCCCAGTTTCCCCACTGCCCCACCAGCAGCCATGGGAGAGCGGGTGTGTCCTGAGTGTGTGAGCACCACTGGCTCTGTTGCTGCACTGGGCCAGGGCTCCAGGAAGTGGTAGAGGGATCTCTGGGGAGAGGAGCTGCTCCTCAACAGGCTGCTGCAGTCCTCCGAGTTGGCCAGCGAGCACAGGCTGCAGGGGCTCTTGGGGTGGCCCTCAGGGGGCCCAGGAGCCCGGGGGGTGCCTGGACCAGAAGGAGCTGTCCCCACTGATAGGACCTATAGGTGGCAGAGGAGGGCAGGGGGACCTGGGGGCTTTGGCGGGGGGGCAGGGGGTAGAGAGAGGCATCACTGCTTCGATGGTATATGGTTGGCAGGGAGCCCAGTGGGTGCTGCCTCCTCGGTTGCCCTGCAGAGGAGGAGAGAGAAGAGAGCCCGCTATACCCTGTCTCCTCTATCGGGGCCCGCGGGCAGCACCCCCTCCTCAGCAGGCGGGCAGGGCTGCCCAGCGCAGGCAGGGCAGGGCACAGGCTGAGGGTCTGGGGCAGGATCTGGGGGTCTCCCCCACACTCCCTGCTTCTCCTGTGTCGACTTGAGCTCCCATCCTTCATCCGCTAGCCGAGAAGCTGCTGAGGGAGGGGACGGAGTCCTCCTCCCATCCCGCGGCTGGGGCTGTGCCCCCCTCAGTGCCCGACCCAGTGGGACAGGCTGGCACTGCGGGCACCCACCAACCTGGGGGGGTGATGGTGTTGGGGGAGCTGGTTGGGCTGGAGAAAGGGAGGAAGCACCTCTTGAAACCAGCTCGGCCCTCTCCAGCCACAAAACCCTCCCCAGAGGCACCAGAGGGGACCCCCAGATCCTTGAAAAACTGCCCCAGACTCCCTCTGGCCTGCAAGAGTCCCCCCCAGGACCCCTTACGGACACCCCAGTGGTGTCCCAAATCTGGGTTCTTTACCTGCTGGGCAAGCCAGTAACACACTGTGTGGGAGCAGCCAGCCAAGCCGGTTTCAGAGCACCAGAGGTGAGAGGCAGGGAGCTGCCATCCCACTCAGCTCCATCCCCGCCGTGCCTTGGCTGTGCAGAGAGAACTTGAGGGGAGCTGCAAAACAGCTCAGCCCGGGCTTATCTCCAGATGGCACAGAACAACCAAAACCAAATGGCCCTTAACAAACAAAATGCCCCGAGTCCCATCCCACCACTCTGCCCGTGACGTTGAGCGCCGGACATCACAAATTGGCAACAGAGACTTCGCTATGGCACCACCAGAGGGAAATATCCCAGACAGTGTAATCCACTCGGGCATAATCCTGCACCCTCACCGAGTCAGGAAATATAAACCGCAGGGTCTGGGGAGACAAATGGGGAATCCTCCAAGGATACAGCTGGCCCCTAGGAGATCCGTCCCCCCCATCCAGGACGCTGTACAGGGTAACTTCCCAGGGATGGAGCGACCTCACCTGAGAGAGAGAGGGTAAGTGACTAAGAAACATCCGTACGGTATAGGGCATGCGATTGAGTTTGTGACTGGTGCACTCTTCTAAGGCATTAATATCTAGCGCCCTTGTGGTTTGTGTTGCTACTTGTCGGGGGCATTTGTAGCTCGCAATAGTGGATCCCGCTAATTGCTTCTAAACCGCAATAGTGTAATCGCCATCGCGCACACAGAACTTGCAATAGTGACGTATTGGGCCCGTGAGCGAAGTCCAAAGAAATTATTAATTTGAACCTCTCAGTGAAGCCCTTTTTCCCGTTTCGTCACACTCCCCGAGCCACTGGGTAAAGCGACACCTGGCAAAAAAAACACCACCACCTCAAAAAAACCACCACCACCCCAAAAAAACCCCACACGACACCCCCCACTCCCACCCACCCCTTCTCCCCCCATCACAGCCATGGGGCAAACTCCCACCACCACCACCCCCCAATCTCAGCTCGGCTGTGACCCCTTGAAGACACTGGAACGAGAGCAACGGAGAGCAAGCTCAGGCTCTTGTGAGTTTGGTTTTTGATGTTGTCGTTGGGTGGGTTTTGGTTGGTTTTTTCACAGAACACTTTGCAGTGTGGTGTCACAGCCCCCGGGACCGGCGCTGGCACCGCCACCTCACCCCCGGCTCTCGTCCCTCGTCTTGCCCGAGGGCTTTCACCCCTTTCCTTGCTTGGTTTGGTTGTTTTTTTTTTCCTTTCTACCTTTCTTTTTTTATATATTTGCGGTTTTTGTTTCCTTTTCCTTTTTTTTTCTCTTCCCCCCCCCTTTTTTCCTTTTCCCTTTTTTTCCCCCTTTTTTCTTCCCCCCCTTTGATCTCTTTTTCTCTTTGTTCTTCTTTCCCCTCTTTTTTTTTCTCCCCCCATTTTTTTCTTTTGGTTTTTTTCTTTTTCTCTCTTTAAGCATCTCTCAAGCTTTCTCCGAAGGAACGGCCCCTGGCTCTCAGCCAGCAGAAGGAGACTATGGAAGAGCTCTGGCACCCGTGGGATTGCTTTCCTTCTCCCGCCTCGCACTCAGTAGAGAGCGTGTTTTCCAAGTCTTTTTTTTTTTTTATTAAGAAAATAAACAAAAATAATGCTCCAGCTATCAGTTTTGTAAGGCACAAAAAATCTCTAAAAGGAACAGAAGCACAATGTGCTGAGGTATGAAAGCCTGAGGTAGTTTTTGTGTGTGGATGTGTGTGTGTCATCGGGGGTTGTGGGTTGTGTGTGTGTTACTTTTGAAACTAAAAAAAAAATTAATATTTTTGCTAGTGTTGGGGTTTTTTTTCCCCCAGCCCTGGGCTGACAACCTCTTGGAAATCTGTTTTTCCCCCCCTGCCCCTCTTTCCCCCCTTCTCTCCTTGCAACTGGGATCTTTCCGCAAAGCGTTTACGGCCGAGCACAGCCTTTCCTTTAACCTCTAGAAAAGCCGGCTTGTGCTAAAAAACAAACATCCCCCTCCCGCCCCCACCCCCTCTGAAATGAAATAAATAAATAAATAAAATAAAGTCCTTACAAAACTTAAAAATCACCATTTGTTTCGTTATCGTTACATTAATTCTAAAAACTGATGAGCCGCTGTGCTGTGCGCTGCAGCCCAACCTCCCCCCCTCAATGCTGGGCGAGCTCCTCTGGCCATGCCTGGGATGAAAACCGGGTGGCTTTTAGGAAATAAAAAATTAAAAAAAAAAAAAAAGAATAATAAAACCTCTCTCTCTCTCTCTGCCTCTGTTAGTCCAACTAAAGGGATAGCGTTGGGAGGCGAGGGAGGAGGAAGGGGGAGGCTGTGGGATGGAGAGAGCCCTCCCCGTACCCCTCGGCTGTGCATCCTCGCAGTGCCACGGGGAATGGGGGTGGGGGGGGTCTGTGTGGGGGTCTTTGGTTTGCACAGGGTGGCCGTGGTGGGGGCTCAGCCCCATCCTTACAGTGCTGGGGAGCACGGGGCTACCAGGCACAGGGTCCCTCCCCCAGTGAGGCGCTTTGGTGCGTTGAGGTGTTAGATGGGGTGGCACAGCCCCTGCCCGCCCTGGGAGGGGGGACACCACCTCTCCGGTGGCACTGGATGGGTGGGAGGGAGGGAGGGAGCAGAGCTGTGGGAGCCATGGAGAAAGGCGTGGGGGTGTCCCTCATCGTGGCAGCCCCCAGCAGCCCCACCCAGCCACCCCAAGGGACACCCAAGCCCCATCTTGGTCCTCTCCCAGTTGGGTGACGCCCTTCCACCCACCCCGGAGGTGCGCTCCTCTCCTGAGGGGGGGGACGCCCAGCGCTCGCCTGGCTAGAGAAGCACTGGGGGAGTGGTTAGGGGGCATCTGAGCTTCCCCATTACACGGGCCTAATTACTGTGCTGTTGAAACCCCCACAGCACATCCCCCACTCCCCACCCACCCCTTCTGCCCCCATCACAGCCATGGGGCAAACTCCCACCACCACTCCCCCCAATCTCAGCTCGGCCGTGACCCCCCCGAGACACTGGAAAGAGCGCAACGGAGAGCGAGCTCAGGCTCGTGTGAGCTGGAGAGATTTCTCTTTGGGTTTTGATGTTGTCGGTGGGTGGGATTTGGTTGGGGTTTTTTCACAGAACACTTTGCAGTAGAGGACAAAAACGTGGTGTCGCAGCCCCCGGGGCCGGCGCTGGCACCGCCACCTCCCCCCCCTCCCCCGGCTCCTGTCCCTCCTCCTGCCCGGCGGCTGTTCCCACTTTCCTTCCTTGTTTAGTTTGTTAGGTTTTTTTTCTTTTCTACCTTTCTTTTTTAATATGTGGGGTTTTCTTCTTTCTCCCTTTTGTTTTTCGCTTCCCCCTCCTTTCTTCTCTTTTTCCCCTTTTTTTCTTTTTCCCTTTTTTTTGCCTTTTCCCCCTTTTTTCTGTTTCTCCTTTTCCCCATTTTACTTTTTCTCTTTTTTTACTTTTTTCCTTTTTCCCCTTTGTTCTTTTTCCCTTTTTGTTTTTTTTTTTTTTCCTTATCTCCCTTTTTTCTCTGTTTCCCCCTTTTCCCCCGTTTTCACTTTTCTCATTTTTTCACTTTTTCCCCCTTTTTTTCTCTTTTTTCCCCTTTTTTCTTTTCCCACTTCCCCCCCCCCCCTTTTTTTTTTTCCTCTTTTTAAACAAGCTCTCTCCTGAAGGAGCGGCCCCTGGCTCTCCGCTGGCAGAAGAGCCTACGGAAGAGCTCTGGCACTGACACGGGCAGGAACACCCACTCCCACATCGCAACACAGCAGTTAGTTTGGCAACACCCCCACCCCCTGTCACAAGTGAGACCTGCACAGACAAAAGGCTCCTGAGTGAGGGCACTGGGGCAGCCCCACCTTAGAAGCAGCAGAGGAGCAGAGCCATCCGGAGCCATCAAGAGCACAGGAAGGGCTATTCAGGGCCTCATTGTCTGCGCCGAGTGACCGTCTGCTGAGAACCGCTCTGGCGGCTCAGAGCTCAGCCCCAGCAGCAGTCTGGAGCCAACGGGGAAAAGTACACCTGGAGGAAGACTGGCAGCCTTCCTCCACAACGCCCCGGAGAGAATGACCACAGTGCTGCCTATCCCCATCGCTTTTCCAACTCGGTTCTTTTTTTATTAGAAAATTAATAAAAAAACCCTCCAACTCTCAGGTTTCCAAGGCATACAGAATCTCTAAAAGGGAGACACAAGCGCGAGGTGCTGAGGTACCCAAACCTGCCCACGTTAGTCCAACTAAAGGGAGAGCGTCGGGAGGCGAGGGAGGAGGAAGGGGGAGGCTGTGGGATGGAGAGAGCCCTCCCCGTACCCCTCGGCTGTGCATCCTCGCAGCGCCGCGGGCAATGGGGGGCTGTGTGTTTGGGGGGGTCTTTGGTTTGCTCCCCTGACCTGCTGGGGGTGGGGGAGGGGGGGGGATGTCTGGCGGCGGGGTTACAGTCATCGGGTGGTGCTGGGCAGCACGGCGGGAGCCTCCCTTGCTGTGCTGCGAGGCCGGGGCTCCTGGAGTGTGTTTCTGCTCCTGCTGCTTCACCTGCTGGAGCATTTCCCTCATCTTGCGCTGTGCAGTCTTGGGGAGGAGAGGGGAAAAGCAAGAGGTGGGGGTCAGGGCACCGCTTCTCCCCCCACCACCAACTCCCGAGCCCCCACCGAGCATCTTGCTGCTCCCAACTTGTCACTCTGGACAAGCTGTAATTAATTTCCGGTTGTTTGTTTTGTTTTTTTTTTTTTTAACTTGTGCTTCACTCCTCGAGAGAGCCTGAATTTTTGGGGGGGTCACCATCCCGCCGAAGTGGACAGGAGACAAGGTTATGGAAGATGCACCCAGGTGGGATGCGCATGGATTTGCCCGCACCGGGGAGTCCATTCACACCCTGGGTGCTGCTCTGCACAGCATCCAAAACACACATTTTTAGCTCAATCAAGCCAATCTTCAATTTCAGTTCTCGCGCAGCCAGGGGGAGCTACCGAAACACCTTCAGTGCCTCTTGGGGACACAGGGACCTCCCAAAAGAAGAGCAGCAGGTCGCTCGGGTGGTGCTGGGCTCAGCAAGCCCCACACCTTTCCTCGGTGGATGAAAGCGGCCGGGGAATATCGGGTAAAGCCACAGCCAAACAGTACCTGACTGGCAAAGAAATGCCCAATGATTTTAACGATGACCTCCTCGTTCTCGTCCGGGGTTTGGTCTCATGGCACAATGACTTCTGCACTGGTTAAGTTTTGCAGTTCGTTCACCTGGAGCGAACCACAAGAGGCTTCTGTTGTGGAAGAGCCAAAAACCTCCACTACCGGTGTCACGACGGCACCAGGCACCCTGTGTGTCTCCCCCTTCCTTGGGACCAACGAGAACCACCACCAGGACATGGGGGCTGAGGGTCAAGACGTCACTGAAACCACTGTGCACCCGGGATTTGTCCCCCTGGGGTGGGCAGGGGTGATGGGTGATGCCCAACTCTGCGTCCCCGGGGCACCACCACCTACCGTTTTGCCACCTTTGCCTATCACACGGCCAGCAGCGAAGGAAGGCACCTTGATGTGGGCTTCAAGCTTCACTTCTTTCGCGTTAAAGAAATTTGCCTCTTTCAGCTTCCCAAATATTCACCCCTGGGCCTGGGGAGCAGACGGACGGGAAGGAAAACCATCAGGCAACGCCCGCTGTGCCTCTCCATCCCCAAAGCTGATAATGTCCCCACGTCCAGCAGCATCAAAACCACTGTACCCAGCAAAGAGCATCCCCTGGCGCTGAGGGAGGCCAAGCCAGGCTGGCAGCACAGTGGTGACCACAGGGACGCCCGCGACTTGTCCCTTACTGTCCCCCCCACCCACAGCCCCCACCCAGCGCACCCTGAACTGAGCCTCGGGCGGCCCTGTGATGATCACCATCCGCTCGCTGGCCTCGGGACCTTCTGCCGGGGCGATCTGGGGAGGGATGGGGGAGAGGGAGCATGAGCGCGGCCCCCACTTTAGCGAGACCTTCCCTCGGTGGCATTTCCCCCCCAGTGCAGGGCAACCCCCCCATGCAGGAGCATCCCCTCCCACCCAAGCCGGGCTGATAACCAGGGTGCTGCAAGCCTGGCCTTCTACTAATGACAGGCTGGAGAGGTGGGCACATGCCAACCTCATGAAGGTCAATGAGGCCCAGTGCAAGGTTCTGCACGTGGGTCGGGGCAATCCCAAGCCCAAATCCAGGCTGGGTGGAGAATGGACGGAGCGCAGCCCTGAGGAGAAGGACCTGGGGGTGCTGATTGATGAGAAGCTCAACATGAGCCGGCAACACATGATCGCAGCCCAGAAAGCTATCCATATCCCAGCCTGCATCAGAAGAAGTGGGCCAGCAGGGCGAGGGATGTGGTTCTGCCCCTCTGCTGCGTTCTGGTGAGACCCCACCTGGAGTACTGCGTCCAGCTCTGGAGCCCCCAACATAGGAAAGACATGGACCTGCTGGAGCGGGGCCAGAGGAGGCCATGGAGATGCTGGAAGGGCTGGAGCCCCTCTGCTGGGAAGACAGGCTGAGCGTTGGGGTTGTTCAGCCTGGAGCAGGCGCCGGCCAGGGGGGCTCTGTACAGACCCGAGAGGTATGCCCAGGAGCTCTATGGTGGGAGAGAAAACGAGGGTCAGTGACGGCCACAGCGTGCCAGACCTTTCTCCGCCACCCCCAGCCCGACGCAGAGCAGCGTGCCACCACCATGAGCCCGGCAGGGACACGGGGACAACCCTTCAGGCCCTGAAACCCCCCCTCACAGAGCACGGGGCACCCGAGGGTGCATTGGGGTGAGCTGCGGCCCCGACCCAGCACAACGGGGCTGGGATGCGGATGGGGACACCCAGGTACCCCCAGTTCCTCCCCACTGCCATGTTTCTGCCTGTGTCCTGCCTTTGTAGGGGAAAACAGGCCCCAACGGCCTTTCAGAGCAGCCAAAACCCCGCAAAGCTGAAACCGTGCTGTGACCACCATCGGTCCCCTGCGCAGAAAGTAGGGGATTGGCGAGAACCGAGCACCATGTCTGGTTTGGCTCTGATTTCCATCATCGTTTCACTTTTCCAGGTCCAAGAGAAGAGAAAGCCAAGGCTGAGGAAGATGTTCCCCCAAGACCTGGGCTGGGGACAGGGGGGAAAGCAGCAAGGGGTGCGTGCCAGCACTCCAACCCAAGTCAACCCAACCCAAAGCCTCGTCAACTCTTCCATGTCTCAAATCCATCAGAAACTTCCCCTGGCAGTAGACACAACTCTCTCCTGCTCTGCGTTCCCGCAAGTGCAACCAGATGCTACCTGCAAACCACCATTTCTCACGTGGAGAAGGAGCAGACCCAACTCTTGCTCCCAGCCCTCTAGTTAAACCCGCTGCACCGAGGTTGTGCTCCCTCTCACATTGAGCCCACGCTCCCCGTGTCCACCCTCTGCTTCTGGCCACGGGCTGCTCCATGGCTCCTACACCAACATGTCCTCTCCTGCCCAGCCAGTCCTCAAGGCCAGCGTGGACACTGCACCTCCTCACTTCCCTCCCTTCACCAGGAGCCTCATTCCTTCTCCTCCATCCTTGCCAGGTCTCTCGAGCTCCACAGTTGAAGCTACAGCCACTGGCCCCAGGTCCTGCTGAGGATGCAGTCAGAAATGACCACTCCATGGTGTGAAACATAAATTACTTGGGTGGAAGGAGCAGAGGCCTCACCAGGGTGGCTTCAAAAAGGTCCCACAAAGCTTTGGGCTGAAGGGGGTCCCACCAAAGGCTGCCCTTTGGGACACCTGCCCAGCTCTTCTCCAGCACACCAACACTCAACCAGACGCTTCCCCAAGGCCGCGCTTGCTCGGGTGGTCGCCGCGGGCAGAGCATCCTCCCGCACAGCCGGACCAACTGACCCTTCTCAGTGCCCTCCGGGGCCACCGCGCACATCACACACACACGCCCCTCCGCACTACCAGCCTGGCACTCACCCTTCTCCTCCGACTGCTCTGCTGCTGTCGTTGCCAGGAGAAGAAAACAGCACACGTAAACTTCTGACAACAGCACAAGTGAACTTCAGAACTCAGCTTGGCCACTGCAGTTAAAGACAATAAGAGATTCTTTCAGTATATCAATAGAAGAAGGAAGACTAGGGAAAATGTAGGCCCACTGGTGAATGAGACAGGTGCCCTAGTGGTGGAAGACACAGAGAAGGCAGAGTTCCTGAATGCCGCCTTTTCTTTGGTCTTCACTGCTAAAGCTGTCCCTCACAAATCCCATACTCTGAAGGCAAAGGAGAAGGTCTGGAGAGAGGAAGATTTTCCCTCAGTTGAGGAGGACCGGGTCAGAGACCACTTGGCCAAGCTGGACATTCATAAGTCCATGGGCCCTGACGGGATGCATCCGCGAGTGCTGAGAGAGCTGGCAGATGTTATTGCTAGACCACTCTCCATCGTCTTTGAAAGGTCATGGAGAACAGGAGAGATGTCTGAGGACTGGAGGAAGGCTGACATCACTCCAATCTTCAAAAAAGGCAAGAAGGAGGACCCAGGGAACTACAGACCAGTTAGTCTCACCTCTGTCCCTGGGAAGGTAATGGAGCGACTCATTCTGGATGTCATCTCCAAACATGTTGAGGAACAGCAAGTTATTGGAAGTGGTCAACATTGATTTACCAAGGGTAAATCATGCTTGACCAATCTAATAGCTTTCTATGATGTTATAAGTGGTTGGCTGGATGAGGGGAGAGTCGTAGATGTCATCTACCTTGACTTTAGCAAGGCTTTTGACACTGTCTCCCACAACATCCTCATTAGGAAGCTGAGGAAGTATGGGCTAGATGAGGTGACGGCGAGGTGGATTGAGAGTTGGCTGTGGGACAGAACTCAGAGGGTTGTGATCAGCGGCACAGAGTCTAGTTGGAGGCCTGTAATCAGTGGTGTCCTCCAAGGGTCAAGACTTGGTCCAATTTTGTTTAATATATTCATTAATGACCTGGATGAGGGGACAGAGTGTATCCTCAGCAAGTTTGCTGATGATACCAAACTGGGTGGGGTGGCTGACACCCCAGAGGGCCGTGCTGCCATCCAGCGTGACCTGGACAGGCTGGAGAGCTGGGCAGAGAAGAACCTCATGAGGTTCAACAAAAGCAAGTACAAGGTCCTGCACCTGGGGAGGAAGAATGTAAAGCACCAGTATAGGTTAGGGGTGGACCTGCTGGGAAGTAGCTCTGAGGAGAAGGATCTGGGGGTCCTAGTAGACAGTAAATTATCCATGACCCAGCAATGTGCCCTTGTTGCCAAAAAGGCCAATGTAATCCTGGGCTGCATAGGGAAGAGTGTGGCCAGTAGGTCGAGGGAGGTCATTCTCCCCCTCTACTCTGCACTGGTGAGGCCACAACTGGAATACTGTGTCCAGTTTTGGGCTTCCCAGTTCAAGAGGGACAGAGAACTGCTGGAGCGAGTCCAGCGAAGGGCAACTAAGATGATGAAGGGATTGGAGCATCTCCCGTATGAGGAAAGGCTGAGAGAGCTGGGACTCTTTGGCGTGGAGAAGAGAAGGCTGAGGGGAGACCTTATTATGGCATATGAGTATCTAAAGGGTGGGTTGAAGGAGGATGGAGCCAGGCTCTTTTCAATGGTTCCCAGTGAAAGGACGAGGGGCAATGGGCTCAAGTTAGAACACACAAAGTTCCGTTCAAATACATGGAAACACTTCTTTACGGTGAGGGTGTCAGAGCACTGGCACAGGCTGCCCAGGGAGGTGGTGGAGTCCCCTTTTCTGGAGCTTTTCAAGACCCGCCTGGATGCAGTCCTGAGTAATGTGCTCTGGGCAATCCTGCTTTGGCAGGGGAGTTGGGCTAGATGATCTCTAGAGGTCCCTTCCAACTCTGAAAACTCCATGATTCTGTGATTCCATAGTGGAAACTGCTAAAACAGCATTAACTGCACGAGAGTCCAGGAGATCGGGCATCTCAGACTGAGTTTGTGGTTAAGGAAAGTTCAGAGTTACGAGATTGCCCTGATCCAACAAAATCTAACGCAGATGCTTCAAAACTTAAGCGACAGCCTCACTCTGATTTGCCAGGATTTTATGAATCACCTACGAAGTCTAATACTGCAAGTTTCACAGGGGAAGGTACTATGTTAGCAGACTTTAATGAAGATGTCCCTTTTTGATATGATCCACTTGAAAAATGGAGGCAAATAAAGCAAAAGGCACTGGACAGTGGAGATACAGCATGTGGAAATGCAATAGCATGTCCCGTCTTACGACGAACGGATCAGCCTAATGAGCACTCGCCTTTTCCTTATGGAGTAATTAAAGACTTGAGACAAACTGTTATGCAAAATGGGTTAAGTGCACCACATACTCAAAGTTTGCTACAAGGAATATTTGGGGGGAATGAGTTAACACCCTATGATATTTGGCAAATTACACGTTTAATACTTACTCGTACGCAAATGGTATTATTTGAGTCAACGTGGAAATCTGCTTGCCAAGTGGCAGCCCTTGGAAGCAGCGAATGCTGCTGCGAAAGAGTCTTTGTTAACGCAGCTTGTTGTGGGAAATGCTAATTATGAATGTCAGTGTATTTTGCGTTCGTTACAAAATCCGACGATAGTCCAAATGATTGAGGCATGTCAAAGAATCGGTTCTAACTCTCATAACATGGAGATGTTGGCGACAACTTTTGCTGCAGCGGTGAAAGTACGAGGAAGTTGGTTTTTGTGTGGGCCGGCTACAGCCCAGCGGTTACTTTGGTCTTTCACAAGTGTGTCGCGTGAATCTGTCAGATCATTCAGAATCTGTGCATAAAAGCATTCAAATGTTAAAGGAGGGGGTCAGAAAGTTGCAAGTAGACAATGAATGGAATTGGTTGAACGATTTATTATCTGGTTGGGGAATTACAGGATGGATAGCTGCAATCATTAAGACAGGATTAATGATATTGATCATAATTTTTTTTATAGCATTAATTGTTCCATGTTTATACTCTTGTCTGCAAAGGGCCCTGCAGAAGATGATAAACTCGGCGTTTCTAATTGAAAAACAAAAAAGGGGGAGATGTGGGGACTGAGGCAAAAGAAGGGTTAAGTGGGGTAGAACTAATCGGGAGGAATAAGCAGCTGCAGCACTGTTCTGGCAGACAACGAAGTTGTGTGAAGCTCCTCCCGAGATAAGGAGGTGCTGCTCACAGGGAAGAGAGATTCCCTTTTCGGTGGGAACGTGATCTTTTGGAGTACGCGATGGTGTAAACAAGTACAGTAGGAATTTACTGGCCTTGGTAGAAAGGTATGTAAAGAGGACGCTTGCTTAATACAGCGGATTCCGGTTTCGATCCTGCATATCGCAGTCCGCGCATTCCCACCGCCACACGCCCCCTCCCCCGCGGGCCGCCCCCCGGCCCCCGGCAGCGCCCCGCTCCGCCCGCCCGCCCCCGCCCTGGGCAGGAGCTCCCCGAGCCCGCGCCGCCCCGCCGGAGCGCAGCGGGACGAGCAGCTGCAGCGCCCGGTGCCGCGGGGCCGGTTCCTGCGCGCCGTCACCCGCGGCGGGAGGAGCCGCACCGCGCCCGCGGGCACCGGCGGGGCTCGGCTCCGCTCGGATGGGGTCGGCTCCGCTCGGATGGGGTCGGATGGGGTCGGCGGGGGTCGGATCTGTTCGGCCCATCCATCCCCCAGTGGTGGGAGGGGAGAAGGGAACCCCCCCTCTTTGCCAGCACCGCCTCCTCCCCACAGTGTCCCCCAGAGAAGGCTCTGAACTCGGGACGATGCCAACGCGGGGGGGGACTGCAGTCTCTGCCCTCCCGCACCCACTCCGAGGGGATCTTCCGCTCTCTGACCATCTCCTGCTCCCGCTGCGGGGAGTTCCTGCTCTGGATGGATCCAGCCGGTTATGGAGGTACCGAGGGCAGTTGGACTCTCGCGTCCGCTACGGGGAGGTCAGAGCTGGGCAGCGCTCCGTACCCCGGCAGCAGCGGGGGGGGTTGAGCTGAGCAGGGAGGTGTTGGCCGGGCAGGAGGAACTGCTGCGCCGTCCCTGTGTCCCTCCAGAAGGACAGCGGCAAGAGAGGAGTGTGGGAGGAGGAGGTGGCGGGGGCAGAAGAGGAGGGGGAAGGGGAGCCGAACGCGGAGGAGCTGCGGGAGAAGAGCTGGACCATGGGGCTGTCCTGCCCCCCGCTGCCGGGCACGGGGGTCTGGGGGCACCGAGGGCTGGAGCTGTGCTCCGCAGGGCTGTGCTGGCCCCCAGGTGTGGTTTTAATGTGGAATTTCTGTAAATAACTGGCTTGTAGAAGGCAGGTGTAGATTTGGGGAGGGGGGAAGCAGGAGGTGCGGCCGTGGGGGGGTGCATGCAGCTGAGGGGGTGGAGCTGTGTCCTTGCTGGGCAGGAAGGACCACGGACCTGTCCGTGTCTGATCCCTGCAGCCCTCCCGGCTGTCCCCCTGCAGCTCTAGGGGAAGGGGCTGCCAGCGTCGGACAGGCGGCTCCTGCTCCTGCCCCCCTCCGGGGGAAAAGGGTCCCCGGGGCTGCGGGCAGAGCCCCTCCTGTGCTCCCCGGGGGCTCTCGGGACAACGCCAAGGTGCCGTCAGGGGCGACCTCCTCTTGCAGTAGCAGCGGGGGGGGCAATGCCGCCCGAACCAAGGTGCCTGCCTGTGTCAGGTTCTGCAGGCAGCCTGTGGGCAGGGACGGTGCCCGGAGGGGGCTGGGGGGACTCCGCGCTCTTCCCACATGCCTGCAGCAGGGCAAGCAGCCCCAGGACCCTCCACCCCCCACGAGCGCTGGGGGATGTGCCTGTCCCCACCATGGCACCGCTACGGGGAAACAACATCCAGTGAGACATTGCAACATGGCAAAATGCATAGCGAGAGTCGTAGCTGAGAGGCTCCTGAATGGTGACCCTGGGGCAGCTCTACCTTGGAAGTGGCAGAGAGCAGAGCCATCTGGAGCCATAGAGCAGCGGCTTTGGCAACCAGTTAAGGACAGTTGACCAAAACAATACAGTGATTGAAAAGGAGTCAACGACTCCCAGAGGATTCTGAAGGACCACCGAGAGACTATAATGCGCATACCGGGGTGGGTAGTAGCCTATGGTAATGAGTTCCCGGAAAAGTAACGAACATGTTAATCATTTCCCAAAACCTTGTGAATGTGTATATATGGCATGTCTATAAGCTGTATAACTAACCCTTTACGGTGTGCGAGTTTGCAGGAGCGATCCCCCTTGCACCCAGCGCTGCAATAGACATAGCTGCTTTGTAACTCTGCGTGAGTTGTGGAGTTTGTTTCCGCACGTCAGCACTGCAGGGCTCAAGGATGGGGACATCCCCCACCCCCCACCCCGTCCCCTCCATTCTGCCCGCAGGGAGCAGCCCCAGGCAGGGATGCTGAGCACGGGGATTTATTGACAGGCCTGGGGCTGGCAGCGGTGACATTTGGCTGTAGGACATGTCCCACCCAGCCAGGGGTGCAACTCCTTCTGGGGGCAGCATGTCACTCAGAGCTGGGGGGGGACTTGGATGGTCTCGGGCAGAGCGAGTGTTACCCCAGCCTGCCACCATGGCCCTTTGCAGCTCCGGCGGTACCCGGGCAGGGACGGGATAGGCTGGCCTGAGGCTGGAGCACCCCAGGGTGATGCCCCCCCACCACAGAGCATCCTCAGACCAATGGGCGCTGTGGGGATGGTGGGGCAGGGCTGGATAAAGGATGCGGGGCAGCGGGGCCAGGGCAGGGCCAGGGCCATCACCTGTAGCTGTAGCCAAGGGGAAGCCGAAGTCCTTTTGGGGTGAAGGTGGTGGAAGGAGTAGCGAGGGCGGCACTCGCTGTCGGACAGGTCCAGGTTGCAGTTCCAGCTGATGGTCACACTGATCACCCAACCCTGCAGCAGGGACCAGCAGACCTCACACAGTGCCAGCACGCTGCGCGCACAGCATCCCAACGTGCACGGCACCACCATGGTCACAGCATCTCCAGGGGCACGGCATCCCCATGGGATACAGCACCTACCTCCTTGCGGGCGTAGAGTCTCCACAGACATGGCAATCCCCCAGGCACAGCACCCCAGTGGGCATGGCAACCCCCACGGGCATGGCATCCCTGCGGGCACAGCATGTCCACGGCTATGGCATCCCTGGGGGTGTGGCAGCATCCCCCCGACCCACACTGCTCTCGCCCGGCCACAAGCACAACCCCATCCTCGCCCTCCCCAGCAGGACGGGGCTGGGTTGCCACAGGCGTTGGGCCACAGGCCCTTGCCAGGGACGCCGTTGGCACTGCCTGCTGGCCCAAGAGTGCCCGGGAAGGGGCTTCCCAGAGGAGCTGGCCGGGCAGCAAGGAGCAGGTCCCAAAGGACGGGAAGACGCTGGGGATGGGCAGGGGGGCAGAGAGCGGGGGAAGGATGGAACAGCGTGGAGTGCCTCTCCTGGGGGGGACTTGTCTGCTCCCGCAGGTGCAGAGGGCAGGGAGGGCCCTGCGGGGACGCTGCGCTGCTCGGCCACCCGCCCCCCATCCCCGGCAGAGGCGGGAGGGAGTCCCGGGGAGGCGGCACTGCCTCGCTCCGGCCGCGCCTGCCGCCTGCTCCCCCCGCCCGGCTCGGCCCGGCTCTGCCCGCACGGCTGGCTGGATCGGCTGGGCCGGCCTGCGCTCGGCTCGGCTCGGCTCGGCTCGAGTGGGCTGCGGCCCTGCGGGCCCGGGCCGGGCCGTGCGGCGGGAGCCCCGGCGGAGCGGCGGGGCAGGTGTGGGCGCGGAGGGGGCCGGGGGTCCCGGTGGGTGCGTGCGGGGGCTGCGGGCAGGGGGCGTGTGGGCCTCGCTCCGCGGAGGCTGCGGAGGCCGCGGCGGGGCCCGAGGGCAGAAGCGCGGGGCCGGCGGGCCCGGGAGCGGGTCCCCGCGGGAGCGGGCAGCGGCGCAGCCGTCGGGCGTCCCCCGGGCGCGGCCCCGCCCCTGCCCGCTGCTGCCGGGGGTCTGGCGGGGCGGCCGTCGGCGGGCAGCGGGGGTGCGGAGAGGGGCCGGGCTGCGGCCGCTGGCTGCGCTCCCCCCGGTGCCGGCGGGGACGGGGACGGGGACGGGCCCGGGGAGAGGCGGGCTGGCGGCGGGGCAGAGGCTGCGGGGCTCCCCCGGGGCACAGGGTCGGGCCCGGGCCGGTGGAGACGCTCTCGGGCTGCGGCCAGGACAGACGAGGCACAGCCGGCGGCTCTGGCAGAGGAGACGGAGGCTCCGCTTCGATTGCCCTCTCCGTCCTGAGGCAGCATGGCGCCTGCAGCCTGTGCAAGCAGGCCGTGCCCGGCCCAGGGCAGAAGACCCCCGGGGGGCTCGTGCAGGGAGGTCCTGGAGGTGCCCCTGCCAAGCTGGCACAGGGAGGAGAGGCGGAGGGATGGAGGGCACCGCTGGACTCCCGCTCCTGCCAGGACAGGGAACCGCTGGCCACAACTGGCCCCGAGGAGCCCTGGCAAGGGGCCGTGCTCGGGGCTGCAGAGGAGGGCAAAAGACCCCCGGGGGCCCGTGCCAGTGTGCCCCGAGGGAAAAATTCCTTCCTAACCCCAAAAGTGGCGATCGGCTGTTCCCTGAGCACTCGAGCAAGACCTTTTGCGTGGCCTCCAGGGCAGCGGTGGCTCCAGGGGACACGTGCACTGCCCAACGCCTCCTCTGCTTCCACTGGGGGCACGTCAGGGCCATCCCAGCATGGAAAACTGACATGGTTTTCTCTACCAAAACACTCTTTTTCTATGAAAATGTATCCTCCAGGGTCCACACAAGACTCCTCCCAGGCAACTCCTCCAGGCTTTTGATCACTGCTTTAGGGACCTGAGCTCCCAGGAAGCAACCCCAGACTCGTCCAGGGAAGATACCCGAGATGATTTTTCTCCTTGGACAATGCTCCATCTTCTGGGATGCATCTGAGATTCCTCCCAGGTGTCTCCCGCAGACATTTTTCCTGTGGTTTTGGTCCCTGTAATCCCGGGTAGCAACCCCAGACTCCTCCAGGAAAGATACCCGGGATGATTTTTCTCCTTGGACAAAGCTCCATCCTCTGGGATGCATCCGAGACTTGTCGCAGCTATGTCCCTGAGTCTTTTTTCTCGCGGTTTAGGGTTCTGTCATCCCAGGTAGCAACCCCAGACTCCTCCAGGGAAGACACCCAAGATGATTTTTCTCTCTTGACAGTGGTCCATCCTGCGGGATCTACCCAGAACTCCTCCCAGGCGTCTCCAGCAGAGTTTTCTCCAGTGCTTTAGGGCCCTGTGATCCCGGGTAGCAACCCCAGACTCCTCTAGGGAAGATACCCGAGATAATTTTTCTGCTTGGACAATCCTCCATCCTTTGGGAAGCATCCGAGACTCCTTGCAGGTATGTCCCTGAGTCTTTATTCCGTTGGTTTAGCGCCCTGTGATCCCGGGTAGCAAGCCCAGACTCCTCCAGGGAAGATACCCGAGATGATTTTTCTCCTTGGACAATGCTCCATCTTCTGGGATGCATCTGAGATTCCTCCCAGGCGTCTCCCACAGACATTTTTCCTGTGGTTTGGGTCCCTGTAATCCCGGATAGCAACCCCAGACTCCTCCAGGGAAGATACCCGAGATGATTTTTCTCCCTGGACAATGCTCCATCCTCTGGGAAGCATCCGAGACAACTTGCAGGTATGTCCCTGAGTGTTTATTCCGGTGTTTTGGGGCCCTGTGATCCTGGGTAGCAACCCCAGACTCCTCCGTGGAAGATACCGAAGTTGATTTTTCTCCTTGGACTATTGTCCATCCTGCGGGATGCACCCGAGACACCTCCCAGCTCTGTTTATGAGTGTTTTCTTCCGGTGGTTTAGCGCCCTGTGATCCCGGGTAGCAACCCCAGACTCCTCCAGGGAAGACACCGGAGATGATTTTTCTCCTTGGACAATGCTCCATCCTCTGGGAAGCATCCGAGACTCCTTGCAGCTTTGTTACTGAGTGTTTATTCCAGTGCTTTTGGGTCCTGTCATCCCGGGTAGCAACCCCAGACTCCTCTAGGGAAGATACCCGAGATAATTTTTCTCCTTGGACAATGCTCCGTCCACTGGGAAGCATCCGAGACTCCTTGCAGCTTTGTCCCTGAGTCTTTATTCCGTTGGTTTAGCGCCCTGTGATCCCGGGTAGCAAGCCCAGACTCCTCCAGGGAAGATACCCGAGATGATTTTTCTGCTTGGACAATGCTCCATCCTCTGGGAAGCATCCGAGACTCCTTGCAGGTATGTCCCTGAGTGTTTATTCCGGTGTTTTGGGGCCCTGTGATCCAGGGTAGCAACCCCAGACTCCTCCAGGGAAGATACCCGAGATGATTTTTCTCCTTGGACAATGCTCCATCTTCTGGGATCCATCTGAGATTCCTCCCAGGCGTCTCCCGCAGACATTTTTTCTGTGGTTTGGGTCCCTGTAATCCCGGGTAGCAACCCCAGACTCCTCCAGGGAAGATAACCCGAGATGACTTTTCTCCTTGGACAATGCTCCATCCTCTGGGAAGCATCCGAGACTCCTTGCAGGTATGTCCCTGAGTGTTTATTCCGGTGCTTTTGGGCCCTGTCATCCCGGGTAGCAACCCCAGACTCCTCAGTGGAAGATACCCAAGTTGATTTTTCTCCTTGGACTATTGTCCATCCTGCGGGATGCACCCGAGACTCCTCCCAGCTCTGTTTCTGAGTGTTTTCTTCCGGTGGTTTAGCGCCCTGTGATCCCGGGTAGCAACCCCAGACACCTCCAGGGAAGATACCCGAGATGATTTTTCTCCTTGGACAATGCTCCATCCTCTGGGAAGCATCCGAGACTCCTTGCAGGTATGTCCCTGAGTGTTTATTCCGGTGTTTTGGGGCCCTGTGATCCCGGGTAGCAACCCCAGACTCCTCCAGGGAAGATACCCGAGATGATTTTTCTCCTTGGACAATGCTCCATCTTCTGGGATGCATCTGAGATTCCTCCCAGGCGTCTCCCGCAAACATTTTTCCTGTGGTTTAGTGCCCTGTGATCCCGGGTAGCAACCCCAGACTCCTCCAGGGAGGATACCCGAGATGATTTTTCTCCTTGGACAATGCTCCATCTTCTGGGATGCATCTGAGATTCCTCCCAGGCGTCTCCCACAGACATTTTTCCTGTGGTTTGGGTCCCTGTAATCCCGGATAGCAACCCCAGACTCCTCCAGGGAAGATACCCGAGATGATTTTTCTCCCTGGACAATGCTCCATCCTCTGGGAAGCATCCGAGACTCCTTGCAGGTATGTCCCTGAGTGTTTATTCCGGTGTTTTGGGGCCCTGTGATCCCGGGTAGCAACCCCAGACTCCTCCGTGGAAGATACCCCAGTTGATTTTTCTCCTTGGACTATTGTCCATCCTGCGGGATGCACCCGAGACTCCTCCCAGCTCTGTTTATGAGTGTTTTCTTCCGGTGGTTTAGCGTCCTGTGATCCCGGGTAGCAACCCCAGACTCCTCCAGGGAAGACACCCGAGATGATTTTTCTCCTTGGACAATGCTCCATCCTCTGGGAAGCATCCGAGACTCCTTGCAGCTTTGTTCCTGAGTGTTTATTCCAGTGCTTTTGGGTCCTGTCATCCCGGGTAGCAACCCCAGACTCCTCCAGGGAAGATACCCGAGATGATTTTTCTCCTTGGACAATGCTCCATCCTCTGGGAAGCATCCGAGACTCCTTGCAGGTATGTCCCTGAGTGTTTATTCCGGTGTTTTGGGGCCCTGTGGTCCCGGGTAGCAAACCCAGACTCCTCCAGGGAAGATACCCGAGATGATTTTTCTCCTTGGACAATGCTCCATCTTCTGGGATGCATCTGAGATTCCTCCCAAGTGTCTCCCGCTGACATTTTTCCTGTGGTTTTGGTCCCTGTAATCCCGGGTAGCAACCCCAGACTCCTCCAGGAAAGATACCCGGGATGATTTTTCTCCTTGGACAATGCTCTGTACTCTGGGATGCATCTGAGACTTGTTGCAGCTATGTCCCTGAGTCTTTTTTCTCGCGGTTTATGGTTCTGTCATCCCAGGTAGCAACCCCAGACTCCTCCAGGGAAGATACCCGAGATGATTTTTCTCTCTTGACATTGGTCCATCCTGCGGGATCTACCCAGAACTCCTCCCAGGCGTCTCCCATAGAGTTTTCTCCAGTGCTTTAGGGCCCTGTGGTCCCGGCTAGCAACGCCAGACTCCTCTAGGGAAGATACCCGAGATAATTTTTCTGCTTGGACAATGCTGCATCCTCTGGGAAGCATCCGAGACTCCTTGCAGGTATGTCCCTGAGTCTTTATTCCGGTGTTTTGGGGCCCTGTGATCCCGGGTAGCAACCCCAGACTCCTCCAGGGAAGATACCCGAGATGATTTTTCTCCTTGGACAATGCTCCATCCTCTGGGAAGCATCCGAGACTCCTTGCAGGTATGTCCCTGAGTGTTTATTCCGGTGTTTTGGGGCCATGTGATCCCGGGTAGCAACCCCAGACTCCTCCAGGGAAGATACCCGAGATGATTTTTCTCCTTGGACAATGCTCCATCCTTTGGGAAGCATCCGAGACTCCTTGCAGGTATGTCCCTGAGTGTTTATTCCGGTGGTTTAGCGCCCTGTGATCCCGGGTAGCAACCCCAGACTCCTCCAGGGAAGATACCCGAGATGATTTTTCTCCTTGGACAATGCTCCATCCTCTGGGAAGCATCCGAGACTCCTTGCAGGTATGTCCCTGAGTGTTTATTCCGGTGCTTTTGGGCCCTGTCATCCTGGGTAGCAACCCCAGACTCCTCTGTGGAAGATACCGAAGTTGATTTTTCTCCTTGGACTATTGTCCATCCTGCGGGATGCACGCGAGACTCCTCCCAGCTCTGTTTCTGAGTGTTTTCTTCTGGTGGTTTAGCGCCCTGTGATCCCGGGTAGCAACCCCAGACACCTCCAGAAAAGATACCCGAGATGATTTTTCTCCTTGGACAATGCTCCATCCTCTGGGAAGCATCCGAGACTCCTTGCAGGTATGTCCCTGAGTGTTTATTCCGGTGTTTTGGGGCCCTGTGATCCCGGGTAGCAACCCCAGACTCCTCCAGGGAAGATACCCGAGATGATTTTTCTCCTTGGACAATGCTCCATCTTCTGGGATGCATCTGAGATTCCTCCCAGGCGTCTCCCACAGACCTTTTTCCTGTGGTTTTGGTCCCTGTAATCCCGGGTAGCAACCCCAGACTCCTCCAGGGAAGATAAACCGAGATGATTTTTCTCCTTGGACAATGCTCCATCCTCTGGGAAGCATCCGAGACTCCTTGCAGGTATGTCCCTGAGTGTTTATTCCGGTGCTTTTGGGCCCTGTCATCCCGGGTAGCAACCCCAGACTCCTCCGTGGAAGATACCCCAGTTGATTTTTCTCCTTGGACTATTGTCCATCCTGCGGGATGCACCCGAGACTCCTCCCAGCTCTGTTTCTGAGTGTTTTCTTCCTGTGGTTTAGCGCCCTGTGATCCCGGGTAGCAACCGCAGACTCCTCCAGGGAAGATACCCGAGATGATTTTTCTCCTTGGACAATGCTCCATCCTCTGGGAAGCATCCGAGACTCCTTGCAGGTATGTCCCTGAGTGTTTATTCCGGTGTTTTGGGGCCCTGTGATCCCGGGTAGCAACCCCAGACTCCTCCAGGGAAGATACCCGAGATGATTTTTCTCTCTTGACAGTGGTCCATCCTGCGGGATCTACCCAGAACTCCTCCCAGGCGTCTCCCGTAGAGTTTTCTCCAGTGCTTTAGGGCCCTGTGGTCCCGGCTAGCAACCCCAGACTCCTCTAGGGAAGATACCCGAGATAATTTTTCTGCTTGGACAATGCTGCATCCTCTGGGAAGCATCCGAGACTCCTTGCAGGTATGTCCCTGAGTCTTTATTCCGGTGTTTTGGGGCCCTGTGATCCCGGGTAGCAACCCCAGACTCCTCCAGGGAAGACACCCGAGATGATTTTTCTCCTTGGACAATGCTCCATCCTCTGGGAAGCATCCGAGACTCCTTGCAGCTTTGTTCCTGAGTGTTTATTCCAGTGCTTTTGGGTCCTGTCATCCTGGGTAGCAACCCCAGACTCCTCTAGGGAAGATACCCGAGATAATTTTTCTCCTTGGACAATGCTCCATCCTCTGGGAAGCATCCGAGACTTTTTGCAGCTTTGTCCCTGAGTCTTTATTCCGTTGGTTTAGCGCCCTGTGATCCCGGGTAGCAACCCCAGACTCCTCCAGGGAAGATACCCGAGATGATTTTTCTCCTTGGACAATGCTCCATCCTCTGGGAAGCATCCGAGACTCCTTGCAGGTATGTCCCTGAGTGTTTATTCCGTTGGTTTAGCGCCCTGTGATCCCGGGTAGCAACCCCAGACTCCTCCAGGGAAGATACCCGAGATGATTTTTCTCCTTGTACAATGCTCCATCTTCTGGGATGCATCTGAGATTCCTCCCAAGTGTCTCCCGCTGACATTTTTCCTGTGGTTTTGGTCCCTGTAATCCCGGGTAGCAACCCCAGACTCCTCCAGGAAAGATACCCGGGATGATTTTTCTCCTTGGACAATGCTCTATACTCTGGGATGCATCTGAGACTTGTCGCAGCTATGTCCCTGAGTCTTTTTTCTCGCGGTTTATGGTTCTGTCATCCCAGGTAGCAACCCCAGACTCCTCCAGGGAAGATACCCGAGATGATTTTTCTCTCTTGACATTGGTCCATCCTGCGGGATCTACCCAGAACTCCTCCGAGGTGTCTCCCGTAGAGTTTTCCCCAGGGCTTTAGGGCCCTGTGGTCCCGGCTAGCAACCCCAGACTCCTCTAGGGAAGATACCCGAGATGATTTTTCTGCTTGGACAATGCTCCATCCTCTGGGAAGCATCCGAGACTCCTTGCAGGTATGTCCCTGAGTGTTTATTCCGGTGTTTTGGGGCCCTGTGATCCCGGGTAGCAACCCCAGACTCCTCCAGGGAAGATACCCGAGATGATTTTTCTCCTTGGACAATGCTCCATCTTCTGGGATGCATCTGAGATTCCTCCCAGGCATCTCCCACAGACATTTTTCCTGTGGTTTGGGTATTTGTAATCCCGGGTAGCAACCCCAGACTCCTCCTGGGAAGATAACCCGAGATGATTTTTCTCCTTGGACAATGCTCCATCCTCTGGGAAGCATCCGAGACTCCTTGCAGGTATGTCCCTGAGTGTTTATTCCGGTGCTTTTGGGCCCTGTCATCCCGGGTAGCAACCCCAGACTCCTCCGTGGAAGATACCCCAGTTGATTTTTCTCCTTGGACTATTGTCCATCCTGTGGGATGCACCCGAGACTCCTCCCAGCTCTGTTTCTGAGTGTTTTCTTCTGGTGGTTTAGCGCCCTGTGATCCCGGGTAGCAACCCCAGACTCCTCCAGGGAAGATACCCGAGATGATTTTTCTCCTTGGACAATGCTCCATCCTCTGGGAAGCATCCGAGACTCCTTGCAGCTTTGTCCCTGAGTGTTTATTCCGGTGCTTTTGGGCCCTGTCATCCCGGGTAGCAACCCCAGACTCCTCCGTGGAAGATACCGAAGTTGATTTTTCTCCTTGGACTATTGTCCATCCTGCGGGATGCACCCGAGACTCCTCCCAGCTCTGTTTCTGAGTGTTTTCTTCTGGTGGTTTAGCGCCCTGTGATCCCGGCTAGCAACCCCAGACTCCTCCAGGGAAGACACCCGAGATGATTTTTCTCCTTGGACAATGCTCCATCCTCTGGGAAGCATCCGAGACTCCTTGCAGGTATGTCCCTGAGTGTTTATTCCGGTGGTTTAGGGCCCTGTCATCCCGGGTAGCAACCCCAGACTCCTCCAGGGAAGATACCCGAGATGATTTTTCTCCTTGTACAATGCTCCATCTTCTGGGATGCATCTGAGATTCCTCCCAAGTGTCTCCCGCATACATTTTTCCTGTGGTTTTGGTCCCTGTAATCCCGGGTAGGAACCCCAGACTCCTCCAGGAAAGATACCCGGGATGATTTTTCTCCTTGGACAATGCTCTATACTCTGGGATGCATCTGAGACTTGTCGCAGCTATGTCCCTGAGTCTTTTTTCTCGCGGTTTATGGTTCTGTCATCCCAGGTAGCAACCCCAGACTCCTCCAGGGAAGATACCCGAGATGATTTTTCTCTCTTGACATTGGTCCATCCTGCGGGATCTACCCAGAACTCCTCCGAGGTGTCTCCTGTAGAGTTTTCTCCAGTGCTTTAGGGCCCTGTGGTCCCGGCTAGCAACCCCAGACTCCTCTAGGGAAGATACCCGAGATGATTTTTCTGCTTGGACAATGCTCCATCCTCTGGGAAGCATCCGAGACTCCTTGCAGGTATGTCCCTGAGTGTTTATTCCGGTGATTTGGGTCCCTGTAATCCCGGGTAGCAACCCCAGACTCCTCCAGGGAAGATAACCCGAGATGATTTTTCTCCTTGGACAATGCTCCATCCTCTGGGAAGCATCCGAGACTCCTTGCAGCTTTGTCCCTGAGTGTTTATTCCGGTGATTTGGGGCCCTGTCATCCCGGGTAGCAACCCCAGACTCCTCCGTGGAAGATACCCAAGTTGATTTTTCTCCTTGGACTATTGTCCATCCTGCGGGATGCACCCAAGACTCCTCCCAGCTCTCTTTCTGAGTGTTTTCTTCCAGTGGTTTAGCGCCCTGTGATCACGGGTAGCAACCCCGGACTCCTCCAGGGAGGATACCCGAGATGATTTTTCTCCTTGGACAATGCTCCATCTTCTGGGATGCATCTGAGATTCCTCCCAAGTGTCTCCCGCAGACATTTTTCCTGTGGTTTTGGTCCCTGTAATCCCGGGTAGCAAGCCCAGACTCCTCCAGGGAAGATACCCGAGATGATTTTTCTCCTTGGACAATGCTCCATCCTCTGGGAAGCATCCGAGACTCCTTGCAGCTTTGTCCCTGAGTGTTTATTCCGGTGTTTTGGGGCCCCGTGATCCCGGGTAGCAACCCCAGACTCCTCCAGGGAAGACACCCGAGATGATTTTTCTCCTTGGACAATGCTCCATCCTCTGGGAAGCATCCGAGACTCCTTGCAGCTTTGTTCCTGAGTGTTTATTCCAGTGCTTTTGGGTCCTGTCATCCCGGGTAGCAACTTCAGACTCCTCTACGGAAGATACCCGAGATAATTTTTCTCCTTGGACAATGCTCCATCCTCTGGGAAGCATCCGAGACTCCTTGCAGGTATGTCCCTGAGTGTTTATTCCGGTGCTTTTGGGCCCTGTCATCCCGGGTAGCAACCCCAGACTCCTCCAGGGAAGATACCCGAGATGATTTTTCTCCTTGGACAATGCTCCATCCTCTGGGAAGCATCCGAGACTCCTTGCAGGTATGTCCCTGAGTGTTTATTCCGGTGCTTTTGGGCCCTGTCATCCCGGGTAGCAACCCCAGACTCCTCCGTGGAAGATACCCCAGTTGATTTTTCTCCTTGGACTATTGTCCATCCTGTGGGATGCACCCGAGACTCCTCCCAGCTCTGTTTCTGAGTGTTTTCTTCTGGTGGTTTAGCGCCCTGTGATCCCGGGTAGCAACCCCAGACTCCTCCAGGGAAGATACCCGAGATGATTTTTCTCCTTGGACAATGCTCCATCCTCTGGGAAGCATCCGAGACTCCTTGCAGCTTTGTCCCTGAGTGTTTATTCCGGTGCTTTTGGGCCCTGTCATCCCGGGTAGCAACCCCAGACTCCTCCGTGGAAGATACCGAAGTTGATTTTTCTCCTTGGACTATTGTCCATCCTGCGGGATGCACCCGAGACTCCTCCCAGCTCTGTTTCTGAGTGTTCTCTTCTGGTGGTTTAGCGCCCTGTGATCCCGGCTAGCAACCCCAGACTCCTCCAGGGAAGACACCCGAGATAATTTTTCTCCTTGGACAATGCTCCATCCTCTGGGAAGCATCCGAGACTCCTTGCAGGTATGTCCCTGAGTGTTTATTCCGGTGGTTTAGGGCCCTGTCATCCCGGGTAGCAACCCCAGACTCCTCCAGGGAAGATACCCGAGATGATTTTTCTCCTTGTACAATGCTCCATCTTCTGGGATGCATCTGAGATTCCTCCCAAGTGTCTCCCGCTGACATTTTTCCTGTGGTTTTGGTCCCTGTAATCCCGGGTAGCAACCCCAGACTCCTCCAGGAAAGATACCCGGGATGATTTTTCTCCTTGGACAATGCTCTATACTCTGGGATGCATCTGAGACTTGTCGCAGCTATGTCCCTGAGTGTTTTTTCTCGCGGTTTATGGTTCTGTCATCCCAGGTAGCAACCCCAGACTCCTCCAGGGAAGATACCCGAGATGATTTTTCTCTCTTGACATTGGTCCATCCTGCGGGATCTACCCAGAACTCCTCCGAGGTGTCTCCCGTAGAGTTTTCTCCACTGCTTTAGGGCCCTGTGGTCCCGGCTAGCAACCCCAGACTCCTCTAGGGAAGATACCCGAGATGACTTTTCTGCTTGGACAATGCTCCATCCTCTGGGAAGCATCCGAGACTCCTTGCAGGTATGTCCCTGAGTGTTTATTCCGGTGATTTGGGGCCCTGTAATCCCGGGTAGCAACGCCAGACTCCTCCAGGGAAGATACCCGAGATGATTTTTCTCCTTGGACAATGCTCCATCTTCTGGGATGCATCTGAGATTCCTCCCAGGCGACTCCCACAGACCTTTTTCCTGTGGTTTGGGTCCCTGTAATCCCGGGTAGCAACCCCAGACTCCTCCAGGGAAGATAACCCGAGATGATTTTTCTCCTTGGACAATGCTCCATCCTCTGGGAAGCATCCGAGACTCCTTGCAGCTTTGTCCCTGAGTGTTTATTCCGGTGATTTGGGGCCCTGTCATCCCGGGTAGCAACCCCAGACTCCTCCGTGGAAGATACCCAAGTTGATTTTTCTCCTTGGACTATTGTCCATCCTGCGGGATGCACCCAAGACTCCTCCCAGCTCTCTTTCTGAGTGTTTTCTTCCAGTGGTTTAGCGCCCTGTGATCACGGGTAGCAACCCCAGACTCCTCCAGGGAGGATACCCGAGATGATTTTTCTCCTTGGACAATGCTCCATCTTCTGGGATGCATCTGAGATTCCTCCCAAGTGTATCCCGCAGACATTTTTCCTGTGGTTTTGGTCCCTGTAATCCCGGGTAGCAAGCCCAGACTCCTCCAGGGAAGATACCCGAGATGATTTTTCTCCTTGGACAATGCTCCATCCTCTGGGAAGCATCCGAGACTCCTTGCAGCTTTGTCCCTGAGTGTTTATTCCGGTGTTTTGGGGCCCTGTGATCCCGGGTAGCAACCCCAGACTCCTCCAGGGAAGACACCCGAGATGATTTTTCTCCTTGGACAATGCTCCATCCTCTGGGAAGCATCCGAGACTCCTTGCAGCTTTGTTCCTGAGTGTTTATTCCAGTGCTTTTGGGTCCTGTCATCCCGGGTAGCAACCCCAGACTCCTCTACGGAAGATACCTGAGATAATTTTTCTCCTTGGACAATGCTCCATCCTCTGGGAAGCATCCGAGACTCCTTGCAGCTTTGTCCCTGAGTGTTTATTCCGGTGGTTTTGGGCCCTGTGATCCCGGCTAGCAACCCCAGACTCCTCCAGGGAAGATACCCGAGTTGATTTTTCTCCTTGGACTATTGTCCATCCTGCGGGATGCACCCGAGACTCCTCCCAGCTCTGTTTCTGAGTGTTTTCTTCCGGTGGTTTAGCGCCCTGTGATCCCAGGTAGCAACCCCAGACTCCTCCAGGGAAGATATCCGAGATGATTTTTCTCCTTGGACAATGCTCCATCTTCTGGGATGCATCTGAGATTCCTCCCAAGTGTCTCCCGCTGACATTTTTCCTGTGGTTTGGGTCCCTGTAATCCCGGGTAGCAAGCCCAGACTCCTCCAGGAAAGATACCCGGGATGATTTTTCTCCTTGGACAATGCTCTATACTCTGGGATGCATCCGAGACTTGTCGCAGCTATGTCCCTGAGTCTTTTTTCTCGCGGTTTATGGTTCTGTCATCCCAGGTAGCAACGCCAGACTCCTCCAGGGAAGACACCCAAGATGATTTTTCTCTCTTGACAGTGGTCCATCCTGCGGGATCTACCCAGAACTCCTCCCAGGCATCTCCCGCAGAGTTTTCTCCAGTGCTTTAGGGCCCTGTGATCCCGGCTAGCAACCCCAGACTCCTCTAGGGAAGATACCCGAGATAATTTTTCTGCTTGGACAATGCTCCATCCTCTGGGAAGCATCCGAGACTCCTTGCAGGTATGTCCCTGAGTGTTTATTCCGGTGTTTTGGGGCCCTGTGATCCCGGGTAGCAACCCCAGACTCCTCCAGGGAGGATACCCGAGATGATTTTTCTCCTTGGACAATGCTCCATCTTCTGGGATGCATCTGAGATTCCTCCCAAGTGTCTCCCGCTGACATTTTTCCTGTGGTTTTGGTCCCTGTAATCCCGGGTAGCAAGCCCAGACTCCTCCAGGAAAGATACCCGGGATGATTTTTCTCCTTGGACAATGCTCTATACTCTGGGATGCATCCGAGACTTGTCGCAGCTATGTCCCTGAGTCTTTTTTCTCGCGGTTTATGGTTCTGTCATCCCAGGTAGCAACCCCAGACTCCTCCAGGGAAGATACCCGAGATGATTTTTCTCTCTTGACAGTGGTCCATCCTGCGGGATCTACCCAGAACTCCTCCCAGGCGTCTCCCGCAGAGTTTTCTCCAGTGCTTTAGGGCATGTGATCCCGGCTAGCAACCACAGACTCCTCTAGGGAAGATACCCGAGATAATTTTTCTCCTTGGACTATTGTCCATCCTCTGGGAAGCATCTGAGACTCCTTGCAGGTATGTCCCTGAGTGTTTATTCCGGTGATTTGGGGCCCTGTGATCCCGGGTAGCAACCCCAGACTCCTCCAGGGAAGATACCCGAGATGATTTTTCTCCTTGGACAATGCTCCATCTTCTGGGACGCATCTGAAATTCCTCCCAAGTGTCTCCCGCTGACATTTTTCCTGTGGTTTTGGTCCCTGTAATCCCGGGTAGCAACCCCAGACTCCTCCAGGAAAGATAACCGGGATGATTTTTCTCCTTGGACAATGCTCTATACTCTGGGATGCATCCGAGACTCCTTGCAGCTATGTCCCTGAGTCTTTTTTCTCGCGGTTTATGGTTCTGTCATACCAGGTAGCAATCCCAGACTCCTCCAGGGAAGATAACCGATATGATTTTTCTCCTTGGACAATGCTCCATCCTCTGGGAAGCATCCGAGACTCCTTGCAGGTATGTCCCTGAGTGTTTATTCCGGTGTTTTGGGGCCCTGTGATCCCGGGTAGCAACCCCAGACTCCTCCAGGGAAGATACCCGAGATGATTTTTCTCTCTTGACAGTGGTCCATCCTGCGGGATCTACCCAGAACTCCTCCCAGGCGTCTCCCGTAGAGTTTTCTCCAGTGCTTTAGGGCCCTGTGGTCCCGGCTAGCAACCCCAGACTCCTCTAGGGAAGATACCCGAGATGATTTTTCTCCTTGGACAATGCTCCATCCTCTGGGAAGCATCCGAGACTCCTTGCAGCTTTGTCCCTGAGTGTTTATTCTGGTGGTTTTGGGCCCTGTGATCCCGGGTAGCAACCCCAGACTCCTCCAGGGAAGATACCCCGAGATGATTTTTCTCCTTGGACAATGCTCCATCCTCTGGGAAGCATCCGAGACTCCTTGCAGGTATGTCCCTGAGTGTTTATTCCGGTGATTTGGGGCCCTGTAATCCCGGGTAGCAACCCCAGACTCCTCCAGGGAAGATACCCGAGATGATTTTTCTCCTTGGACAATGCTCCATCTTCTGGGATGCATCTGAGATTCCTCCCAGGCGACTCCCACAGACCTTTTTCCTGTGGTTTGGGTCCCTGTAATCCCGGGTAGCAACCCCAGACTCCTCCAGGGAAGATAACCCGAGATGATTTTTCTCCTTGGACAATGCTCCATCCTCTGGGAAGCATCCGAGACTCCTTGCAGCTTTGTCCCTGAGTGTTTATTCCGGTGCTTTTGGGCCCTGTCATCCCGGGTAGCAACCCCAGACTCCTCCGTGGAAGATACCGAAGTTGATTTTTCTCCTTGGACTATTGTCCATCCTGCGGGATGCACCCGAGACTCCTCCCAGCTCTGTTTCTGAGTGTTTTCTTCCGGTGGTTTAGCGCCCTGTGATCACGGGTAGCAACCCCAGACTCCTCCAGGGAGGATACCCGAGATGATTTTTCTCCTTGGACAATGCTCCATCTTCTGGGATGCATCTGAGATTCCTCCCAAGTGTCTCCCGCAGACATTTTTCCTGTGGTTTTGGTCCCTGTAATCCCGGGTAGCAAGCCCAGACTCCTCCAGGGAAGATACCCGAGATGATTTTTCTCCTTGGACAATGCTCCATCCTCTGGGAAGCATCCGAGACTCCTTGCAGGTATGTCCCTGAGTGTTTATTCCGGTGTTTTGGGGCCCTGTGATCCCGGGTAGCAACCCCAGACTCCTCCAGGGAAGATACCCGAGATGATTTTTCTCCTTGGACAATGCTCCATCCTCTGGGAAGCATCCGAGACTCCTTGCAGCTTTGTCCCTGAGTGTTTATTCCGGTGGTTTTGGGCCCTGTGATCCCGGCTAGCAACCCCAGACTCCTCCAGGGAAGATATCCGAGATGATTTTTCTCCTTGGACAATGCTCCATCCTCTGGGAAGCATCCGAGACTCCTTGCAGGTATGTCCCTGAGTCTTTATTCTGTTGGTTTAGCGCCCTGTGATCCCGGGTAGCAACCCCAGACTCCTCCAGGGAAGATACCCGAGATGATTTTTCTCCTTGGACAATGCTCCATCCTCTGGGAAGCATCCGAGACCCCTTGCAGGTATGTCCCTGAGTGTTTATTCCGGTGTTTTGGGGCCCTGTGATCCCGGGTAGCAACCCCAGACTCCTCCAGGGAAGACACCCGAGATGATTTTTCTCCTTGGACAATGCTCCATCCTCTGGGAAGCATCCGAGACTCCTTGCAGCTTTGTTCCTGAGTGTTTATTCCAGTGCTTTTGGGTCCTGTCATCCCGGGTAGCAACCCCAGACTCCTCTACGGAAGATACCCGAGATAATTTTTCTCCTTGGACAATGCTCCATCCTCTGGGAAGCATCCGAGACTCCTTGCAGCTTTGTCCCTGAGTGTTTATTCCGGTGCTTTTGGGCCCTGTCATCCCGGGTAGCAACCCCAGACTCCTCCAGGGAAGATACCCGAGATGATTTTTCTCCTTGGACAATGCTCCATCCTTTGGGAAGCATCCAAGACTCCTTGCAGGTATGTCCCTGAGTGTTTATTGCGGTGGTTTAGCGCCCTGTGATCCCGGGTAGCAACCCCAGACTCCTCCAGGGAAGATACCCGAGATGATTTTTCTCCTTGGACAATGCTCCATCCTCTGGGAAGCATCCGAGACTCCTTGCAGGTATGTCCCTGAGTGTTTATTCCGGTGCTTTTGGGCCCTGTCATCCCGGGTAGCAACCCCAGACTCCTCCGTGGAAGATACCCCAGTTGATTTTTCTCCTTGGACTATTGTCCATCCTGTGGGATGCACCCGAGACTCCTCCCAGCTCTGTTTCTGAGTGTTTTCTTCTGGTGGTTTAGCGCCCTGTGATCCCGGGTAGCAACCCCAGACTCCTCCAGGGAAGATACCCGAGATGATTTTTCTCCTTGGACAATGCTCCATCCTCTGGGAAGCATCCGAGACTCCTTGCAGCTTTGTCCCTGAGTGTTTATTCCGGTGCTTTTGGGCCCTGTCATCCCGGGTAGCAACCCCAGACTCCTCCGTGGAAGATACCGAAGTTGATTTTTCTCCTTGGACTATTGTCCATCCTGCGGGATGCACCCGAGACTCCTCCCAGCTCTGTTTCTGAGTGTTTTCTTCTGGTGGTTTAGCGCCCTGTGATCCCGGCTAGCAACCCCAGACTCCTCCAGGGAAGACACCCGAGATAATTTTTCTCCTTGGACAATGCTCCATCCTCTGGGAAGCATCCGAGACTCCTTGCAGGTATGTCCCTGAGTGTTTATTCCGGTGGTTTAGGGCCCTGTCATCCCGGGTAGCAACCCCAGACTCCTCCAGGGAAGATACCCGAGATGATTTTTCTCCTTGTACAATGCTCCATCTTCTGGGATGCATCTGAGATTCCTCCCAAGTGTCTCCCGCTGACATTTTTCCTGTGGTTTTGGTCCCTGTAATCCCGGGTAGCAACCCCAGACTCCTCCAGGAAAGATACCCGGGATGATTTTTCTCCTTGGACAATGCTCCATCCTCTGGGAAGCATCCGAGACTCCTTGCAGCTTTGTCCCTGAGTGTTTATTCCGGTGATTTGGGGCCCTGTCATCCCGGGTAGCAACCCCAGACTCCTCCGTGGAAGATACCCAAGTTGATTTTTCTCCTTGGACTATTGTCCATCCTGCGGGATGCACCCAAGACTCCTCCCAGCTCTCTTTCTGAGTGTTTTCTTCCAGTGGTTTAGCGCCCTGTGATCACGGGTAGCAACCCCAGACTCCTCCAGGGAGGATACCCGAGATGATTTTTCTCCTTGGACAATGCTCCATCTTCTGGGATGCATCTGAGATTCCTCCCAAGTGTATCCCGCAGACATTTTTTCTGTGGTTTTGGTCCCTGTAATCCCGGGTAGCAAGCCCAGACTCCTCCAGGGAAGATACCCGAGATGATTTTTCTCCTTGGACAATGCTCCATCCTCTGGGAAGCATCCGAGACTCCTTGCAGCTTTGTCCCTGAGTGTTTATTCCGGTGTTTTGGGGCCCTGTGATCCCGGGTAGCAACCCCAGACTCCTCCAGGGAAGACACCCGAGATGATTTTTCTCCTTGGACAATGCTCCATCCTCTGGGAAGCATCCGAGACTCCTTGCAGCTTTGTTCCTGAGTGTTTATTTCAGTGCTTTTGGGTCCTGTCATCCCGGGTAGCAACCCCAGACTCCTCTACGGAAGATACCTGAGATAATTTTTCTCCTTGGACAATGCTCCATCCTCTGGGAAGCATCCGAGACTCCTTGCAGCTTTGTCCCTGAGTGTTTATTCCGGTGGTTTTGGGCCCTGTGATCCCGGCTAGCAACCCCAGACTCCTCCAGGGAAGATACCCGAGTTGATTTTTCTCCTTGGACTATTGTCCATCCTGCGGGATGCACCCGAGACTCCTCCCAGCTCTGTTTCTGAGTGTTTTCTTCCGGTGGTTTAGCGCCCTGTGATCCCAGGTAGCAACCCCAGATTCCTCCAGGGAAGATATCCGAGATGATTTTTCTCCTTGGACAATGCTCCATCTTCTGGGATGCATCTGAGATTCCTCCCAAGTGTCTCCCGCTGACATTTTTCCTGTGGTTTGGGTCCCTGTAATCCCGGGTAGCAAGCCCAGACTCCTCCAGGAAAGATACCCGGGATGATTTTTCTCCTTGGACAATGCTCTATACTCTGGGATGCATCCGAGACTTGTCGCAGCTATGTCCCTGAGTCTTTTTTCTCGCGGTTTATGGTTCTGTCATCCCAGGTAGCAACCCCAGACTCCTCCAGGGAAGACACCCAAGATGATTTTTCTCTCTTGACAGTGGTCCATCCTGCGGGATCTACCCAGAACTCCTCCCAGGCATCTCCCGCAGAGTTTTCTCCAGTGCTTTAGGGCCATGTGATCCCGGCTAGCAACCCCAGACTCCTCTAGGGAAGATACCCGAGATAATTTTTCTGCTTGGACAATGCTCCATCCTCTGGGAAGCATCCGAGACTCCTTGCAGGTATGTCCCTGAGTGTTTATTCCGGTGTTTTGGGGCCCTGTGATCCCGGGTAGCAACCCCAGACTCCTCCAGGGAGGATACCCGAGATGATTTTTCTCCTTGGACAATGCTCCATCTTCTGGGATGCATCTGAGATTCCTCCCAAGTGTCTCCCGCTGACATTTTTCCTGTGGTTTTGGTCCCTGTAATCCCGGGTAGCAAGCCCAGACTCCTCCAGGAAAGATACCCGGGATGATTTTTCTCCTTGGACAATGCTCTATACTCTGGGATGCATCCGAGACTTGTCGCAGCTATGTCCCTGAGTCTTTTTTCTCGCGGTTTATGGTTCTGTCATCCCAGGTAGCAACCCCAGACTCCTCCAGGGAAGATACCCGAGATGATTTTTCTCTCTTGACAGTGGTCCATCCTGCGGGATCTACCCAGAACTCCTCCCAGGCGTCTCCCGCAGAGTTTTCTCCAGTGCTTTAGGGCATGTGATCCCGGCTAGCAACCACAGACTCCTCTAGGGAAGATACCCGAGATAATTTTTCTCCTTGGACTATTGTCCATCCTCTGGGAAGCATCTGAGACTCCTTGCAGGTATGTCCCTGAGTGTTTATTCCGGTGATTTGGGGCCCTGTGATCCCGGGTAGCAACCCCAGACTCCTCCAGGGAAGATACCCGAGATGATTTTTCTCCTTGGACAATGCTCCATCTTCTGGGACGCATCTGAAATTCCTCCCAAGTGTCTCCCGCTGACATTTTTCCTGTGGTTTTGGTCCCTGTAATCCCGGGTAGCAACCCCAGACTCCTCCAGGAAAGATAACCGGGATGATTTTTCTCCTTGGACAATGCTCTATACTCTGGGATGCATCCGAGACTCCTTGCAGCTATGTCCCTGAGTCTTTTTTCTCGCGGTTTATGGTTCTGTCATACCAGGTAGCAATCCCAGACTCCTCCAGGGAAGATAACCGATATGATTTTTCTCCTTGGACAATGCTCCATCCTCTGGGAAGCATCCGAGACTCCTTGCAGGTATGTCCCTGAGTGTTTATTCCGGTGTTTTGGGGCCCTGTGATCCCGGGTAGCAACCCCAGACTCCTCCAGGGAAGATACCCGAGATGATTTTTCTCTCTTGACAGTGGTCCATCCTGCGGGATCTACCCAGAACTCCTCCCAGGCGTCTCCCGTAGAGTTTTCTCCAGTGCTTTAGGGCCCTGTGGTCCCGGCTAGCAACCCCAGACTCCTCTAGGGAAGATACCCGAGATGATTTTTCTCCTTGGACAATGCTCCATCCTCTGGGAAGCATCCGAGACTCCTTGCAGCTTTGTCCCTGAGTGTTTATTCTGGTGGTTTTGGGCCCTGTGATCCCGGGTAGCAACCCCAGACTCCTCCAGGGAAGATACCCCGAGATGATTTTTCTCCTTGGACAATGCTCCATCCTCTGGGAAGCATCCGAGACTCCTTGCAGGTATGTCCCTGAGTGTTTATTCCGGTGATTTGGGGCCCTGTAATCCCGGGTAGCAACCCCAGACTCCTCCAGGGAAGATACCCGAGATGATTTTTCTCCTTGGACAATGCTCCATCTTCTGGGATGCATCTGAGATTCCTCCCAGGCGACTCCCACAGACCTTTTTCCTGTGGTTTGGGTCCCTGTAATCCCGGGTAGCAACCCCAGACTCCTCCAGGGAAGATAACCCGAGATGATTTTTCTCCTTGGACAATGCTCCATCCTCTGGGAAGCATCCGAGACTCCTTGCAGCTTTGTCCCTGAGTGTTTATTCCGGTGCTTTTGGGCCCTGTCATCCCGGGTAGCAACCCCAGACTCCTCCGTGGAAGATACCGAAGTTGATTTTTCTCCTTGGACTATTGTCCATCCTGCGGGATGCACCCGAGACTCCTCCCAGCTCTGTTTCTGAGTGTTTTCTTCCGGTGGTTTAGCGCCCTGTGATCACGGGTAGCAACCCCAGACTCCTCCAGGGAGGATACCCGAGATGATTTTTCTCCTTGGACAATGCTCCATCTTCTGGGATGCATCTGAGATTCCTCCCAAGTGTCTCCCGCAGACATTTTTCCTGTGGTTTTGGTCCCTGTAATCCCGGGTAGCAACCCCAGACTCCTCCAGGGAAGATACCCGAGATGATTTTTCTCCTTGGACAATGCTCCATCCTCTGGGAAGCATCCGAGACTCCTTGCAGGTATGTCCCTGAGTGTTTATTCCGGTGTTTTGGGGCCCTGTGATCCCGGGTAGCAACCCCAGACTCCTCCAGGGAAGATACCCGAGATGATTTTTCTCCTTGGACAATGCTCCATCCTCTGGGAAGCATCCGAGACTCCTTGCAGCTTTGTCCCTGAGTGTTTATTCCGGTGGTTTTGGGCCCTGTGATCCCGGCTAGCAACCACAGACTCCTCCAGGGAAGATATCCGAGATGATTTTTCTCCTTGGACAATGCTCCATCCTCTGGGAAGCATCCGAGACTCCTTGCAGGTATGTCCCTGAGTCTTTATTCTGTTGGTTTAGCGCCCTGTGATCCCGGGTAGCAACCCCAGACTCCTCCAGGGAAGATACCCGAGATGATTTTTCTCCTTGGACAATGCTCCATCCTCTGGGAAGCATCCGAGACCCCTTGCAGGTATGTCCCTGAGTGTTTATTCCGGTGTTTTGGGGCCCTGTGATCCCGGGTAGCAACCCCAGACTCCTCCAGGGAAGATACCCGAGATGATTTTTCTCCTTGGACAATGCTCCATCCTCTGGGAAGCATCCGAGACTCCTTGCAGGTATGTCCCTGAGTCTTTATTCCGGTGTTTTGGGGCCCTGTGATCCCAGGTAGCAACCCCAGACTCCTCTAGGGAAGATACCCGAGATGATTTTTCTCCTTGGACAATGCTCCATCTTCTGGGATGCATCTGAGATTCCTCCCAGGCGACTCCCACAGACCTTTTTCCTGTGGTTTGGGTCCCTGTAATCCCAGGTAGCAACCCCAGACTCCTCCAGGGAAGATAACCCGAGATGGTTTTTCTCCTTGGACAATGCTCCATCCTCTGGGAAGCATCCGAGACTCCTTGCAGCTTTGTCCCTGAGTGTTTATTCCGGTGCTTTTGGGCCCTGTCATCCCGGGTAGCAACCCCAGACTCCTCCGTGGAAGAAACCGAAGTTGATTTTTCTCCTTGGACTATTGTCCATCCTGCGGGATGCACTCGAGACTCCTCCCAGCTCTGTTTCTGAGTGTTTTCTTCCGGTGGTTTAGCGCCCTGTGATCACGGGTAGCAATCCCAGACTCCTCCAGGGAGGATACCCGAGATGATTTTTCTCCTTGGACAATGCTCCATCTTCTGGGATGCATCTGAGATTCCTCCCAAGTGTCTCCCGCAGACATTTTTCCTGTGGTTTCTGTCCCTGTAATCCCGGGTAGCAAGCCCAGACTCCTCCAGGGAAGATACCCGAGATGATTTTTCTCCTTGGACAATGCTCCATCCTCTGGGAAGCATCCGAGACTCCTTGCAGCTTTGTCCCTGAGTGTTTATTCCGGTGGTTTTGGGCCCTGTGATCCCGGCTAGCAACCCCAGACTTCTCTAGGGAAGATACCCGAGATAATTTTTCTCCTTGGACAATGCTCCATCCTCTGGGAAGCATCCGAGACTCCTTGCAGGTATGTCCCTGAGTGTTTATTCCGGTGTTTTAAGGCCCTGTGATCCCGGGTAGCAACCCCAGACTCCTCCAGGGAAGATACCCGAGATGATTTTTCTCCTTGGACAATGCTGCATCCTCTGGGAAGCATCCGAGACTCCTTGCAGGTATGTCCCTGAGTGTTTATTCCGGTAATTTTGGGCCCTGTGATCCCGGCTAGCAACCCCAGACTCCTCTAGGGAAGATATCCGAGATGATTTTTCTCCTTGGACAATGCTCCATCCTCTGGGAAGCATCCGAGACCCCTTGCAGGTATGTCCCTGAGTGTTTATTCCGGTGTTTTCGGGCCCTGTGATCCCGGGTAGCAACCCCAGACTCCTCCAGGGAAGATACCCGAGATGATTTTTCTCCTTGGACAATGCTCCATCTTCTGGGATGCATCTGAGATTCCTCCCAGGCGTCTCCCACAGACATTTTTCCTGTGGTTTGGGTCCCTGTAATCCCGGGTAGCAACCCCAGAATCCTCCAGGGAAGATAATCCGAGATGATTTTTCTCCTTGGACAATGCTCCATCCTCTGGGAAGCATCCGAGACTCCTTGCAGCTTTGTCCCTGAGTGTTTATTCCGGTGCTTTTGGGCCCTGTCATCCCGGGTAGCAACCCCAGACTCCTCCAGGGAAGATACCCAAGTTGATTTTTCTCCTTGGACTATTGTCCATCCTGCGGGATGCACCCGAGACTCCTCCCAGCTCTGTTTCTGAGTGTTTTCTTCCGGTGGTTTAGCGCCCTGTGATCCCAGGTAGCAACCCCAGACTCCTCCAGGGAAGATATCCGAGATGATTTTTCTCCTGGGACAATGCTCCATCCTCTGGGATGCATCTGAGATTCTCCCAGGCGTCTCCCGCAGATATTTTTCCTGTGGTTTTGGTCCCTGTAATCCCGGGTAGCAACCCCAGACTCCTCCAGGGAAGATACCCCGAGATGATTTTTCTCCTTGGACAATGCTCCATCCTCTGGGAAGCATCCGAGACTCCTTGCAGGTATGTCCCTGAGTGTTTATTCCGGTGCTTTTGGGCCCTGTCGTCCCGGGTAGCAACGCCAGACTCTTCCAGGGAAGATACCCGAGATGATTTTTCTCCTTGGACAATGCTCCATCCTCTGGGAAGCATCCGAGACTCCTTGCAGGTATGTCCCTGAGTCTTTATTCCGGTGATTTGGGGCCCTGTAATCCCGGGTAGCAACCCCAGACTCCTCCAGGGAAGATACCCGAGATGATTTTTCTCCTTGGACAATGCTCCATCTTCTGGGATGCATCTGAGATTCCTCCCAGGCGACTCCCACAGACCTTTTTCCTGTGGTTTGGGTCCCTGTAATCCCGGGTAGCAACCCCAGACTCCTCCAGGGAAGATACCCGAGATGATTTTTCTCCTTGGACAATGCTCCATCCTCTGGGAAGCATCCGAGACTCCTTGCAGCTTTGTCCCTGAGTGTTTATTCCGGTGCTTTTGGGCCCTGTCATCCCGGGTAGCAACCCCAGACTCCTCTAGGGAAGATACCCGAGATAATTTTTCTCCTTGGACAACGCTCCATCCTCTGGGAAGCATCCGAGACTCCTTGCAGGTATGTCCCTGAGTGTTTATTCCGGTGTTTTCGGGCCCTGTGATCCCGGGTAGCAACCCCAGACTCCTCCAGGGAAGATACCCGAGATGATTTTTCTCCTTGGACAATGCTCCATCGTCTGGGAAGCATCCGAGACTCCTTGCAGCTTTGACCCTGAGTGTTTATTCCGGTGGTTTTGGGCCCTGTGATCCCGGCTAGCAACCCCAGACTCCTCCAGGGAAGATATCCGAGATGATTTTTCTCCTTGGACAATGCTCCATCCTCTGGGAAGCATCCGAGACTCCTTGCAGGTATGTCCCTGAGTCTTTATTCCATTGGTTTAGCGCCCTGTGATCCCGGGTAGCAACCCCAGACTCCTCCAGGGAAGATACCCGAGATAATTTTGCTCCTTGGACAATGCTCCATCCGCTGGGAAGCATCCGAGACTCCTTGCAGGTATGTCCCTGAGTGTTTATTCCGGTGTTTTGGGGCCCTGTGATCCCGGGTAGCAACCCCAGACTCCTCCAGGGAAGATACCCAAGTTGATTTTTCTCCTTGGACAATGCTCCATCTTCTGGGATTCATCTGAAATTCCTCCCTGGCGTCTCCCACAGACATTTTTCCTGTGGTTTGGGTCCCTGTAATCCCGGGTAGCAAGCCCAGACTCCTCCAGGGAAGATACCCGAGATGATTTTTCTCCTTGGACAATGCTCTATACTCTGGGATGCATCCGAGACTTGTCGCAGCTATGTCCCTTAGTCTTTTTTCTCGCGGTTTATGGTTCTGTCATCCCAGGTAGCAACCCCAGACTCCTCCAGGGAAGACACCCAAGATGATTTTTCTCTCTTGACAGTGGTCCATCCTGCGGGATCTACCCAGAACTCCTCCCAGGCATCTCCCGCAGAGTTTTCTCCAGTGCTTTAGGGCCCTGTGATCCCGGGTAGCAACCCCAGACTCCTCTAGGGAAGATACCCGAGATAATTTTTCTGCTTGGACAATGCTCCATCCTCTGGGAAGCATCCGAGACTCCTTGCAGCTTTGTCCCTGAGTGTTTATTCCGGTGATTTGGGGCCCTGTAATCCCGGGTAGCAACCCCAGACTCCTCCAGGGAAGATACCCGAGATGATTTTTCTCCTTGGACAATGCTCCATCTTCTGGGATGCATCTGAGATTCCTCCCAGGCGACTCCCACAGACCTTTTTCCTGTGGTTTGGGTCCCTGTAATCCCGGGTAGCAACCCCAGACTCCTCCAGGGAAGATACCCGAGATGATTTTTCTCCTTGGACAATGCTCCATCCTCTGGGAAGCATCCGAGACTCCTTGCAGCTTTGTCCCTGAGTGTTTATTCGGGTGCTTTTGGGCCCTGTCATCCTGGGTAGCAACCCCAGACTCCTCCGTGGAAGATACCGAAGTTGATTTTTCTCCTTGGACTATTGTCCATCCTGCGGGATGCACCCGAGACTCCTCCCAGCTCTGTTTCTGAGTGTTTTCTTCCGGTGGTTTAGCGCCCTGTGATCACGGGTAGCAACCCCAGACTCCTCCAGGGAGGATACCCGAGATGATTTTTCTCCTTGGACAATGCTCCATCTTCTGGGATGCACCTGAGATTCCTCCCAAGTGTCTCCCGCAGACATTTTTCCTGTGGTTTTGGTCCCTGTAATCCCGGGTAGCAAGCCCAGACTCCTCCAGGGAAGATACCCGAGATGATTTTTCTCCTTGGACAATGCTCCATCCTCTGGGAAGCATCCGAGACTCCTTGCAGGTATGTCCCTGAGTGTTTATTCCGGTGTTTTGGGGCCCTGTGATCCCGGGTAGCAACCCTAGACTCCTCCAGGGAAGATACCCGAGATGATTTTTCTCCTTGGACAATGCTCCATCCTCTGGGAAGCATCCGAGACCCCTTGCAGGTATGTCCCTGAGTGTTTATTCCGGTGTTTTCGGGCCCTGTGATCCCGGGTAGCAACCCCAGACTCCTCCAGGGAAGATACCCGAGATGATTTTTCTCCTTGGACAATGCTCCATCCTCTGGGAAGCATCCGAGACTCCTTGCAGCTTTGTCCCTGAGTGTTTATTCCTGTGGTTTTGGGCCCTGTGATCCCGGGTAGCAACCCCAGACTCCTCTAGGGAAGATACCCGACATAATTTTGCTCCTTGGACAATGCTCCATCCGCTGGGAAGCATCCGAGACTCCTTGCAGGTATGTCCCTGAGTGTTTATTCCGGTGTTTTGGGGCCCTGTGATCCCGGGTAGCAACCCCAGACTCCTCCAGGGAAGATACCTGAGATGATTTTTCTCCTTGGACAATGCTCCATCTTCTGGGATTCATCTGAAATTCCACCCTGGCGTCTCCCGCAGATATTTTTCCTGTGGTTTGGGTCCCTGTAATCCCGGGTAGCAACCCCAGACTCCTCCAGGGAAGACACCCGAGATGATTTTTCTCCTTGGACAATGCTCCATCCTCTGGGAAGCATCCGAGACTCCTTGCAGCTTTGTCCCTGAGTGTTTATTCCGGTGCTTTTGGGCCCTGTCATCCCGGGTAGCAACCCCAGACTCCTCCAGGGAAGATACCCAAGTTGATTTTTCTCCTTGGACTATTGTCCATCGTGCGGGATGCACCCGAGACTCCTCCCAGCTCTGTTTCTGAGTGTTTTCTTCCGGTGGTTTAGCGCCCTGTGATCCCGGGTAGCAACCCCAGACTCCTCCAGGGAACATACCCGAGATGATTTTTCTCCTTGGACAATGCTCCATCTTCTGGGATGCATCTGAGATTCCTCCCAAGTGTCTCCCGCAGACATTTTTCCTGTGGTTTTTGTCCCTGTAATCCCGGGTAGCAAGCCCAGACTCCTCCAGGAAAGATACCCGGGATGATTTTTCTCCTTGGACAATGCTCTATACTCTGGGATGCATCCGAGACTTGTCGCAGCTATGTCCCTTAGTCTTTTTTCTCGCGGTTTATGGTTCTGTCATCCCAGGTAGCAACCCCAGACTCCTCCAGGGAAGACACCCAAGATGATTTTTCTCTCTTGACAGTGGTCCATCCTGCGGGATCTACCCAGAACTCCTCCCAGGCATCTCCCGCAGAGTTTTCTCCAGTGCTTTAGGGCCCTGTGATCCCGGCTAGCAACCCCAGACTCCTCAAGGGAAGATACCCGAGATAATTTTTCTGCTTGGACAATGCTCCATCCTCTGGGAAGGATCCGAGACTCCTTGCAGCTTTGTCCCTGAGTGTTTATTCCGGTGATTTGGGGCCCTGTAATCCCGGGTAGCAACCCCAGAGTCCTCCAGGGAAGATACCCGAGATGATTTTTCTCCTTGGACAATGCTCCATCTTCTGGGATGCATCTGAGATTCCTCCCAGGCGACTCCCACAGACCTTTTTCCTGTTGTTTGGGTCCCTGCAATCCCAGGTAGCAACCCCAGACTCCTCCAGGGAAGATACCCGAGATGATTTTTCTCCTTGGACAATGCTCCATCCTCTGGGAAGCATCCGAGACTCCTTGCAGCTTTGTCCCTGAGTGTTTATTCCGGTGCTTTTGGGCCCTGTCATCCCGGGTAGCAACCCCAGACTCCTCCGTGGAAGATACCGAAGTTGATTTTTCTCCTTGGACTATTGTCCATCCTGCGGGATGCACCCGAGACTCCTCCCAGCTCTGTTTCTGAGTGTATTCTTCCGGTGGTTTAGCACCCTGTGATCACGGGTAGCAACCCCAGACTCCTCCAGGGAGGATACCCGAGATGATTTTTCTCCTTGGACAATGCTCCATCTTCTGGGATGCATCTGAGATTCCTCCCAAGTGTCTCCCGCAGACATTTTTCCTGTGGTTTTGGGCCCTGTGATCCCGGCTAGCAACCCCAGACTCCTCCAGGGAAGATATCCCAGATGACTTTTCTCCTTGGACAATGCTCCATCCTCTGGGAAGCATCCGATACTCCTTGCAGGTATGTCCCTGAGTCTTTATTCCATTGGTTTAGCGCCCTGTGATCCCGGGTAGCAACCCCAGACTCCTCCAGGGAAGATACCCGAGATGATTTTTCTCCTTGGACAATGCTCCATCCTCTGGGAAGCATCCGAGACTCCTTGCAGCTTTGTCCCTGAGTGTTTATTCCGGTGGTTTTAGGCCCTGTGATCCCGGGTAGCAACCCCAGACTCCTCTAGGGAAGATACCCGAGATAATTTTTCTCCTTGGACAATGCTCCATCCGCTGGGAAGCATCCGAGACTCCTTGCAGGTATGTCCCTGAGTGTTTATTCCGGTTTTTTGGGGCCCTGTGATCCCAGGTAGCAACCCCAGACTCCTCCAGGGAAGATACCCAAGTTGATTTTTCTCCTTGGACAATGCTCCATCTTCTGGGATTCATCTGAAATTCCTCCCTGGCGTCTCCCACAGACATTTTTCCTGTGGTTTGGGTCCCTGTAATCCCGGGTAGCAACCCCAGACTCCTCCAGGGAAGACACCCGAGATGATTTTTCTCCTTGGACAATGCTCCATCCTCTGGGAAGCATCCGAGACTCCTTGCAGCTTTGTCCCTGAGTGTTTATTCCGGTGGTTTTGGGCCCTGTGATCCCGGCTAGCAACCCCAGACTCCTCTAGGGAAGATACCCGAGATAATTTTTCTCCTTGGACAACGCTCCATCCTCTGGGAAGCATCCGAGACTCCTTGCAGGTATGTCCCTGAGTGTTTATTCCGGTGTTTTGGGGCCCTGTGATCCCGGGTAGCAACCCTAGACTCCTCCAGGGAAGATACCCGAGATGATTTTTCTCCAAGGACAATGCTCCATCCTCTGGGAAGCATCCGAGACTCCTTGCAGCTTTGTCCCTGAGTGTTTATTCCGGTGCTTTTGGGCCCTGTCATCCCGGGTAGCAACCCCAGACTCCTCCAGGGAAGATACCCAAGTTGATTTTTCTCCTTGGACTATTGTCCATCCTGCGGGATGCACCCGAGACTCCTCCCAGCTCTGTTTCTGAGTGTTTTCTTCCGGTGGTTTAGCGCCCTGTGATCCCAGGTAGCAACCCCAGACTCCTCCAGGGAAGATATCCGAGATGATTTTTCTCCTGGGACAATGCTCCATCCTCTGGGATGCATCTGAGATTCTCCCAGGCGTCTCCCGCAGATATTTTTCCTGTGGTTTTGGTCCCTGTAATCCCGGGTAGCAACCCCAGACTCCTCCAGGGAAGATACCCCGAGATGATTTTTCTCCTTGGACAATGCTCCATCCTCTGGGAAGCATCCGAGACTCCTTGCAGGTATGTCCCTGAGTGTTTATTCCGGTGCTTTTGGGCCCTGTCGTCCCGGGTAGCAATGCCAGACTCTTCCAGGGAAGATACCCGAGATGATTTTTCTCCTTGGACAATGCTCCATCCTCTGGGAAGCATCCGAGACTCCTTGCAGGTATGTCCCTGAGTCTTTATTCCGGTGATTTGGGGCCCTGTAATCCCGGGTAGCAACCCCAGACTCCTCCAGGGAAGATACCCGAGATGATTTTTCTCCTTGGACAATGCTCCATCTTCTGGGATGCATCTGAGATTCCTCCCAGGCGACTCCCACAGACCTTTTTCCTGTGGTTTGGGTCCCTGTAATCCCGGGTAGCAACCCCAGACTCCTCCAGGGAAGATACCCGAGATGATTTTTCTCCTTGGACAATGCTCCATCCTCTGGGAAGCATCCGAGACTCCTTGCAGCTTTGTCCCTGAGTGTTTATTCCGGTGCTTTTGGGCCCTGTCATCCCGGGTAGCAACCCCAGACTCCTCTAGGGAAGATACCCGAGATAATTTTTCTCCTTGGACAACGCTCCATCCTCTGGGAAGCATCCGAGACTCCTTGCAGGTATGTCCCTGAGTGTTTATTCCGGTGTTTTCGGGCCCTGTGATCCCGGGTAGCAACCCCAGACTCCTCCAGGGAAGATACCCGAGATGATTTTTCTCCTTGGACAATGCTCCATCGTCTGGGAAGCATCCGAGACTCCTTGCAGCTTTGACCCTGAGTGTTTATTCCGGTGGTTTTGGGCCCTGTGATCCCGGCTAGCAACCCCAGACTCCTCCAGGGAAGATATCCGAGATGATTTTTCTCCTTGGACAATGCTCCATCCTCTGGGAAGCATCCGAGACTCCTTGCAGGTATGTCCCTGAGTCTTTATTCCATTGGTTTAGCGCCCTGTGATCCCGGGTAGCAACCCCAGACTCCTCCAGGGAAGATACCCGAGATAATTTTGCTCCTTGGACAATGCTCCATCCGCTGGGAAGCATCCGAGACTCCTTGCAGGTATGTCCCTGAGTGTTTATTCCGGTGTTTTGGGGCCCTGTGATCCCGGGTAGCAACCCCAGACTCCTCCAGGGAAGATACCCAAGTTGATTTTTCTCCTTGGACAATGCTCCATCTTCTGGGATTCATCTGAAATTCCTCCCTGGCGTCTCCCACAGACATTTTTCCTGTGGTTTGGGTCCCTGTAATCCCGGGTAGCAAGCCCAGACTCCTCCAGGGAAGATACCCGAGATGATTTTTCTCCTTGGACAATGCTCTATACTCTGGGATGCATCCGAGACTTGTCGCAGCTATGTCCCTTAGTCTTTTTTCTCGCGGTTTATGGTTCTGTCATCCCAGGTAGCAACCCCAGACTCCTCCAGGGAAGACACCCAAGATGATTTTTCTCTCTTGACAGTGGTCCATCCTGCGGGATCTACCCAGAACTCCTCCCAGGCATCTCCCGCAGAGTTTTCTCCAGTGCTTTAGGGCCCTGTGATCCCGGGTAGCAACCCCAGACTCCTCTAGGGAAGATACCCGAGATAATTTTTCTGCTTGGACAATGCTCCATCCTCTGGGAAGCATCCGAGACTCCTTGCAGCTTTGTCCCTGAGTGTTTATTCCGGTGATTTGGGGCCCTGTAATCCCGGGTAGCAACCCCAGACTCCTCCAGGGAAGATACCCGAGATGATTTTTCTCCTTGGACAATGCTCCATCTTCTGGGATGCATCTGAGATTCCTCCCAGGCGACTCCCACAGACCTTTTTCCTGTGGTTTGGGTCCCTGTAATCCCGGGTAGCAACCCCAGACTCCTCCAGGGAAGATACCCGAGATGATTTTTCTCCTTGGACAATGCTCCATCCTCTGGGAAGCATCCGAGACTCCTTGCAGCTTTGTCCCTGAGTGTTTATTCGGGTGCTTTTGGGCCCTGTCATCCCGGGTAGCAACCCCAGACTCCTCCGTGGAAGATACCGAAGTTGATTTTTCTCCTTGGACTATTGTCCATCCTGCGGGATGCACCCGAGACTCCTCCCAGCTCTGTTTCTGAGTGTTTTCTTCCGGTGGTTTAGCGCCCTGTGATCACGGGTAGCAACCCCAGACTCCTCCAGGGAGGATACCCGAGATGATTTTTCTCCTTGGACAATGCTCCATCTTCTGGGATGCATCTGAGATTCCTCCCAAGTGTCTCCCGCAGACATTTTTCCTGTGGTTTTGGTCCCTGTAATCCCGGGTAGCAAGCCCAGACTCCTCCAGGGAAGATACCCGAGATGATTTTTCTCCTTGGACAATGCTCCATCCTCTGGGAAGCAGACGAGACTCCTTGCAGCTTTGTCCCTGAGTGTTTATTCCGGTGGTTTTGGGCCCTGTGATCCTGGCTAGCAACCCCAGACTCCTCTAGGGAAGATACCCGAGATAATTTTTCTCCTTGGACAATGCTCCATCCTCTGGGAAGCATCCGAGACTCCTTGCAGGTATGTCCCTGAGTGTTTATTCCGGTGTTTTGGGGCCCTGTGATCCCGGGTAGCAACCCTAGACTCCTCCAGGGAAGATACCCGAGATGATTTTTCTCCTTGGACAATGCTCCATCCTCTGGGAAGCATCCTAGACTCCTTGCAGCTTTGTCCCTGAGTGTTTATTCCGGTGGTTTTGGGCCCTGTGATCCCGGCTAGCAACCCCAGACTCCTCTAGGGAAGATATCCGAGATGATTTTTCTCCTTGGACAATGCTCCATCCTCTGGGAAGCATCCGAGACTCCTTTCAGGTATGTCCCTGAGTCTTTATTCCATTGGTTTAGCGCCCTGTGATCCCGGGTAGCAACCCCAGACTCCTCAAGGGAAGATACCCGAGATGATTTTTCTCCTTGGACAATGCTCCATCCTCTGGGAAGCATCCGAGACCCCTTGCAGGTATGTCCCTGAGTGTTTATTCCGGTGTTTTCGGGCCCTGTGATCCCGGGTAGCAACCCCAGACTCCTCCAGGGAAGATACCCGAGATGATTTTTCTCCTTGGACAATGCTCCATCCTCTGGGAAGCATCCGAGACTCCTTGCAGCTTTGTCCCTGAGTGTTTATTCCGGTGCTTTTGGGCCCTGTGATCCCGGGTAGCAACCCCAGACTCCTCTAGGGAAGATACCCGACATAATTTTGCTCCTTGGACAATGCTCCATCCGCTGGGAAGCATCCGAGACTCCTTGCAGGTATGTCCCTGAGTGTTTATTCCGGTGTTTTGGGGCCCTGTGATCCCGGGTAGCAACCCCAGACTCCTCCAGGGAAGATACCTGAGATGATTTTTCTCCTTGGACAATGCTCCATCTTCTGGGATTCATCTGAAATTCCACCCTGGCGTCTCCCGCAGATATTTTTCCTGTGGTTTGGGTCCCTGTAATCCCGGGTAGCAACCCCAGACTCCTCCAGGGAAGACACCCGAGATGATTTTTCTCCTTGGACAATGCTCCATCCTCTGGGAAGCATCCGAGACTCCTTGCAGCTTTGTCCCTGAGTGTTTATTCCGGTGCTTTTGGGCCCTGTCATCCCGGGTAGCAACCCCAGACTCCTCCAGGGAAGATACCCAAGTTGATTTTTCTCCTTGGACTATTGTCCATCGTGCGGGATGCACCCGAGACTCCTCCCAGCTCTGTTTCTGAGTGTTTTCTTCCGGTGGTTTAGCGCCCTGTGATCCCGGGTAGCAACCCCAGACTCCTCCAGGGAACATACCCGAGATGATTTTTCTCCTTGGACAATGCTCCATCTTCTGGGATGCATCTGAGATTCCTCCCAAGTGTCTCCCGCAGACATTTTTCCTGTGGTTTTTGTCCCTGTAATCCCGGGTAGCAAGCCCAGACTCCTCCAGGAAAGATACCCGGGATGATTTTTCTCCTTGGACAATGCTCTATACTCTGGGATGCATCCGAGACTTGTCGCAGCTATGTCCCTTAGTCTTTTTTCTCGCGGTTTATGGTTCTGTCATCCCAGGTAGCAACCCCAGACTCCTCCAGGGAAGACACCCAAGATGATTTTTCTCTCTTGACAGTGGTCCATCCTGCGGGATCTACCCAGAACTCCTCCCAGGCATCTCCCGCAGAGTTTTCTCCAGTGCTTTAGGGCCCTGTGATCCCGGCTAGCAACCCCAGACTCCTCAAGGGAAGATACCCGAGATAATTTTTCTGCTTGGACAATGCTCCATCCTCTGGGAAGCATCCGAGACTCCTTGCAGCTTTGTCCCTGAGTGTTTATTCCGGTGATTTGGGGCCCTGTAATCCCGGGTAGAAACCCCAGAGTCCTCCAGGGAAGATACCCGAGATGATTTTTCTCCTTGGACAATGCTCCATCTTCTGGGATGCATCTGAGATTCCTCCCAGGCGACTCCCACAGACCTTTTTCCTGTTGTTTGGGTCCCTGCAATCCCAGGTAGCAACCCCAGACTCCTCCAGGGAAGATACCCCAGATGATTTTTCTCCTTGGACAATGCTCCATCCTCTGGGAAGCATCCGAGACTCCTTGCAGCTTTGTCCCTGAGTGTTTATTCCGGTGCTTTTGGGCCCTGTCATCCCGGGTAGCAACCCCAGACTCCTCCGTGGAAGATACCGAAGTTGATTTTTCTCCTTGGACTATTGTCCATCCTGCGGGATGCACCCGAGACTCCTCCCAGCTCTGTTTCTGAGTGTATTCTTCCGGTGGTTTAGCGCCCTGTGATCACGGGTAGCAACCCCAGACTCCTCCAGGGAGGATACCCGAGATGATTTTTCTCCTTGGACAATGCTCCATCTTCTGGGATGCATCTGAGATTCCTCCCAAGTGTCTCCCGCAGACATTTTTCCTGTGGTTTTGGGCCCTGTGATCCCGGCTAGCAACCCCAGACTCCTCCAGGGAAGATATCCCAGATGACTTTTCTCCTTGGACAATGCTCCATCCTCTGGGAAGCATCCGATACTCCTTGCAGGTATGTCCCTGAGTCTTTATTCCATTGGTTTAGCGCCCTGTGATCCCGGGTAGCAACCCCAGACTCCTCCAGGGAAGATACCCGAGATGATTTTTCTCCTTGGACAATGCTCCATCCTCTGGGAAGCATCCGAGACTCCTTGCAGCTTTGTCCCTGAGTGTTTATTCCGGTGGTTTTAGGCCCTGTGATCCCGGGTAGCAACCCCAGACTCCTCTAGGGAAGATACCCGAGATAATTTTTCTCCTTGGACAATGCTCCATCCGCTGGGAAGCATCCGAGACTCCTTGCAGGTATGTCCCTGAGTGTTTATTCCGGTGTTTTGGGGCCCTGTGATCCCAGGTAGCAACCCCAGACTCCTCCAGGGAAGATACCCAAGTTGATTTTTCTCCTTGGACAATGCTCCATCTTCTGGGATTCATCTGAAATTCCTCCCTGGCGTCTCCCACAGACATTTTTCCTGTGGTTTGGGTCCCTGTAATCCCGGGTAGCAACCCCAGACTCCTCCAGGGAAGACACCCGAGATGATTTTTCTCCTTGGACAATGCTCCATCCTCTGGGAAGCATCCGAGACTCCTTGCAGCTTTGTCCCTGAGTGTTTATTCCGGTGGTTTTGGGCCCTGTGATCCCGGCTAGCAACCCCAGACTCCTCTAGGGAAGATACCCGAGATAATTTTTCTCCTTGGACAACGCTCCATCCTCTGGGAAGCATCCGAGACTCCTTGCAGGTATGTCCCTGAGTGTTTATTCCGGTGTTTTGGGGCCCTGTGATCCCGGGTAGCAACCCTAGACTCCTCCAGGGAAGATACCCGAGATGATTTTTCTCCAAGGACAATGCTCCATCCTCTGGGAAGCATCCGAGACTCCTTGCAGCTTTGTCCCTGAGTGTTTATTCCGGTGCTTTTGGGCCCTGTCATCCCGGGTAGCAACCCCAGACTCCTCCAGGGAAGATACCCAAGTTGATTTTTCTCCTTGGACTATTGTCCATACTGCGGGATGCACCCGAGACTCCTCCCAGCTCTGTTTCTGAGTGTTTTCTTCCGGTGGTTTAGCGCCCTGTGATCCCAGGTAGCAACCCCAGACTCCTCCAGGGAAGATATCCGAGATGATTTTTCTCCTGGGACAATGCTCCATCCTCTGGGATGCATCTGAGATTCTCCCAGGCGTCTCCCGCAGATATTTTTCCTGTGGTTTTGGTCCCTGTAATCCCGGGTAGCAACCCCAGACTCCTCCAGGGAAGATACCCCGAGATGATTTTTCTCCTTGGACAATGCTCCATCCTCTGGGAAGCATCCGAGACTCCTTGCAGGTATGTCCCTGAGTGTTTATTCCGGTGCTTTTGGGCCCTGTCGTCCCGGGTAGCAACGCCAGACTCTTCCAGGGAAGATACCCGAGATGATTTTTCTCCTTGGACAATGCTCCATCCTCTGGGAAGCATCCGAGACTCCTTGCAGGTATGTCCCTGAGTCTTTATTCCGGTGATTTGGGGCCCTGTAATCCCGGGTAGCAACCCCAGACTCCTCCAGGGAAGATACCCGAGATGATTTTTCTCCTTGGACAATGCTCCATCTTCTGGGATGCATCTGAGATTCCTCCCAGGCGACTCCCACAGACCTTTTTCCTGTGGTTTGGGTCCCTGTAATCCCGGGTAGCAACCCCAGACTCCTCCAGGGAAGATACCCGAGATGATTTTTCTCCTTGCACAATGCTCCATCCTCTGGGAAGCATCCGAGACTCCTTGCAGCTTTGTCCCTGAGTGTTTATTCCGGTGCTTTTGGGCCCTGTCATCCCGGGTAGCAACCCCAGACTCCTCCGTGGAAGATACCGAAGTTGATTTTTCTCCTTGGACTATTGTCCATCCTGCGGGATGCACCCGAGACTCCTCCCAGCTCTGTTTCTGAGTGTTTTCTTCCGGTGGTTTAGCGCCCTGTGATCACGGGTAGCAACCCCAGACTCCTCCAGGGAGGATACCCGAGATGATTTTTCTCCTTGGACAATGCTCCATCTTCTGGGATGCATCTGAGATTCCTCCCAAGTGTCTCCCGCAGACATTTTTCCTGTGGTTTTGGTCCCTGTAATCCCGGGTAGCAAGCCCAGACTCCTCCAGGGAAGATACCCGAGATGATTTTTCTCCTTGGACAATGCTCCATCCTCTGGGAAGCATCCGAGACTCCTTGCAGCTTTGTCCCTGAGTGTTTATTCCGGTGGTTTTGGGCCCTGTGATCCCGGCTAGCAACCCCAGACTCCTCTAGGGAAGATACCCGAGATAATTTTTCTCCTTGGACAACGCTCCATCCTCTGGGAAGCATCCGAGACTCCTTGCAGGTATGTCCCTGAGTGTTTATTCCGGTGTTTTGGGGCCCTGTGATCCCGGGTAGCAAACCCAGACTCCTCCAGGGAAGATACCCGAGATGATTTTTCTCCTTGGACAATGCTCCATCCTCTGGGAAGCATCCGAGACTCCTTGCAGCTTTGTCCCTGAGTGTTTATTCCGGTGGTTTTGGGCCCTGTGATCCCGGGTAGCAACCCCAGACTCCTCCAGGGAAGATATCCGAGATGATTTTTCTCCTTGGACAATGCTCCATCCTCTGGGAAGCATCCGAGACTCCTTGCAGGTATGTCCCTGAGTCTTTATTCCATTGGTTTAGCGCCCTGTGATCCCGGGTAGCAACCCCAGACTCCTCTAGGGAAGATACCCGAGATAATTTTGCTCCTTGGACAATGCTCCATCCGCTGGGAAGCATCCGAGACTCCTTGCAGGTATGTCCCTGAGTGTTTATTCCGGTGTTTTGGGGCCCTGTGATCCCGGGTAGCAACCCCAGACTCCTCCAGGGAAGATACCCAAGTTGATTTTTCTCCTTGGACAATGCTCCATCTTCTGGGATTCATCTGAAATTCCTCCCTGGCGTCTCCCACAGACATTTTTCCTGTGGTTTGGGTCCCTGTAATCCCGGGTAGCAACCCCAGACTCCTCCAGGGAAGATACCCGAGATGATTTTTCTCCTTGGACAATGCTCTATACTCTGGGATGCATCCGAGACTTGTCACAGCTATGTCCCTTAGTCTTTTTTCTCGCGGTTTATGGTTCTGTCATCCCAGGTAGCAACCCCAGACTCCTCCAGGGAAGACACCCAAGATGATTTTTCTCTCTTGACAGTGGTCCATCCTGCGGGATCTACCCAGAACTCCTCCCAGGCATCTCCCGCAGAGTTTTCTCCAGTGCTTTAGGGCCCTGTGATCCCGGGTAGCAACCCCAGACTCCTCTAGGGAAGATACCCGAGATAATTTTTCTGCTTGGACAATGCTCCATCCTCTGGGAAGCATCCGAGACTCCTTGCAGCTTTGTCCCTGAGTGTTTATTCCGGTGCTTTTGGGCCCTGTCGTCCCGGGTAGCAACGCCAGACTCTTCCAGGGAAGATACCCGAGATGATTTTTCTCCTTGGACAATGCTCCATCCTCTGGGAAGCATCCAAGACTCCTTGCAGGTATGTCCCTGAGTCTTTATTCCGGTGATTTGGGGCCCTGTAATCCCGGGTAGCAACCCCAGACTCCTCCAGGGAAGATACCCGAGATGATTTTTCTCCTTGGACAATGCTCCATCTTCTGGGATGCATCTGAGATTCCTCCCAGGCGACTCCCACAGACCTTTTTCCTGTGGTTTGGGTCCCTGTAATCCCGGGTAGCAACCCCAGACTCCTCCAGGGAAGATACCCGAGATGATTTTTCTCCTTGCACAATGCTCCATCCTCTGGGAAGCATCCGAGACTCCTTGCAGCTTTGTCCCTGAGTGTTTATTCCGGTGCTTTTGGGCCCTGTCATCCCGGGTAGCAACCCCAGACTCCTCCGTGGAAGATACCGAAGTTGATTTTTCTCCTTGGACTATTGTCCATCCTGCGGGATGCACCCGAGACTCCTCCCAGCTCTGTTTCTGAGTGTTTTCTTCCGGTGGTTTAGCGCCCTGTGATCACGGGTAGCAACCCCAGACTCCTCCAGGGAGGATACCCGAGATGATTTTTCTCCTTGGACAATGCTCCATCTTCTGGGATGCATCTGAGATTCCTCCCAAGTGTCTCCCGCAGACATTTTTCCTGTGGTTTTGGTCCCTGTAATCCCGGGTAGCAAGCCCAGACTCCTCCAGGGAAGATACCCGAGATGATTTTTCTCCTTGGACAATGCTCCATCCTCTGGGAAGCATCCGAGACTCCTTGCAGCTTTGTCCCTGAGTGTTTATTCCGGTGGTTTTGGGCCCTGTGATCCCGGCTAGCAACCCCAGACTCCTCTAGGGAAGATACCCGAGATAATTTTTCTCCTTGGACAACGCTCCATCCTCTGGGAAGCATCCGAGACTCCTTGCAGGTATGTCCCTGAGTGTTTATTCCGGTGTTTTGGGGCCCTGTGATCCCGGGTAGCAACCCCAGACTCCTCCAGGGAAGATACCCGAGATGATTTTTCTCCTTGGACAATGCTCCATCCTCTGGGAAGCATCCGAGACTCCTTGCAGCTTTGTCCCTGAGTGTTTATTCCGGTGGTTTTGGGCCCTGTGATCCCGGGTAGCAACCCCAGACTCCTCCAGGGAAGATATCCGAGATGATTTTTCTCCTTGGACAATGCTCCATCCTCTGGGAAGCATCCGAGACTCCTTGCAGCTTTGTCCCTGAGTGTTTATTCCGGTGGTTTTAGGCCCTGTGATCCCGGGTAGCAACCCCAGACTCCTCTAGGGAAGATACCCGAGATAATTTTGCTCCTTGGACAATGCTCCATCCGCTGGGAAGCATCCGAGACTCCTTGCAGGTATGTCCCTGAGTGTTTATTCCGGTGTTTTGGGGCCCTGTGATCCCGGGTAGCAACCCCAGACTCCTCCAGGGAAGATACCCAAGTTGATTTTTCTCCTTGGACAATGCTCGATCTTCTGGGATTCATCTGAAATTCCTCCCTGGCGTCTCCCACAGACCTTTTTCCTGTGGTTTGGGTCCCTGTAATCCCGGGTAGCAAGCCCAGACTCCTCCAGGGAAGATACCCGAGATGATTTTTCTCCTTGGACAATGCTCTATACTCTGGGATGCATCCGAGACTTGTCACAGCTATGTCCCTTAGTCTTTTTTCTCGCGGTTTATGGTTCTGTCATCCCAGGTAGCAACCCCAGACTCCTCCAGGGAAGACACCCAAGATGATTTTTCTCTCTTGACAGTGGTCCATCCTGCGGGATCTACCCAGAACTCCTCCCAGGCATCTCCCGCAGAGTTTTCTCCAGTGCTTTAGGGCCCTGTGATCCCGGGTAGCAACCCCAGACTCCTCTAGGGAAGATACCCGAGATAATTTTTCTGCTTGGACAATGCTCCATCCTCTGGGAAGCATCCGAGACTCCTTGCAGCTTTGTCCCTGAGTGTTTATTCCGGTGATTTGGGGCCCTGTAATCCCGGGTAGCAACCCCAGACTCCTCCAGGGAAGATACCCGAGATGATTTTTCTCCTTGGACAATGCTCCATCTTCTGGGATGCGTCTGAGATTCCTCCCAGGCGACTCCCACAGACCTTTTTCCTGTGGTTTGGGTCCCTGTAATCCCGGGTAGCAACCCCAGACTCCTCCAGGGAAGATACCCGAGATGATTTTTCTCCTTGGACAATGCTCCATCCTCTGGGAAGCATCCGAGACTCCTTGCAGCTTTGTCCCTGAGTGTTTATTCGGGTGCTTTTGGGCCCTGTCATCCCGGGTAGCAACCCCAGACTCCTCCGTGGAAGATACCGAAGTTGATTTTTCTCCTTGGACTATTGTCCATCCTGCGGGATGCACCCGAGACTCCTCCCAGCTCTGTTTCTGAGTGTTTTCTTCCGGTGGTTTAGCGCCCTGTGATCACGGGTAGCAACCCCAGACTCCTCCAGGGAGGATACCCGAGATGATTTTTCTCCTTGGACAATGCTCCATCTTCTGGGATGCATCTGAGATTCCTCCCAAGTGTCTCCCGCAGACATTTTTCCTGTGGTTTTGGTCCCTGTAATCCCGGGTAGCAAGCCCAGACTCCTCCAGGGAAGATACCCGAGATGATTTTTCTCCTTGGACAATGCTCCATCCTCTGGGAAGCAGACGAGACTCCTTGCAGCTTTGTCCCTGAGTGTTTATTCCGGTGGTTTTGGGCCCTGTGATCCTGGCTAGCAACCCCAGACTCCTCTAGGGAAGATACCCGAGATAATTTTTCTCCTTGGACAATGCTCCATCCTCTGGGAAGCATCCGAGACTCCTTGCAGGTATGTCCCTGAGTGTTTATTCCGGTGTTTTGGGGCCCTGTGATCCCGGGTAGCAACCCTAGACTCCTCCAGGGAAGATACCCGAGATGATTTTTCTCCTTGGACAATGCTCCATCCTCTGGGAAGCATCCTAGACTCCTTGCAGCTTTGTCCCTGAGTGTTTATTCCGGTGGTTTTGGGCCCTGTGATCCCGGCTAGCAACCCCAGACTCCTCTAGGGAAGATATCCGAGATGATTTTTCTCCTTGGACAATGCTCCATCCTCTGGGAAGCATCCGAGACTCCTTGCAGGTATGTCCCTGAGTCTTTATTCCATTGGTTTAGCGCCCTGTGATCCCGGGTAGCAACCCCAGACTCCTCAAGGGAAGATACCCGAGATGATTTTTCTCCTTGGACAATGCTCCATCCTCTGGGAAGCATCCGAGACCCCTTGCAGGTATGTCCCTGAGTGTTTATTCCGGTGTTTTCGGGCCCTGTGATCCCGGGTAGCAACCCCAGACTCCTCCAGGGAAGATACCCGAGATGATTTTTCTCCTTGGACAATGCTCCATCCTCTGGGAAGCATCCGAGACTCCTTGCAGCTTTGTCCCTGAGTGTTTATTCCTGTGGTTTTGGGCCCTGTGATCCCGGGTAGCAACACCAGCCTCCTCTAGGGAAGATACCCGACATAATTTTGCTCCTTGGACAATGCTCCATCCGCTGGGAAGCATCCGAGACTCCTTGCAGGTATGTCACTGAGTGTTTATTCCGGTGTTTTGGGGCCCTGTGATCCCGGGTAGCAACCCCAGACTCCTCCAGGGAAGATACCTGAGATGATTTTTCTCCTTGGACAATGCTCCATCTTCTGGGATTCATCTGAGATTCCTCCCTGGCGTCTCCCACAGACCTTTTTCCTGTGGTTTGATTCCCTGTAATCCCGGGTAGCAACCCCAGACTCCTCCAGGGAAGACACCCGAGATGATTTTTCTCCTTGGACAATGCTCCATCCTCTGGGAAGCATCCGAGACTCCTTGCAGCTTTGTCCCTGAGTGTTTATTCCGGTGCTTTTGGGCCCTGTCATCCCGGGTAGCAACCCCAGACTCCTCCAGGGAAGATACCCAAGTTGATTTTTCTCCTTGGACTATTGTCCATCGTGCGGGATGCACCCGAGACTCCTCCCAGCTCTGTTTCTGAGTGTTTTCTTCCGGTGGTTTAGCGCCCTGTGATCCCGGGTAGCAACCCCAGACTCCTCCAGGGAACATACCCGAGATGATTTTTCTCCTTGGACAATGCTCCATCTTCTGGGATGCATCTGAGATTCCTCCCAAGTGTCTCCCGCAGACATTTTTCCTGTGGTTTTGGTCCCTGTAATCCCGGGTAGCAAGCCCAGACTCCTCCAGGAAAGATACCCGGGATGATTTTTCTCCTTGGACAATGCTCTATACTCTGGGATGCATCCGAGACTTGTCGCAGCTATGTCCCTTAGTCTTTTTTCTCGCGGTTTATGGTTCTGTCATCCCAGGTAGCAACCCCAGACTCCTCCAGGGAAGACACCCAAGATGATTTTTCTTTCTTGACAGTGGTCCATCCTGCGGGATCTACCCAGAACTCCTCCCAGGCATCTCCCGCAGAGTTTTCTCCAGTGCTTTCGGGCCCTGTGATCCCGGCTAGCAACCCCAGACTCCTCCAGGGAAGATATCCCAGATGATTTTTCTCCTTGGACAATGCTCCATCCTCTGGGAAGCATCCGAGACTCCTTGCAGGTATGTCCCTGAGTCTTTATTCCATTGGTTTAGCGCCCTGTGATCCCGGGTAGCAACCCCAGACTCCTCCAGGGAAGATACCCGAGATGATTTTTCTCCTTGGACAATGCTCCATCCTCTGGGAAGCATCCGAGACTCCTTGCAGCTTTGTCCCTGAGTGTTTATTCCGGTGGTTTTAGGCCCTGTGATCCCGGGTAGCAACCCCAGACTCCTCTAGGGAAGATACCCGAGATAATTTTTCTCCTTGGACAATGCTCCATCCGCTGGGAAGCATCCGAGACTCCTTGCAGGTATGTCCCTGAGTGTTTATTCCGGTGTTTTGGGGCCCTGTGATCCCAGGTAGCAACCCCAGACTCCTCCAGGGAAGATACCCAAGTTGATTTTTCTCCTTGGACAATGCTCCATCTTCTGGGATTCATCTGAAATTCCTCCCTGGCGTCTCCCACAGACATTTTTCCTGTGGTTTGGGTCCCTGTAATCCCGGGTAGCAACCCCAGACTCCTCCAGGGAAGACACCCGAGATGATTTTTCTCCTTGGACAATGCTCCATCCTCTGGGAAGCATCCGAGACTCCTTGCAGCTTTGTCCCTGAGTGTTTATTCCGGTGGTTTTGGGCCCTGTGATCCCGGCTAGCAACCCCAGACTCCTCTAGGGAAGATACCCGAGATAATTTTTCTCCTTGGACAACGCTCCATCCTCTGGGAAGCATCCGAGACTCCTTGCAGGTATGTCCCTGAGTGTTTATTCCGGTGTTTTGGGGCCCTGTGATCCCGGGTAGCAACCCTAGACTCCTCCAGGGAAGATACCCGAGATGATTTTTCTCCTTGGACAATGCTCCATCCTCTGGGAAGCATCCGAGACTCCTTGCAGCTTTGTCCCTGAGTGTTTATTCCGGTGGTTTTGGGCCCTGTGATCCCGGCTAGCAACCCCAGACTCCTCTAGGGAAGATATCCGAGATGATTTTTCTCCTTGGACAATGCTCCATCCTCTGGGAAGCATCCGAGACTCCTTGCAGGGATGTCCCTGAGTCTTTATTCCGTTGGTTTAGCGCCCTGTGATCCCGGGTAGCAACCCCAGACTCCTCCAGGGAAGATACCCAATTTGATTTTTCTCCTTGGACTATTGTCCATCCTGCGGGAGGCACCCGAGACTCCTCCCAGCTCTGTTTCTGAGTGTTTATTCCGGTGGTTTTGGGCCCTGTGATCCCGGCTAGCAACCCCAGACTCCTCCAGGGAACATACCCGAGATGATTTTTCTCCTTGGACAATGCTCCATCTTCTGGGATGCATCTGAGATTCCTCCCAACTGTCTCCCGCAGACATTTTTCCTGTGGTTTTGGTCCCTGTAATCCCGGGTAGCAAGCCCAGACTCCTCCAGGAAAGATACCCGGGATGATTTTTCTCCTTGGACAATGCTCTATACTCTGGGATGCATCCGAGACTTGTCGCAGCTATGTCCCTTAGTCTTTTTTCTCGCGGTTTATGGTTCTGTCATCCCAGGTAGCAACCCCAGACTCCTCCAGGGAAGACACCCAAGATGATTTTTCTCTCTTGACAGTGGTCCATCCTGCGGGATCTACCCAGAACTCCTCCCAGGCATCTCCCGCAGAGTTTTCTCCAGTGCTTTAGGGCCCTGTGATCCCGGCTAGCAACCCCAGACTCCTCTAGGGAAGATACCCGAGATAATTTTTCTGCTTGGACAATGCTCCATCCTCTGGGAAGCATCCGAGACTCCTTGCAGCTTTGTCCCTGAGTGTTTATTCCGGTGCTTTTGGGCCCTGTCATCCCGGGTAGCAACCCCAGACTCCTCTAGGGAAGATACACGAGATAATTTTTGCTTGGACAATGATCCATCCTCTGGGAAGCATCCGAGTCTCCTTGCAGGTATGTCCCTGAGTCTTTATTCCGTTGGTTTAGCGCCCTGTGATCCCGGGTAGCAAACCCAGACTCCTCCAGGGAAGATACCCGAGATGATTTTTCTCCTTGGACAATGCTCCATCCTCTGGGAAGCATCCGAGACTCCTTGCAGGTATGTCCCTGAGTGTTTATTCCGGTGATTTGGGGCCCTGTAATCCCGGGTAGCAACCCCAGACTCCTCCAGGGAAGATACCCGAGATGATTTTTCTCCTTGGACAATGCTCCATCCTCTGGGAAGCATCCGAGACTCCTTGCAGCTTTGTCCCTGAGTGTTTATTCCTGTGGTTTTGGGCCCTGTGATCCCGGGTAGCAACACCAGACTCCTCTAGGGAAGATACCCGACATAATTTTGCTCCTTGGACAATGCTCCATCCGCTGGGAAGCATCCGAGACTCCTTGCAGGTATGTCACTGAGTGTTTATTCCGGTGTTTTGGGGCCCTGTGATCCCGGGTAGCAACCCCAGACTCCTCCAGGGAAGATACCTGAGATGATTTTTCTCCTTGGACAATGCTCCATCTTCTGGGATTCATCTGAGATTCCTCCCTGGCGTCTCCCACAGACCTTTTTCCTGTGGTTTGGGTCCCTGTAATCCCGGGTAGCAACCCCAGACTCCTCCAGGGAAGACACCCGAGATGATTTTTCTCCTTGGACAATGCTCCATCCTCTGGGAAGCATCCGAGACTCCTTGCAGCTTTGTCCCTGAGTGTTTATTCCGGTGCTTTTGGGCCCTGTCATCCCGGGTAGCAACCCCAGACTCCTCCAGGGAAGATACCCAAGTTGATTTTTCTCCTTGGACTATTGTCCATCGTGCGGGATGCACCCGAGACTCCTCCCAGCTCTGTTTCTGAGTGTTTTCTTCCGGTGGTTTAGCGCCCTGTGATCCCGGGTAGCAACCCCAGACTCCTCCAGGGAACATACCCGAGATGATTTTTCTCCTTGGACAATGCTCCATCTTCTGGGATGCATCTGAGATTCCTCCCAAGTGTCTCCCGCAGACATTTTTCCTGTGGTTTTGGTCCCTGTAATCCCGGGTAGCAAGCCCAGACTCCTCCAGGAAAGATACCCGGGATGATTTTTCTCCTTGGACAATGCTCTATACTCTGGGATGCATCCGAGACTTGTCGCAGCTATGTCCCTTAGTCTTTTTTCTCGCGGTTTATGGTTCTGTCATCCCAGGTAGCAACCCCAGACTCCTCCAGGGAAGACACCCAAGATGATTTTTCTTTCTTGACAGTGGTCCATCCTGCGGGATCTACCCAGAACTCCTCCCAGGCATCTCCCGCAGAGTTTTCTCCAGTGCTTTCGGGCCCTGTGATCCCGGCTAGCAACCCCAGACTCCTCCAGGGAAGATATCCCAGATGATTTTTCTCCTTGGACAATGCTCCATCCTCTGGGAAGCATCCGATACTCCTTGCAGGTATGTCCCTGAGTCTTTATTCCATTGGTTTAGCGCCCTGTGATCCCGGGTAGCAACCCCAGACTCCTCCAGGGAAGATACCCGAGATGATTTTTCTCCTTGGACAATGCTCCATCCTCTGGGAAGCATCCGAGACTCCTTGCAGCTTTGTCCCTGAGTGTTTATTCCGGTGGTTTTAGGCCCTGTGATCCCGGGTAGCAACCCCAGACTCCTCTAGGGAAGATACCCGAGATAATTTTTCTCCTTGGACAATGCTCCATCCGCTGGGAAGCATCCGAGACTCCTTGCAGGTATGTCCCTGAGTGTTTATTCCGGTGTTTTGGGGCCCTGTGATCCCAGGTAGCAACCCCAGACTCCTCCAGGGAAGATACCCAAGTTGATTTTTCTCCTTGGACAATGCTCCATCTTCTGGGATTCATCTGAAATTCCTCCCTGGCGTCTCCCACAGACATTTTTCCTGTGGTTTGGGTCCCTGTAATCCCGGGTAGCAACCCCAGACTCCTCCAGGGAAGACACCCGAGATGATTTTTCTCCTTGGACAATGCTCCATCCTCTGGGAAGCATCCGAGACTCCTTGCAGCTTTGTCCCTGAGTGTTTATTCCGGTGGTTTTGGGCCCTGTGATCCCGGCTAGCAACCCCAGACTCCTCTAGGGAAGATACCCGAGATAATTTTTCTCCTTGGACAACGCTCCATCCTCTGGGAAGCATCCGAGACTCCTTGCAGGTATGTCCCTGAGTGTTTATTCTGGTGTTTTGGGGCCCTGTGATCCCGGGTAGCAACCCTAGACTCCTCCAGGGAAGATACCCGAGATGATTTTTCTCCTTGGACAATGCTCCATCCTCTGGGAAGCATCCGAGACTCCTTGCAGCTTTGTCCCTGAGTGTTTATTCCGGTGGTTTTGGGCCCTGTGATCCCGGCTAGCAACCCCAGACTCCTCTAGGGAAGATATCCGAGATGATTTTTCTCCTTGGACAATGCTCCATCCTCTGGGAAGCATCCGAGACTCCTTGCAGGGATGTCCCTGAGTCTTTATTCCGTTGGTTTAGCGCCCTGTGATCCCGGGTAGCAACCCCAGACTCCTCCAGGGAAGATACCCAATTTGATTTTTCTCCTTGGACTATTGTCCATCCTGCGGGAGGCACCCGAGACTCCTCCCAGCTCTGTTTCTGAGTGTTTATTCCGGTGGTTTTGGGCCCTGTGATCCCGGCTAGCAACCCCAGACTCCTCCAGGGAACATACCCGAGATGATTTTTCTCCTTGGACAATGCTCCATCTTCTGGGATGCATCTGAGATTCCTCCCAACTGTCTCCCGCAGACATTTTTCCTGTGGTTTTGGTCCCTGTAATCCCGGGTAGCAAGCCCAGACTCCTCCAGGAAAGATACCCGGGATGATTTTTCTCCTTGGACAATGCTCTATACTCTGGGATGCATCCGAGACTTGTCGCAGCTATGTCCCTTAGTCTTTTTTCTCGCGGTTTATGGTTCTGTCATCCCAGGTAGCAACCCCAGACTCCTCCAGGGAAGACACCCAAGATGATTTTTCTCTCTTGACAGTGGTCCATCCTGCGGGATCTACCCAGAACTCCTCCCAGGCATCTCCCGCAGAGTTTTCTCCAGTGCTTTAGGGCCCTGTGATCCCGGCTAGCAACCCCAGACTCCTCTAGGGAAGATACCCGAGATAATTTTTCTGCTTGGACAATGCTCCATCCTCTGGGAAGCATCCGAGACTCCTTGCAGCTTTGTCCCTGAGTGTTTATTCCGGTGCTTTTGGGCCCTGTCATCCCGGGTAGCAACCCCAGACTCCTCTAGGGAAGATACACGAGATAATTTTTGCTTGGACAATGATCCATCCTCTGGGAAGCATCCGAGTCTCCTTGCAGGTATGTCCCTGAGTCTTTATTCCGTTGGTTTAGCGCCCTGTGATCCCGGGTAGCAAACCCAGACTCCTCCAGGGAAGATACCCGAGATGATTTTTCTCCTTGGACAATGCTCCATCCTCTGGGAAGCATCCGAGACTCCTTGCAGGTATGTCCCTGAGTGTTTATTCCGGTGATTTGGGGCCCTGTAATCCCGGGTAGCAACCCCAGACTCCTCCAGGGAAGATACCCGAGATGATTTTTCTCCTTGGACAATGCTCCATCCTCTGGGAAGCATCCGAGACTCCTTGCAGCTTTGTCCCTGAGTGTTTATTCCTGTGGTTTTGGGCCCTGTGATCCCGGGTAGCAACACCAGACTCCTCTAGGGAAGATACCCGACATAATTTTGCTCCTTGGACAATGCTCCATCCGCTGGGAAGCATCCGAGACTCCTTGCAGGTATGTCACTGAGTGTTTATTCCGGTGTTTTGGGGCCCTGTGATCCCGGGTAGCAACCCCAGACTCCTCCAGGGAAGATACCTGAGATGATTTTTCTCCTTGGACAATGCTCCATCTTCTGGGATTCATCTGAGATTCCTCCCTGGCGTCTCCCACAGACCTTTTTCCTGTGGTTTGGGTCCCTGTAATCCCGGGTAGCAACCCCAGACTCCTCCAGGGAAGACACCCGAGATGATTTTTCTCCTTGGACAATGCTCCATCCTCTGGGAAGCATCCGAGACTCCTTGCAGCTTTGTCCCTGAGTGTTTATTCCGGTGCTTTTGGGCCCTGTCATCCCGGGTAGCAACCCCAGACTCCTCCAGGGAAGATACCCAAGTTGATTTTTCTCCTTGGACTATTGTCCATCGTGCGGGATGCACCCGAGACTCCTCCCAGCTCTGTTTCTGAGTGTTTTCTTCCGGTGGTTTAGCGCCCTGTGATCCCGGGTAGCAACCCCAGACTCCTCCAGGGAACATACCCGAGATGATTTTTCTCCTTGGACAATGCTCCATCTTCTGGGATGCATCTGAGATTCCTCCCAAGTGTCTCCCGCAGACATTTTTCCTGTGGTTTTGGTCCCTGTAATCCCGGGTAGCAAGCCCAGACTCCTCCAGGAAAGATACCCGGGATGATTTTTCTCCTTGGACAATGCTCTATACTCTGGGATGCATCCGAGACTTGTCGCAGCTATGTCCCTTAGTCTTTTTTCTCGCGGTTTATGGTTCTGTGATCCCAGGTAGCAACCCCAGACTCCTCCAGGGAAGACACCCAAGATGATTTTTCTTTCTTGACAGTGGTCCATCCTGCGGGATCTACCCAGAACTCCTCCCAGGCATCTCCCGCAGAGTTTTCTCCAGTGCTTTCGGGCCCTGTGATCCCGGCTAGCAACCCCAGACTCCTCCAGGGAAGATATCCCAGATGATTTTTCTCCTTGGACAATGCTCCATCCTCTGGGAAGCATCCGATACTCCTTGCAGGTATGTCCCTGAGTCTTTATTCCATTGGTTTAGCGCCCTGTGATCCCGGGTAGCAACCCCAGACTCCTCCAGGGAAGATACCCGAGATGATTTTTCTCCTTGGACAATGCTCCATCCTCTGGGAAGCATCCGAGACTCCTTGCAGCTTTGTCCCTGAGTGTTTATTCCGGTGGTTTTAGGCCCTGTGATCCCGGGTAGCAACCCCAGACTCCTCTAGGGAAGATACCCGAGATAATTTTTCTCCTTGGACAATGCTCCATCCGCTGGGAAGCATCCGAGACTCCTTGCAGGTATGTCCCTGAGTGTTTATTCCGGTGTTTTGGGGCCCTGTGATCCCAGGTAGCAACCCCAGACTCCTCCAGGGAAGATACCCAAGTTGATTTTTCTCCTTGGACAATGCTCCATCTTCTGGGATTCATCTGAAATTCCTCCCTGGCGTCTCCCACAGACATTTTTCCTGTGGTTTGGGTCCCTGTAATCCCGGGTAGCAACCCCAGACTCCTCCAGGGAAGACACCCGAGATGATTTTTCTCCTTGGACAATGCTCCATCCTCTGGGAAGCATCCGAGACTCCTTGCAGCTTTGTCCCTGAGTGTTTATTCCGGTGGTTTTGGGCCCTGTGATCCCGGCTAGCAACCCCAGACTCCTCTAGGGAAGATACCCGAGATAATTTTTCTCCTTGGACAACGCTCCATCCTCTGGGAAGCATCCGAGACTCCTTGCAGGTATGTCCCTGAGTGTTTATTCCGGTGTTTTGGGGCCCTGTGATCCCGGGTAGCAACCCTAGACTCCTCCAGGGAAGATACCCGAGATGATTTTTCTCCTTGGACAATGCTCCATCCTCTGGGAAGCATCCGAGACTCCTTGCAGCTTTGTCCCTGAGTGTTTATTCCGGTGGTTTTGGGCCCTGTGATCCCGGCTAGCAACCCCAGACTCCTCTAGGGAAGATATCCGAGATGATTTTTCTCCTTGGACAATGCTCCATCCTCTGGGAAGCATCCGAGACTCCTTGCAGGGATGTCCCTGAGTCTTTATTCCGTTGGTTTAGCGCCCTGTGATCCCGGGTAGCAACCCCAGACTCCTCCAGGGAAGATACCCAATTTGATTTTTCTCCTTGGACTATTGTCCATCCTGCGGGAGGCACCCGAGACTCCTCCCAGCTCTGTTTCTGAGTGTTTATTCCGGTGGTTTTGGGCCCCGTGATCCCGGCTAGCAACCCCAGACTCCTCCAGGGAACATACCCGAGATGATTTTTCTCCTTGGACAATGCTCCATCTTCTGGGATGCATCTGAGATTCCTCCCAAGTGTCTCCCGCAGACATTTTTCCTGTGGTTTTGGTCCCTGTAATCCCGGGTAGCAAGCCCAGACTCCTCCAGGAAAGATACCCGGGATGATTTTTCTCCTTGGACAATGCTCTATACTCTGGGATGCATCCGAGACTTGTCGCAGCTATGTCCCTTAGTCTTTTTTCTCGCGGTTTATGGTTCTGTCATCCCAGGTAGCAACGCCAGACTCCTCCAGGGAAGACACCCAAGATGATTTTTCTCTCTTGACAGTGGTCCATCCTGCGGGATCTACCCAGAACTCCTCCCAGGCATCTCCCGCAGAGTTTTCTCCAGTGCTTTAGGGCCCTGTGATCCCGGCTAGCAACCCCAGACTCCTCTAGGGAAGATACCCGAGATAATTTTTCTGCTTGGACAATGCTCCATCCTCTGGGAAGCATCCGAGACTCCTTGCAGCTTTGTCCCTGAGTGTTTATTCCGGTGCTTTTGGGCCCTGTCATCCCGGGTAGCAACCCCAGACTCCTCTAGGGAAGATACACGAGATAATTTTTCTGCTTGGACAATGATCCATCCTCTGGGAAGCATCCGAGTCTCCTTGCAGGTATGTCCCTGAGTCTTTATTCCGTTGGTTTAGCGCCCTGTGATCCCGGGTAGCAAACCCAGACTCCTCCAGGGAAGATACCCGAGATGATTTTTCTCCTTGGACAATGCTCCATCCTCTGGGAAGCATCCGAGACTCCTTGCAGGTATGTCCCTGAGTCTTTATTCCGGTGATTTGGGGCCCTGTAATCCCGGGTAGCAACCCCAGACTCCTCCAGGGAAGATACCCGAGATGATTTTTCTCCTTGGACAATGCTCCATCTTCTGGGATGCATCTGAGATTCCTCCCAGGCGACTCCCACAGACCTTTTTCCTGTGGTTTGGGTCTCTGTAATCCCGGGTAGCAACCCCAGACTCCTCCGTGGAAGATACCGAAGTTGATTTTTCTCCTTGGACTATTGTCCATCCTGCGGGATGCACCCGAGACTCCTCCCAGCTCTGTTTCTGAGTGTTTTCTTCCGGTGGTTTAGCGCCCTGTGATCACGGGTAGCAACCCCAGACTCCTCCAGGGAGGATACCCGAGATGATTTTTCTCCTTGGACAATGCTCCATCTTCTGGGATGCATCTGAGATTCCTCCCAAGTGTCTCCCGCAGACATTTTTCCTGTGGTTTTGGTCCCTGTAATCCCGGGTAGCAAGCCCAGACTCCTCCAGGGAAGATACCCGAGATGATTTTTCTCCTTGGACAATGCTCCATCCTCTGGGAAGCATCCGAGACTCCTTGCAGGTATGTCCCTGAGTGTTTATTCCGGTGTTTTGGGGCCCTGTGATCCCGGGTAGCAACCCTAGACTCCTCCAGGGAAGATACCCGAGATGATTTTTCTCCTTGGACAATGCTCCATCCTCTGGGAAGCATCCGAGACCCCTTGCAGCTTTGTCCCTGAGTGTTTATTCCGGTGGTTTTGGGCCCTGTGATCCCGGGTAGCAACCCCAGACTCCTCCAGGGAAGATACCCCGAGATGATTTTTCTCCTTGGACAATGCTCCATCCTCTGGGAAGCATCCGAGACTCCTTGCAGGTATGTCCCTGAGTGTTTATTCCGGTGCTTTTGGGCCCTGTCATCCCGGGTAGCAACCCCAGACTCCTCTAGGGAAGATACCCTAGATAATTTTTCTGCTTGGACAATGATCCATCCTCTGGGAAGCATCCGAGTCTCCTTGCAGGTATGTCCCTGAGTCTTTATTCCGTTGGTTTAGCGCCCTGTGATCCCGGGTAGCAACCCCAGACTCCTCCAGGGAAGATACCCGAGATGATTTTTCTCCTTGGACAATGCTCCATCCTCTGGGAAGCATCCGAGACTCCTTGCAGGTATGTCCCTGAGTGTTTATTCCGGTGATTTGGGGCCCTGTAATCCCGGGTAGCAACCCCAGACTCCTCCAGGGAAGATACCCGAGATGATTTTTCTCCTTGGACAATGCTCCATCTTCTGGGATGCATCTGAGATTCCTCCCAGGCGACTCCCACAGACCTTTTTCCTGTGGTTTGGGTCTCTGTAATCCCGGGTAGCAACCCCAGACTCCTCCAGGGAAGATAACCCGAGATGATTTTTCTCCTTGGACAATGCTCCATCCTCTGGGAAGCATCCGAGACTCCTTGCAGCTTTGTCCCTGAGTGTTTATTCCGGTGCTTTTGGGCCCTGTGATCCCGGGTAGCAACCCCAGACTCCTCCAGGGAAGATACCCGAGATGATTTTTCTCCTTGGACAATGCTCCATCCTCTGGGAAGCATCCGAGACTCCTTGCAGCTTTGTCCCTGAGTGTTTATTCCGGTGGTTTTGGGCCCTGTGATCCCGGCTAGCAACCCCAGACTCCTCCAGGGAAGATATCCCAGATGATTTTTCTCCTTGGACAATGCTCCATCCTCTGGGAAGCATCCGAGACTCCTTGCAGGTATGTCCCTGAGTCTTTATTCCATTGGTTTAGCGCCCTGTGATCCCGGGTAGCAACCCCAGACTCCTCCAGGGAAGATACCCGAGATGATTTTTCTCCTTGGACAATGCTCCATCCTCTGGGAAGCATCCGAGACTCCTTGCAGCTTTGTCCCTGAGTGTTTATTCCGGTGGTTTTAGGCCCTGTGATCCCGGGTAGCAACCCCAGACTCCTCTAGGGAAGATACCCGAGATAATTTTTCTCCTTGGACAATGCTCCATCCGCTGGGAAGCATCCGAGACTCCTTGCAGGTATGTCCCTGAGTGTTTATTCCGGTGTTTTGGGGCCCTGTGATCCCGGGTAGCAACCCCAGACTCCTCCACGGAAGATACCCAAGTTGATTTTTCTCCTTGGACAATGCTCCATCTTCTGGGATTCATCTGAAATTCCTCCCTGGCGTCTCCCACAGACATTTTTCCTGTGGTTTGGGTCCCTGTAATCCCGGGTAGCAACCCCAGACTACTCCAGGGAAGACAGCCGAGATGATTTTTCTCCTTGGACAATGCTCCATCCTCTGGGAAGCATCCGAGACTCCTTGCAGCTTTGTCCCTGAGTGTTTATTCCGGTGGTTTTGGGCCCTGTGATCCCGGCTAGCAACCCCAGACTCCTCTAGGGAAGATAGCAGAGATAATTTTTCTCCTTGGACAACGCTCCATCCTCAGGGAAGCATCCGAGACTCCTTGCAGGTATGTCCCTGAGTGTTTATTCCGGTGTTTTGGGGCCCTGTGATCCCGGGTAGCAACCCTAGACTCCTCCAGGGAAGATACCCGAGATGATTTTTCTCCTTGGACAATGCTCCATCCTCTGGGAAGCATCCGAGACTCCTTGCAGCTTTGTCCCTGAGTGTTTATTCCGGTGGTTTTGGGCCCTGTGATACCGGCTAGCAACACCAGACTCCTCTAGGGAAGATATCCGAGATGATTTTTCTCCTTGGACAATGCTCCATCCTCTGGGAAGCATCCGAGACTCCTTGCAGGGATGTCCCTGAGTCTTTATTCCGTTGGTTTAGCGCCCTGTGATCCCGGGTAGCAACCCCAGACTCCTCCAGGGAAGATGCCCGAGATGATTTTTCTCCTTGGACAATGCTCCATCCTCTGGGAAGCATCCGAGACCCCTTGCAGCTTTGTCCCTGAGTGTTTATTCCGGTGGTTTTGGGCCCTGTGATCCCGGGTAGCAACCCCAGACTCCTCCAGGGAAGATACCCCGAGATGATTTTTCTCCTTGGACAATGCTCCATCCTCTGGGAAGCATCCGAGACTCCTTGCAGGTATGTCCCTGAGTGTTTATTCCGGTGATTTGGGGCCCTGTAATCCCGGGTAGCAACCCCAGACTCCTCCAGGGAAGATACCCGAGATGATTTTTCTCCTTGGACAATGCTCCATCTTCTGGGATGCATCTGAGATTCCTCCCAGGCGACTCCCACAGACCTTTTTCCTGTGGTTTGGGTCTCTGTAATCCCGGGTAGCAACCCCAGACTCCTCCAGGGAAGATAACCCGAGATGATTTTTCTCCTTGGACAATGCTCCATCCTCTGGGAAGCATCCGAGACTCCTTGCAGCTTTGTCCCTGAGTGTTTATTCCGGTGCTTTTGGGCCCTGTGATCCCGGGTAGCAACCCCAGACTCCTCCAGGGAAGATACCCGAGATGATTTTTCTCCTTGGACAATGCTCCATCGTCTGGGAAGCATCCGAGACTCCTTGCAGCTTTGTCCCTGAGTGTTTATTCCGGTGGTTTTGGGCCCTGTGATCCCGGCTAGCAACCCCAGACTCCTCCAGGGAAGATATCCCAGATGATTTTTCTCCTTGGACAATGCTCCATCCTCTGGGAAGCATCCGAGACTCCTTGCAGGTATGTCCCTGAGTCTTTATTCCATTGGTTTAGCGCCCTGTGATCCCGGGTAGCAACCCCAGACTCCTCCAGGGAAGATACCCGAGATGATTTTTCTCCTTGGACAATGCTCCATCCTCTGGGAAGCATCCGAGACTCCTTGCAGCTTTGTCCCTGAGTGTTTATTCCGGTGGTTTTAGGCCCTGTGATCCCGGGTAGCAACCCCAGACTCCTCTAGGGAAGATACCCGAGATAATTTTTCTCCTTGGACAATGCTCCATCCGCTGGGAAGCATCCGAGACTCCTTGCAGGTATGTCCCTGAGTGTTTATTCCGGTGTTTTGGGGCCCTGTGATCCCGGGTAGCAACCCCAGACTCCTCCAGGGAAGATACCCAAGTTGATTTTTCTCCTTGGACAATGCTCCATCTTCTGGGATTCATCTGAAATTCCTCCCTGGCGTCTCCCACAGACATTTTTCCTGTGGTTTGGGTCCCTGTAATCCCGGGTAGCAACCCCAGACTACTCCAGGGAAGACAGCCGAGATGATTTTTCTCCTTGGACAATGCTCCATCCTCTGGGAAGCATCCGAGACTCCTTGCAGCTTTGTCCCTGAGTGTTTATTCCGGTGGTTTTGGGCCCTGTGATCCCGGCTAGCAACCCCAGACTCCTCTAGGGAAGATAGCAGAGATAATTTTTCTCCTTGGACAACGCTCCATCCTCAGGGAAGCATCCGAGACTCCTTGCAGGTATGTCCCTGAGTGTTTATTCCGGTGTTTTGGGGCCCTGTGATCCCGGGTAGCAACCCTAGACTGCTCCAGGGAAGATACCCGAGATGATTTTTCTCCTTGGACAATGCTCCATCCTCTGGGAAGCATCCGAGACTCCTTGCAGCTTTGTCCCTGAGTGTTTATTCCGGTGGTTTTGGGCCCTGTGATACCGGCTAGCAACACCAGACTCCTCTAGGGAAGATATCCGAGATGATTTTTCTCCTTGGACAATGCTCCATCCTCTGGGAAGCATCCGAGACTCCTTGCAGGGATGTCCCTGAGTCTTTATTCCGTTGGTTTAGCGCCCTGTGATCCCGGGTAGCAACCCCAGACTCCTCCAGGGAAGATGCCCGAGATGATTTTTCTCCTTGGACAATGCTCCATCCTCTGGGAAGCATCCGAGACCCCTTGCAGCTTTGTCCCTGAGTGTTTATTCCGGTGGTTTTGGGCCCTGTGATCCCGGGTAGCAACCCCAGACTCCTCCAGGGAAGATACCCCGAGATGATTTTTCTCCTTGGACAATGCTCCATCCTCTGGGAAGCATCCGAGACTCCTTGCAGGTATGTCCCTGAGTGTTTATTCCGGTGCTTTTGGGCCCTGTGATCCCGGGTAGCAACCCCAGACTCCTCTAGGGAAGATACCCGAGATAATTTTTCTGCTTGGACAATGATCCATCCTCTGGGAAGCATCCGAGTCTCCTTGCAGGTATGTCCCTGAGTCTTTATTCCGTTGGTTTAGCGCCCTGTGATCCCGGGTAGCAACCCCAGACTCCTCCAGGGAAGAAACCCGAGATGATTTTTCTCCTTGGACAATGCTCCATCCTCTGGGAAGCATCCGAGACTCCTTGCAGGTATGTCCCTGAGTGTTTATTCCGGTGATTTGGGGCCCTGTAATCCCGGGTAGCAACCCCAGACTCCTCCAGGGAAGATACCCGAGATGATTTTTCTCCTTGGACAATGCTCCATCTTCTGGGATGCATCTGAGATTCCTCCCAGGCAACTCCCACAGACCTTTTTCCTGTGGTTTGGGTCTCTGTAATCCCAGGTAGCAACCCCAGACTCCTCCAGGGAAGATAACCCAAAATGATTTTTCTCCTTGGACAATGCTCCATCCTCTGGGAAGCATCCGAGACTCCTTGCAGCTTTGTCCCTGAGTGTTTATTCCGGTGGTTTTGGGCCCTGTGATCCCGGGTAGCAACCCCAGACTCCTCCAGGGAAGATAACCGAGATGATTTTTCTCCTTGGACAATGCTCCATCCTCTGGGAAGCATCCGAGACTCCTTGCAGGTATGTCCCTGAGTGTTTATTCCGGTGCTTTTGGGCCCTGTCATCCCGGGTAGCAACCCCAGACTCCTCCAGGGAACATACCCGAGATGATTTTTCTCCTTGGACAATGCTCCATCTTCTGGGATGCATCTGAGATTCCTCCCAAGTGTCTCCCGCAGACATTTTTCCTGTGGTTTTGGTCCCTGTAATCCCGGGTAGCAAGCCCAGACTCCTCCAGGAAAGATACCCGGGATGATTTTTCTCCTTGGACAATGCTCTATACTCTGGGATGCATCCGAGACTTGTCGCAGCTATGTCCCTTAGTCTTTTTTCTCGCGGTTTATGGTTCTGTCATCCCAGGTAGCAACCCCAGACTCCTCCAGGGAAGACACCCAAGATGATTTTTCTCTCTTGACAGTGGTCCATCCTGCGGGATCTACCCAGAACTCCTCCCAGGCATCTCCCGCAGAGTTTTCTCCAGTGCTTTAGGGCCCTGTGATCCCGGCTAGCAACCCCAGACTCCTCTAGGGAAGATACCCGAGATAATTTTTCTGCTTGGACAATACTCCATCCTCTGGGAAGCATCCGAGACTCCTTGCAGCTTTGTCCCTGAGTGTTTATTCCGGTGATTTGGGGCCCTGTAATCCCGGGTAGCAACCCCAGACTCCTCCAGGGAAGATACCCGAGATGATTTTTCTCCTTGGACAATGCTCCATCTTCTGGGATGCATCTGAGATTCCTCCCAGGCGACTCCCACAGACCTTTTTCCTGTGGTTTGGGTCCCTGCAATCCCAGGTAGCAACCCCAGACTCCTCCAGGGAAGATAACCCGAGATGATTTTTCTCCTTGGACAATGCTCCATCCTCTGGGAAGCATCCGAGACTCCTTGCAGCTTTGTCCCTGAGTGTTTATTCCGGTGCTTTTGGGCCCTGTCATCCCGGGTAGCAACCCCAGACTCCTCCGTGGAAGATACCGAAGTTGATTTTTCTCCTTGGACTATTGTCCATCCTGCGGGATGCACCCGAGACTCCTCCCAGCTCTGTTTCTGAGTGTTTTCTTCCGGTGGTTTAGCGCCCTGTGATCACGGGTAGCAACCCCAGACTCCTCCAGGGAGGATACCCGAGATGATTTTTCTCCTTGGACAATGCTCCATCTTCTGGGATGCATCTGAGATTCCTCCCAAGTGTCTCCCACAGACATTTTTCCTGTGGTTTTGGTCCCTGTAATCCCGGGTAGCAACCCCAGACTCCTCCAGGGAAGATACCCGAGATAATTTTTCTCCTTGGACAATGCTCCATCCTCTGGGAAGCATCCGAGACTCCTTGCAGCTTTGTCCCTGAGTGTTTTTTCCGGTGTTTTGGGGCCCTGTGATCCCGGGTAGCAACCCTAGACTCCTCCAGGGAAGATACCCGAGATGATTTTTCTCCTTGGACAATGCTCCATCCTCTGGGAAGCATCCGAGACTCCTTGCAGCTTTGTCCCTGAGTGTTTATTCCGGTGGTTTTGGGCCCTGTGATCCCGGCTAGCAACCCCAGACTCCTCTAGGGAAGATATCCGAGATGATTTTTCTCCTTGGACAATGCTCCATCCTCTGGGAAGCATCCGAGACTCCTTGCAGGGATGTCCCTGAGTCTTTATTCCGTTGGTTTAGCGCCCTGTGATCCCGGGTAGCAACCCCAGACTCCTCCAGGGAAGATACCCGAGATGATTTTTCTCCTTGGACAATGCTCCATCCTCTGGGAAGCATCCGAGACCCCTTGCAGCTTTGTCCCTGAGTGTTTATTCCGGTGGTTTTGGGCCCTGTGATCCCAGGTAGCAACCCCAGACTCCTCCAGGGAAGATACCCCGAGATGATTTTTCTCCTTGGACAATGCTCCATCCTCTGGGAAGCATCCGAGACTCCTTGCAGCTTTGTCCCTGAGTGTTTATTCCGGTGGTTTTGGGCCCTGTGATCCCGGCTAGCAACACCAGACTCCTCTAGGGAAGATATCCGAGATGATTTTTCTCCTTGGACAATGCTCCATCCTCTGGGAAGCATCCGAGACTCCTTGCAGGGATGTCCCTGAGTCTTTATTCCGTTGGTTTAGCGCCCTGTGATCCCGGGTAGCAACCCCAGACTCCTCCAGGGAAGATACCCGAGATGATTTTTCTCCTTGGACAATGCTCCATCCTCTGGGAAGCATCCGAGACCCCTTGCAGCTTTGTCCCTGAGTGTTTATTCCGATGGTTTTGGGCCCTGTGATCCCGGGTAGCAACCCCAGACTCCTCCAGGGAAGATACCCCGAGATGATTTTTCTCCTTGGACAATGCTCCATCCTCTGGGAAGCATCCGAGACTCCTTGCAGGTATGTCCCTGAGTGTTTATTCCGGTGCTTTTGGGCCCTGTCATCCCGGGTAGCAACCCCAGACTCCTCTAGGGAAGATACCCGAGATAATTTTTCTGCTTGGACAATGATCCATCCTCTGGGAAGCATCCGAGTCTCCTTGCAGGTATGTCCCTGAGTCTTTATTCCGTTGGTTTAGCGCCCTGTGATCCCGGGTAGCAACCCCAGACTCCTCCAGGGAAGATACCCGAGATGATTTTTCTCCTTGGACAATGCTCCATCCTCTGGGATGCATCCGAGACTCCTTGAAGCTTTGTCCCTGAGTGTTTATTCCGGTGCTTTTGGGCCCTGTCATCCCGGGTAGCAACCCCAGACTCCTCCGTGGAAGATACCCAAGTTGATTTTTCTCCTTGGACTATTGTCCATCCTGCGGGATGCACCCGAGACTCCTCCCAGCTCTGTTTCTGAGTGTTTTCTTCCGGTGGTTTAGCGCCCTGTGATCACGGGTAGCAACCCCATACTCCTCCAGGGAGGATACCCGAGATGATTTTTCTCCTTGGACAATGCTCCATCTTCTGGGATGCATCTGAGATTCCTCCCAAGTGTCTCCCACAGACATTTTTCCTGTGGTTTTGGTCCCTGTAATCCCGGGTAGCAACCCCAGACTCCTCCAGGGAAGATACCCGAGATGATTTTTCTCCTTGGATAATGCTCCATCCTCTGGGAAGCAGACGAGACTCCTTGCAGCTTTGTCCCTGAGTGTTTATTCCGGTGGTTTTGGGCCCTGTGATCCCGGCTAGCAACCCCAGACTCCTCTAGGGAAGATACCCGAGATAATTTTTCTCCTTGGACAATGCTCCATCCTCTGGGAAGCATCCGAGACTCCTTGCAGCTTTGTCCCTGAGTGTTTTTTCCGGTGTTTTCGGGCCCTGTGATCCCGGGTAGCAACCCTAGACTCCTCCAGGGAAGATACCCGAGATGATTTTTCTCCTTGGACAATGCTCCATCCTCTGGGAAGCATCCGAGACTCCTTGCAGCTTTGTCCCTGAGTGTTTATTCCGGTGGTTTTGGGCCCTGTGATCCCGGCTAGCAACCCCAGACTCCTCTAGGGAAGATATCCGAGATGATTTTTCTCCTTGGACAATGCTCCATCCTCTGGGAAGCATCCGAGACTCCTTGCAGGGATGTCCCTGAGTCTTTATTCCGTTGGTTTAGCGCCCTGTGATCCCGGGTAGCAACCCCAGACTCCTCCAGGGAAGATACCCGAGATGATTTTTCTCCTTGGACAATGCTCCATCCTCTGGGAAGCATCCGAGACCCCTTGCAGCTTTGTCCCTGAGTGTTTATTCCGGTGGTTTTGGGCCCTGTGATCCCGGGTAGCAACCCCAGACTCCTCCAGGGAAGATACCCCGAGATGATTTTTCTCCTTGGACAATGCTCCATCCTCTGGGAAGCATCCGAGACTCCTTGCAGGTATGTCCCTGAGTGTTTATTCCGGTGGTTTTGGGCCCTGTGATCCCGGCTAGCAACACCAGACTCCTCTAGGGAAGATATCCGAGATGATTTTTCTCCTTGGACAATGCTCCATCCTCTGGGAAGCATCCGAGACTCCTTGCAGGGATGTCCCTGAGTCTTTATTCCGTTGGTTTAGCGCCCTGTGATCCCGGGTAGCAACCCCAGACTCCTCCAGGGAAGATACCCGAGATGATTTTTCTCCTTGGACAATGCTCCATCCTCTGGGAAGCATCCGAGACCCCTTGCAGCTTTGTCCCTGAGTGTTTATTCCGGTGGTTTTGGGCCCTGTGATCCCGGGTAGCAACCCCAGACTCCTCCAGGGAAGATACCCCGAGATGATTTTTCTCCTTGGACAATGCTCCATCCTCTGGGAAGCATCCGAGACTCCTTGCAGGTATGTCCCTGAGTGTTTATTCCGGTGCTTTTGGGCCCTGTCATCCCGGGTAGCAACCCCAGACTCCTCTAGGGAAGATACCCGAGATAATTTTTCTGCTTGGACAATGATCCATCCTCTGGGAAGCATCCGAGTCTCCTTGCAGGTATGTCCCTGAGTCTTTATTCCGTTGGTTTAGCGCCCTGTGATCCCGGGTAGCAACCCCAGACTCCTCCAGGGAAGATACCCGAGATGATTTTTCTCCTTGGACAATGCTCCATCCTCTGGGATGCATCCGAGACTCCTTGAAGCTTTGTCCCTGAGTGTTTATTCCAGTGCTTTTGGGCCCTGTCATCCCGGGTAGCAACCCCAGACTCCTCCGTGGAAGATACCCAAGTTGATTTTTCTCCTTGGACTATTGTCCATCCTGCGGGATGCACCCGAGACTCCTCCCAGCTCTGTTTCTGAGTGTTTTCTTCCGGTGGTTTAGCGCCCTGTGATCACGGGTAGCAACCCCATACTCCTCCAGGGAGGATACCCGAGATGATTTTTCTCCTTGGACAATGCTCCATCTTCTGGGATGCATCTGAGATTCCTCCCAAGTGTCTCCCGCAGACATTTTTCCTGTGGTTTTGGTCCCTGTAATCCCGGGTAGCAAGCCCAGACTCCTCCAGGGAAGATACCCGAGATGATTTTTCTCCTTGGACAATGCTCCATCCTCTGGGAAGCATCCGAGACCCCTTGCAGGTATGTCCCTGAGTGTTTATTCCGGTGTTTTCGGGCCCTGTGATCCCGGGTAGCAACCCCAGACTCCTCCAGGGAAGATACCCGAGATGATTTTTCTCCTTGGACAATGCTCCATCCTCTGGGAAGCATCCGAGACTCCTTGCAGCTTTGTCCCTGAGTGTTTATTCCGGTGGTTTTGGGACCTGTGCTCCCAGGTAGCAACCCCAGACTCCTCCAGGGAAGATACCCAAGTTGATTTTTCTCCTTGGACAATGCTCCATCTTCTGGAATGCATCTGAGATTCCTCCCAGGCGTCTCCCACAGACATTTTTCCTGTGGTTTGGGTCCCTGTAATCCCGGGTAGCAACCCCAGACTCCTCCAGGGAAGACACCCAAGATGATTTTTCTCTCTTGACAGTGGTCCATCCTGCGGGATCTACCCAGAACTCCTCCCAGGCATCTCCCGCAGAGTTTTCTCCAGTGCTTTAGGGCCCTGTGATCCCGGCTAGCAACCCCAGACTCCTCTAGGGAAGATACCCGAGATGATTTTTCTGCTTGGACAATGCTCCATCCTCTGGGAAGCATCCGAGACTCCTTGCAGGTATGTCCCTGAGTGTTTATTCCGGTGATTTGGGACCCTGTGATCCCGGGTAGCAACCCCAGACTTCTCCAGGGAAGATACCCCGAGATGATTTTTCTCCTTGGACAATGCTCCATCCTCTGGGAAGCATCCGAGACTCCTTGCAGGTATTTCCCTGAGTGTTTATTCTGTTGCTTTTGGGCCCTGTCATCCCGGGTAGCAACCCCAGACTCCTCTAGGGAAGATACCCGAGATAATTTTTCTGCTTGGACAATGATCCATCCTCTGGGAAGCATCCGAGTCTCCTTGCAGGTATGTCCCTGAGTCTTTATTCCGTTGGTTTAGCGCCCTGTGATCCCGGGTAGCAACCCCAGACTCCTCCAGGGAAGATACCCGAGATGATTTTTCTCCTTGGACAATGCTCCATCCTCTGGGAAGCATCCGAGACTCCTTGCAGGTATGTCCCTGAGTGTTTATTCCGGTGATTTGGGGCCCTGTAATCCCGGGTAGCAACCCCAGACTCCTCCAGGGAAGATACCCGAGATGATTTTTCTCCTTGGACAATGCTCCATCTTCTGGGATGCATCTGAGATTCCTCCCAGGCGACTCCCACAGACCTTTTTCCTGTGGTTTGGGTCCCTGCAACCCCAGGTAGCAACCCCAGACTCCTCCAGGGAAGATAACCCGAGATGATTTTTCTCCTTGGACAATGCTCCATCCTCTGGGAAGCATCCGAGACTCCTTGCAGCTTTGTGCCTGAGTGTTTATTCCGGTGCTTTTGGGCGCTGTCATCCCGGGTAGCAATCCCAGACTCCTCCGTGCAAGATACCGAAGTTGATTTTTCTCCTTGGACTATTGTCCATCCTGCGGGATGCACCCGAGACTCCTCCCAGCTCTGTTTCTGAGTGTTTTCTTCCGGTGGTTTAGCGCCCTGTGATCACGGGTAGCAACCCCAGACTCCTCCAGGGAGGATACCCGAGATGATTTTTCTCCTTGGACAATGCTCCATCTTCTGGGATGCATCTGAGATTCCTCCCAAGTGTCTCCCGCAGACATTTCTCCTGTGGTTTTGGTCCCTGTAATCCCGGGTAGCAAGCCCAGACTCCTCCAGGGAAGATACCCGAGATGATTTTTCTCCTTGGACAATGCTCCATCCTCTGGGAAGCAGACGAGACTCCTTGCAGCTTTGTCCCTGAGTGTTTATTCCGGTGGTTTTGGGCCCTGTGATCCCGGCTAGCAACCCCAGACTCCTCTGGGGAAGATACCCGAGATAATTTTTCTCCTTGGACAATGCTCCATCCTCTGGGAAGCATCCGAGACTCCTTGCACGTATGTCCCTGAGTGTTTATTCCGGTGTTTTGGGGCCCTGTGATCCCGGGTAGCAACCCTAGACTCCTCCAGGGAAGATACCCGAGATGATTTTTCTCCTTGGACAATGCTCCATCCTCTGGGAAGCATCCGAGACTCCTTGCAGCTTTGTCCCTGAGTGTTTATTCCGGTGGTTTGGGTCCCTGTGATCCCGGCTAGCAACCCCAGACTCCTCTAGGGAAGATATCCGAGATGATTTTTCTCCTTGGACAATGCTCCATCCTCTGGGAAGCATCCAAGACTCCTTGCAGGGATGTCCCTGAGTCTTTATTCCGTTGGTTTAGCGCCCTGTGATCCCGGGTAGCAACCCCAGACTCCTCCAGGGAAGATACCCGAGATGATTTTTCTCCTTGGACAATGCTCCATCCTCTGGGAAGCATCCGAGACCCCTTGCAGCTTTGTCCCTGAGTGTTTATTCCTGTGGTTTTGGGCCCTGTGATCCCGGGTAGCAACCCCAGACTCCTCCAGGGAAGATACCCCGAGATGATTTTTCTGCTTGGACAATGCTCCATCCTCTGGGAAGCATCCGAGTCTCCTTGCAGGTATGTCCCTGAGTCTTTATTCCGTTGGTTTAGCGCCCTGTGATCCCGGGTAGCAACCCCAGACTCCTCCAGAGAAGATACCCGAGATGATTTTTCTCCTTGGACAATGCTCCATCCTCTGGGAAGCATCCGAGACTCCTTGCAGGTATGTCCCTGAGTGTTTATTCCGGTGATTTGGGTCCCTGTAATCCCGGGTAGCAACCCCAGACTCCTCCAGGGAAGATACCCGAGATGATTTTTCTCCTTGGACAATGCTCCATCCTCTGGGAAGCATCCGAGACTCCTTGAAGCTTTGTCCCTGAGTGTTTATTCCGGTGCTTTTGGGCCCTGTCATCCCGGGTAGCAACCCCAGACTCCTCCGTGGAAGATACCCAAGTTGATTTTTCTCCTTGGACTATTGTCCATCCTGCGGGATGCACCCGAGACTCCTCCCAGCTCTGTTTCTGAGTGTTTTCTTCCGGTGGTTTAGCGCCCTGTGATCACGGGTAGCAACCCCATACTCCTCCAGGGAGGATACCCGAGATGATTTTTCTCCTTGGACAATGCTCCATCTTCTGGGATGCATCTGAGATTCCTCCCAAGTGTCTCCCGCAGACATTTTTCCTGTGGTTTTGGTCCCTGTAATCCCGGGTAGCAAGCCCAGACTCCTCCAGGGAAGATACCCGAGATGATTTTTCTCCTTGGACAATGCTCCATCCTCTGGGAAGCAGACGAGACTCCTTGCAGGTATGTCCCTGAGTGTTTATTCCGGTGGTTTTGGGCCCTGTGATCCCGGCTAGCAACCCCAGACTCCTCTAGGGAAGATACCCGAGATAATTTTTCTGCTTGGACAATGCTCCATCCTCTGGGAAGCATCCGAGACTCCTTGCAGGTATGTCCCTGAGTGTTTATTCCGGTGTTTTGGGACCCTGTGATCCCGGCTAGCAACCCCAGACTCCTCTAGGGAAGATACCCGAGATAATTTTTCTGCTTGGACAATGCTCCATCCTCTGGGAAGCATCCGAGACTCCTTGCAGGTATGTCCCTGAGTGTTTATTCTGTTGCTTTTGGGCCCTGTCATCCCAGGTAGCAACCCCAGACTCCTCTAGGGAAGATACCCGAGATAATTTTTCTGCTTGGACAATGATCCATCCTCTGGGAAGCATCCGAGTCTCCTTGCAGGTATGTCCCTGAGTCTTTATTCCGTTGGTTTAGCGCCCTGTGATCCCGGGTAGCAACCCCAGACTCCTCCAGGGAAGATAACCCGAGATGATTTTTCTCCTTGGACAATGCTCCATCCTCTGGGAAGCATCCGAGACTCCTTGCAGCTTTGTCCCTGAGTGTTTATTCCGGTGATTTTGGGCCCTGTCATCCCGGGTAGCAACCCCAGACTCCTCTAGGGAAGATACCCGAGATAATTTTTCTGCTTGGACAATGATCCATCCTCTGGGAAGCATCCGAGTCTCCTTGCAGGTATGTCCCTGAGTCTTTATTCCGTTGGTTTAGCGCCCTGTGATCCCGGGTAGCAACCCCAGACTCCTCCAGGGAAGATACCCGAGATGATTTTTCTCCTTGGACAATGCTCCATCTTCTGGGATGCATCTGAGAGTCCTCCCAGGCGACTCCCACAGACCTTTTTCCTGTGGTTTGGGTCCCTGTAATCCCGGGTAGCAACCCCAGACTCCTCCAGGGAAGATAACCCGAGATGATTTTTCTCCTTGGACAATGCTCCATCCTCTGGGAAGCATCCGAGACTCCTTGCAGCTTTGTCCCTGAGTGTTTATTCCGGTGCTTTTGGGCCCTGTCATCCCGGGTAGCAACCCCAGACTCCTCCGTGGAAGATACCGAAGTTGATTTTTCTCCTTGGACTATTGTCCATCCTGCGGGATGCACCCGAGACTCCTCCCAGCTCTGTTTCTGAGTGTTTTCTTCCGGTGGTTTAGCGCCCTGTGATCACGGGTAGCAACCCCAGACTCCTCCAGGGAGGATACCCGAGATGATTTTTCTCCTTGGACAATGCTCCATCCTCTGGGAAGCATCCGAGACTCCTTGCAGGTATGTCCCTGAGTCTTTATTCCGTTGGTTTAGCGCCCTGTGATCCCGGGTAGCAACCCCAGACTCCTCCAGGGAAGATACCCGAGATGATTTTTCTCCTTGGACAATGCTCCATCCTCTGGGAAGCATCCGAGACCCCTTGCAGGTATGTCCCTGAGTGTTTATTCCGGTGTTTTCGGGCCCTGTGATCCCGGGTAGCAACCCCAGACTCCTCCAGGGAAGATACCCGAGATGATTTTTCTCCTTGGACAATGCTCCATCCTCTGGGAAGCATCCGAGACTCCTTGCAGCTTTGTCCCTGAGTGTTTATTCCGGTGGTTTTGGGCCCTGTGATCCCAGGTAGCAACCCCAGACTCCTCCAGGGAAGATACCCGAGATGATTTTTCTCCTTGGACAATGCTCCATCCTCTGGGAAGCATCCGAGACTCCTTGCAGCTTTGTCCCTGAGTGTTTATTCCGGTGGTTTTGGGCCCTGTGATCCCGGGTAGCAACCCCAGACTCCTCCAGGGAAGATACCCAAGTTGATTTTTCTCCTTGGACAATGCTCCATCTTCTGGGAGGCATCTGAAATTCCTCCCTGGCGTCTCCCACAGACATTTTTCCTGTGGTTTGGGTCCCTGTAATCCCGGGTAGCAACCCCAGACTCCTCCAGGGAAGACACCCGAGATGATTTTTCTCCTTGGACAATGCTCCATCCTCTGGGAAGCATCCGAGACTCCTTGCAGCTTTGTTCCTGAGTGTTTATTCCAGTGCTTTTGGGTCCTGTCATCCCGGGTAGCAACCCCAGACTCCTCCAGGGAAGATACCCAAGTTGACTTTTCTCCTTGGACTATTGTCCATCCTGCGGGATGCACCCGAGACTCCTCCCAGCTCTGTTTCTGAGTGTTTTCTTCCGGTGGTTTAGCGCCCTGTGATCCCAGGTAGCAACCCCAGAATCCTCCAGGGAAGATACCCGAGATGATTTTTCTCCTTGGACAATGCTCCATCCTCTGGGAAGCATCCGAGACCCCTTGCAGCTTTGTCCCTGAGTGTTTATTCCGGTGTTTTCGGGCCCTGTGATCCCGGGTAGCAACCCCAGACTCCTCCAGGGAGGATACCCGAGATGATTTTTCTCCTTGGACAATGCTCCATCCTCTGGGAAGCATCCGAGACTCCTTGCAGGTATGTCCCTGAGTCTTTATTCCGTTGGTTTAGCGCCCTGTGATCCCGGGTAGCAACCCCAGACTCCTCCAGGGAAGATACCCGAGATGATTTTTCTCCTTGGACAATGCTCCATCCTCTGGGAAGCATCCGAGACCCCTTGCAGCTTTGTCCCTGAGTGTTTATTCCGGTGTTTTCGGGCCCTGTGATCCCGGGTAGCAACCCCAGACTCCTCCAGGGAAGATACCCGAGATGATTTTTCTCCTTGGACAATGCTCCATCCTCTGGGAAGCATCCGAGACTCCTTGCAGCTTTGTCCCTGAGTGTTTATTCCGTTGCTTTTGGGCCCTGTCATCCCGGGTAGCAACCCCAGACTCCTCTAGGGAAGATACCCGAGATAATTTTTCTGCTTGGACAATGATCCATCCTCTGGGAAGCATCCGAGACTCCTTGCAGGTATGTCCCTGAGTCTTTATTCCGTTGGTTTAGCGCCCTGTTATCCCGGGTAGCAACCCCAGACTCCTCCAGGGAAGATAACCCGAGATGATTTTTCTCCTTGGACAATGCTCCATCCTCTGGGAAGCATCCGAGACTCCTTGCAGCTTTGTCCCTGAGTGTTTATTCCGGTGATTTTGGGCCCTGTCATCCCGGGTAGCAACCCCAGACTCCTCTAGGGAAGATACCCGAGATAATTTTTCTGCTTGGACAATGATCCATCCTCTGGGAAGCATCCGAGTCTCCTTGCAGGTATGTCCCTGAGTCTTTATTCCGTTGGTTTAGCGCCCTGTGATCCCGGGTAGCAACCCCAGACTCCTCCAGGGAAGATACCCGAGATGATTTTTCTCCTTGGACAATGCTCCATCTTCTGGGATGCATCTGAGAGTCCTCCCAGGCGACTCCCACAGACCTTTTTCCTGTGGTTTGGGTCCCTGTAATCCCGGGTAGCAACCCCAGACTCCTCCAGGGAAGATAACCCGAGATGATTTTTCTCCTTGGACAATGCTCCATCCTCTGGGAAGCATCCGAGACTCCTTGCAGCTTTGTCCCTGAGTGTTTATTCCGGTGCTTTTGGGCCCTGTCATCCCGGGTAGCAACCCCAGACTCCTCCGTGGAAGATACCGAAGTTGATTTTTCTCCTTGGACTATTGTCCATCCTGCGGGATGCACCCGAGACTCCTCCCAGCTCTGTTTCTGAGTGTTTTCTTCCGGTGGTTTAGCGCCCTGTGATCACGGGTAGCAACCCCAGACTCCTCCAGGGAGGATACCCGAGATGATTTTTCTCCTTGGACAATGCTCCATCCTCTGGGAAGCATCCGAGACTCCTTGCAGGTATGTCCCTGAGTCTTTATTCCGTTGGTTTAGCGCCCTGTGATCCCGGGTAGCAACCCCAGACTCCTCCAGGGAAGATACCCGAGATGATTTTTCTCCTTGGACAATGCTCCATCCTCTGGGAAGCATCCGAGACCCCTTGCAGGTATGTCCCTGAGTGTTTATTCCGGTGTTTTCGGGCCCTGTGATCCCGGGTAGCAACCCCAGACTCCTCCAGGGAAGATACCCGAGATGATTTTTCTCCTTGGACAATGCTCCATCCTCTGGGAAGCATCCGAGACTCCTTGCAGCTTTGTCCCTGAGTGTTTATTCCGGTGGTTTTGGGCCCTGTGATCCCAGGTAGCAACCCCAGACTCCTCCAGGGAAGATACCCGAGATGATTTTTCTCCTTGGACAATGCTCCATCCTCTGGGAAGCATCCGAGACTCCTTGCAGCTTTGTCCCTGAGTGTTTATTCCGGTGGTTTTGGGCCCTGTGATCCCGGGTAGCAACCCCAGACTCCTCCAGGGAAGATACCCAAGTTGATTTTTCTCCTTGGACAATGCTCCATCTTCTGGGAGGCATCTGAAATTCCTCCCTGGCGTCTCCCACAGACATTTTTCCTGTGGTTTGGGTCCCTGTAATCCCGGGTAGCAACCCCAGACTCCTCCAGGGAAGACACCCGAGATGATTTTTCTCCTTGGACAATGCTCCATCCTCTGGGAAGCATCCGAGACTCCTTGCAGCTTTGTTCCTGAGTGTTTATTCCAGTGCTTTTGGGTCCTGTCATCCCGGGTAGCAACCCCAGACTCCTCCAGGGAAGATACCCAAGTTGACTTTTCTCCTTGGACTATTGTCCATCCTGCGGGATGCACCCGAGACTCCTCCCAGCTCTGTTTCTGAGTGTTTTCTTCCGGTGGTTTAGCGCCCTGTGATCCCAGGTAGCAACCCCAGACTCCTCCAGGGAAGATACCCGAGATGATTTTTCTCCTTGGACAATGCTCCATCTTCTGGGATGCATCTGAGATTCCTCCCAAGTGTCTCCCGCAGACATTTTTCCTGTGGTTTTGGTCCCTGTAATCCCGGGTAGCAAGCCCAGACTCCTCCAGGAAAGATACCCGGGATGATTTTTCTCCTTGGACAATGCTCTATACTCTGGGATGCATCCGAGACTTGTTGCAGCTATGTCCCTGAGTCTTTTTTCTCGCGGTTTATGGTTCTGTCATCCCAGGTAGCAACCCCAGACTCCTCCAGGGAAGACACCCAAGATGATTTTTCTCTCTTGACAGTGGTCCATCCTGCGGGATCTACCCAGAACTCCTCCCAGGCATCTCCCGCAGAGTTTTCTCCAGTGCTTTAGGGCCCTGTGATCCCGGCTAGCAACCCCAGACTCCTCTAGTGAAGATACCCGAGATAATTTTTCTGCTTGGACAATGCTCCATCCTCTGGGAAGCATCCGAGACTCCTTGCAGGTATGTCCCTGAGTGTTTATGCCGGTGTTTTGGGACCCTGTGATCCCGGGTAGCAACCCCAGACTCCTCCAGGGAGGATACCCGAGATGATTTTTCTCCTTGGACAATGCTCCATCTTCTGGGATGCATCTGAGATTCCTCCCAAGTGTCTCCTGCTGACATTTTTCCTGTGGTTTTGGTCCCTGTAATCCCGGGTAGCAACCCCAGACTCCTCCAGGAAAGATACCCGGGATGATTTTTCTCCTTGGACAATGCTCTATTCTCTGGGATGCATCCGAGACTCCTTGCAGCTATGTCCCTGAGTCTTTTTTCTCGCGGTTTATGGTTCTGTCATACCAGGTAGCAATCCCAGACTCCTCCAGGGAAGATAACCGAGATGATTTTTCTCCTTGGACAATGCTCCATCCTCTGGGAAGCATCCGAGACTCCTTGCAGGTATGTCCCTGAGTGTTTATTCCGGTGTTTTGGGGCCCTGTGATCCCGGGTAGCAACCCCAGACTCCTCCAGGGAAGATACCCGAGATGATTTTTCTCCTTGGACAATGCTCCATCCTCTGGGAAGCATCCGAGACTCCTTGCAGCTTTGTCCCTGAGTGTTTATTCCGGTGCTTTTGGGCCCTGTCATCCCGGGTAGCAACCCCAGACTCCTCCGTGGAAGATACCCAAGTTGATTTTTCTCCTTGGACTATTGTCCATCCTGCGGGATGCACCCGAGACTCCTCCCAGCTCTGTTTCTGAGTGTTTTCTTCCGGTGGTATAGCGCCCTGTGATCCCGGGTAGCAACCCCAGACTCCTCCAGGGAAGATACCCGAGATGATTTTTCTCCTTGGACAATGCTCCATCCTCTGGGAAGCATACGAGACTCCTTGCAGGGATGTCCCTGAGTGTTTATTCCGGTGTTTAGGGGCCCTGTGATCCTGGGTAGCAACCCCAGACTCCTCCAGGGAAGATACCCGGGATGATTTTTCTCCTTGGACAATGCTCTATACTCTGGGATGCATCCGAGACTTGTCGCAGCTATGTCCCTGAGTCTTTTTTCTCGCGGTTTAGGGTTCTGTCATCCCAGGTAGCAACCCCAGACTCCTCCAGGGAAGATACACGAGATGATTTTTCTCTCTTGACAGTGGTCCATCCTGCGGGATCTACCCAGAACTCCTCCCAGGCGTCTCCCGTAGAGTTTTCTCCAGTGCTTTAGGGCCCTGTGGTCCCGGCTAGCAACCCCAGACTCCTCCAGGGAGGATATCCGAGATGATTTTTCTCCTTGGACAATGCTCCATCTTCTGGGATGCATCTGAGATTCCTCCCAAGTGTCTCCAGCAGACATTTTTCCTGTGGTTTTGGTCCCTGTAATCCCGGGTAGCAAGCCCAGACTCCTCCAGGGAAGATACCCGAGATGATTTTTCTCCTTGGACAATGCTCCATCCTCTGGGAAGCATCCGAGACTCCTTGCAGCTTTGTCCCTGAGTGTTTATTCCGGTGGTTTTGGGCCCTGTGATCCCGGCTAGCAACCCCAGACTCCTCTAGGGAAGATACCCGAGATAATTTTTCTCCTTGGACAACGCTCCATCCTCTGGGAAGCATCTGAGACTCCTTGCAGGTATGTCCCTGAGTGTTTATTCTGGTGTTTTGGGGCCCTGTGATCCCGGGTAGCAACCCCAGACTCCTCCAGGGAAGATACCCGAGATGATTTTTCTCCTTGGACAATGCTCCATCCTCTGGGAAGCATCCGAGACTCCTTGCAGCTTTGTCCCTGAGTGTTTATTCCGGTGGTTTTGGGCCCTGTGATCCCGGCTAGCAACCCCAGACTCCTCTAGGGAAGATATCCGAGATGATTTTTCTCCTTGGACAATGCTCCATCCTCAGGGAAGCATCCGAGACTCCTTGCAGGTATGTCCCTGAGTCTTTATTCCGTTGTTTTAGCGCCCTGTGATCCCGGGTAGCAACCCCAGACTCCTCCAGGGAAGATACCCGAGATGATTTTTCTCCTTGGACAATGCTCCAACCTCTGGGAAGCATCCGAGACCCCTTGCAGGTATGTCCCTGAGTGTTTATTCCGGTGTTTTCGGGCCCTGTGATCCCGGGTAGCAACCCCAGACTCCTCCAGGGAAGATACCCGAGATGATTTTTCTCCTTGGACAATGCTCCATCTTCTGGGATGCATCTGAGATTCCTCCCAGGCATCTCCCACAGACATTTTTCCTGTGGTTTGGGTCCCTGTAATCCCGGGTAGCAACCCCAGACTCCTCCAGGGAAGATAATCCGAGATGATTTTTCTCCTTAGACAATGCTCCATCCTCTGGGAAGCATCCGAGACTCCTTGCAGCTTTGTCCCTGAGTGTTTATTCCGGTGGTTTTTGGCCCTGTCATCCCGGGTAGCTACCCCAGACTCCTCCAGGGAAGATACCCCAAGATGATTTTTCTCCTTGGACAATGATCCATCCTCTGGGAAGCATCCGAGTCTCCTTGCAGGTATGTCCCTGAGTCTTTATTCCGTTGGTTTAGCGCCCTGTGATCCCGGGTAGCAACCCCAGACTCCTCCAGGGAAGATACCCGAGATGATTTTTCTCCTTGGACAATGCTCCATCTTCTGGGATGCATCTGAGATTCCTCCCATGCGACTCCCACAGACCTTTTTCCTGGGGTTTGGGTCCCTGTAATCCCGGGTAGCAACCCCAGACTCCTCCAGGGAAGATAACCCGAGATGATTTTTCTCCTTGGACAATGCTCCATCCTCTGGGAAGCATCCGAGACTCCTTGCAGCTTTGTCCCTGAGTGTTTATTCCGGTGCTTTTGGGCCCTGTCATCCCGGGTAGCAACCCCAGACTCCTCCGTGGAAGATACCGAAGTTGATTTTTCTCCTTGGACTATTGTCCATCCTGCGGGATGCACCCGAGACTCCTCCCAGCTCTGTTTCTGAGTGTTTTCTTCCGGTGGTTTAGCGCCCTGTGATCACGGGTAGCAACCCCAGACTCCTCCAGGGAGGATACCCGAGATGATTTTTCTCCTTGGACAATGCTCCATCTTCTGGGATGCATCTGAGATTCCTCCCAAGTGTCTCCCGCAGACATTTTTCCTGTGGTTTTGGGGCGCTGTGATCCCGGGTAGAAACCCCAGACTCCTCCAGGGAAGATACCCGAGATGATTTTTCTCCTTGGACAATGCTCCATCCTCTGGGAAGCATCCGAGACCCCTTGCAGGTATGTCCCTGAGTGTTTATTCCGGTGGTTTAGCGCCCTGTGATTCCGGGTAGCAACCCCAGACTCCTCCAGGGAAGATACCCGAGATGATTTTTCTCCTTGGACAATGCTCCATCTTCTGGGATGCATCTGAGATTCCTCCCAGGCATCTCCCACAGACATTTTTCCTGTGGTTTGGGTCCCTGTAATCCCGGGTAGCAACCCCAGACTCCTCCAGGGAAGATAATCCGAGATGATTTTTCTCCTTGGACAATGCTCCATCCTCTGGGAAGCATCCGAGACTCCTGGCAGCTTTGTCCCTGAGTGTTTATTCCGGTGGTTTTGGGCCCTGTCATCCCGGGTAGCTACCCCAGACTCCTCCAGGGAAGATACCCCGAGATGATTTTTCTCCTTGGACAATGCTCCATCCTCTGGGAAGCATCCGAGACTCCTTGCAGGTATGTCCCTGAGTCTTTATTCCGTTGGTTTAGCGCCCTGTGATCCCGGGTAGCAACCCCAGACTCCTCCAGGGAAGATACCCAAGTTGATTTTTCTCCTTGGACTATTGTCCATCCTGCGGGATGCAACCGAGACTCCTCCCAGCTCTGTTTCTGAGTGTTTTCTTCCGGTGGTTTAGCGCCCTGTGATCCCAGGTAGCAACCCCAGACTCCTCCAGGGAAGATATCCGAGATGATTTTTCTCCTTGGACAATGCTCCATCCTCTGGGAAGCATCCGAGACCCCTTGCAGGTATGTCCCTGAGTGTTTATTCCGGTGTTTTCGGGCCCTGTGATCCCGGGTAGCAACCCCAGACTCCTCCAGGGAAGATACCCGAGATGATTTTTCTCCTTGGACAATGCTCCATCTTCTGGGATGCATCTGAGATTCCTCCCAGGCGACTCCCACAGACCTTTTTCCTGTGGTTTGGGTCCCTGTAATCCCGGGTAGCAACCCCAGACTCCTCCAGGGAAGATAACCCGAGATGATTTTTCTCCTTGGACAATGCTCCATCCTCTGGGAAGCATCCGAGACTCCTTGCAGCTTTGTCCCTGAGTGTTTATTCCGGTGGTTTTGGGCCCTGTCATCCCGGGTAGCAACCCCAGACTCCTCCGTGGAAGATACCCAAGTTGATTTTTCTCCTTGGACTATTGTCCATCCTGCGGGATGCACCCGAGACTCCTCCCAGCTCTGTTTCTGAGTGTTTTCTTCCGGTGGTTTAGCGCCCTGTGATCACGGGTAGCAACCCCAGACTCCTCCAGGGAGGATACCCGAGATGATTTTTCTCCTTGGACAATGCTCCATATTCTGGGATGCATCTGAGATTCCTCCCAAGTGTCTCCCGCAGACATTTTTCCTGTGGTTTTGGTCCCTGTAATCCCGGGTAGCAAGCCCAGACTCCTCCAGGGAAGATACCCGAGATGATTTTTCTCCTTGGACAATGCTCCATCCTCTGGGAAGCATCCGAGACTCCTTGCAGCTTTGTCCCTGAGTGTTTATACCGGTGGTTTTGGGCCCTGTGATCCCGGCTAGCAACCCCAGACTCCTCTAGGGAAGATACCCGAGATAATTTTTCTCCTTGGACAACGCTCCATCCTCTGGGAAGCATCCGAGACTCCTTGCAGGTATGTCCCTGAGTGTTTATTCCGGTGTTTTGGGGCCCTGTGATCCCGGGTAGCAACCCCAGACTCCTCCAGGGAAGATACCCGAGATGATTTTTCTCCTTGGACAATGCTCCATCCTCTGGGAAGCATCCGAGACTCCTTGCAGCTTTGTCCCTGAGTGTTTATTCCGGTGGTTTTGGGCCCTTTGATCCCGGCTAGCAACCCCAGACTCCTCTAGGGAAGATACCCGAGATGATTTTTCTCCTTGGACAATGCTCCATCCTCTGGGAAGCATCCGAGACTCCTTGCAGCTTTGTCCCTGAGTGTTTATTCCGGTGCTTTTGGGCCCTGTCATCCCGGGTAGCAACCCCAGACTCCTCCAGGGAAGATACCCAAGTTGATTTTTCTCCTTGGACTATTGTCCATCCTGCGGGATGCACCCGAGACTCCTCCCAGCTCTGTTTCTGAGTGTTTTCTTCCGGTGGTTTAGCGCCCTGTGATCCCAGGTAGCAACCCCAGACTCCTCCAGGGAAGATATCCGAGATGATTTTTCTCCTTGGACAATGCTCCATCCTCTGGGATGCATATGAGATTCCTCCCAGGCGTCTCCCGCAGATATTTTTCCTGTGGTTTGGGTCCCTGTAATCCCGGGTAGCAACCCCAGACTCCTCCAGGGAAGATACCCCGAGATGATTTTTCTCCTTGGACAATGCTCCATCCTCTGGGAAGCATCCGAGACTCCTTGCAGGTATGTCCCTGAGTGTTTATTCCGGTGGTTTTGGGCCCTGTGATCCCGGGTAGCAACCCCAGACTCCTCTAGGGAAGATACCCGAGATAATTTTTCTCCTTGGACAATGCTCCATCCTCTGGGAATCATCCGAGACTCCTTGCAGGTATGTCCCTGAGTGTTAATTCCGGTGTTTTGGGTCCCTGTAATCCCGGGTAGCAACCCCAGACTCCTCCAGGGAAGATACCCCGATATGATTTTTCTCCTTGGACAATGCTCCATCCTCTGGGAAGCATCCGAGTCTCCTTGCAGCTTTGTCCCTGAGTGTTTATTCCGGTGCTTTTGGGCCCTGTCATCCCGGGTAGCAACCCCAGACTCCTCCAGGGAAGATACCCAAGTTGATTTTTCTCCTTGGACTATTGTCCATCCTGCGGGATGCACCCGATACTCCTCCGAGCTCTGTTTCTGAGTGTTTTCTTCCGGTGGTTTAGCGCCCTGTGATCCCAGGTAGCAACCCTAGACTCCTCCAGGGAAGATATCCGAGCTGATTTTTCTCCTTGGACAATGCTCCATCCTCTGGGAAGCATCCGAGACTCCTTGCAGGTATGTCCTAGAGTGTTTATTCCGGTGTTTTCGGGCCCTGTGATCCCGGGTAGCAACCCCAGACTCCTCCAGGGAACATACCCGAGATGATTTTTCTCCTTGGACAATGCTCCATCCTCTGGGAAGCATCCGAGACCCCTTGCAGGTATGTCCCTGAGTGTTTATTCCGGTGTTTTCGGGCCCTGTGATCCCGGGTAACAACCCCAGACTCCTCCAGGGAAGATACCCGAGATGATTTTTCTCCTTGGACAATGCTCCATCTTCTGGGATGCATCTGAGATTCCTCCCAGGCGTCTCCCACAGACATTTTTCCTGTGGTTTGGGTCCCTGTAATCCCGGGTAGCAACCCCAGACTCCTCCAGGGAAGATAATCCGAGATGATTTTTGTCCTTGGACAATGCTCCATCCTCTGGGAAGCATCCGAGACTCCTTGCAGGTTTGTCCCTGAGTGTTTATTCTGGTGGTTTTGGGCCCTGTGATCCCGGGTAGCAACCCCAGACTCCTCCAGGGAAGATACCCCGAGATGATTTTTCTCCTTGGACAATGCTCCATCCTCTGGGAAGCATCCGAGACTCCTTGCAGGTATGTCCCTGAGTGTTTATTCCGGTGGTTTTGGGCCCTGTGATCCCGGGTAGCAACCCCAGACTCCTCTAGGGAAGATACCCGAGATGATTTTTCTCCTTGGACAATGCTCCATCCTCTGGGAAGCATCCGAGACTCCTTGCAGGTATGTCCCTGAGTCTTTATTCCGGTGTTTTGGTGCCCTGTGATCCTGCGTAGCAACCCCAGACTCCTCCAGGGAAGATACCCGAGATGATTTTTCTCCTTGGACAATGCTCCATCTTCTGGGATGCATCTGAGATTCCTCCCAGGCGTCTCCCACAGACATTTTTCCTGTGGTTTGGGTCCCTGTAATCCCGGGTAGCAACCCCAGACTCCTCCAGGGAAGATACCCAGGATGATTTTTCTCCTTGGACAATGCTCTATACTCTGGGATGCATCCGAGACTTGTCGCAGCTATGCCCCTGAGTCTTTTTTCTCGCGGTTTATGGTTCTGTCATCCCAGGTAGCAACCCCAGACTCCTCCAGGGAAGATACCCGAGATGATTTTTCTCTCTTGACAGTGGTCCATCCTGCGGGATCTACCCAGAACTGCTCCCAGGCGTCTCCCGTAGAGTTTTCTCCAGTGCTTAACGGCCCTGTGGTCCCGGCTAGCAACCCCAGACTCCTCTAGAGAAGATACCCGAGATAATTTTTCTGCTTGGACAATGCTCCATCCTCTGGGAAGCATCCGAGACTCCTTGCAGGTATGTCCCTGAGTCTTTATTCCGGTGTTTTGGGGCCCTGTGATCCCGGGTAGCAACCCCAGACTCCTCCAGGGAAGATACCCAAGTTGATTTTTCTCCTTGGACAATGCTCCATCTTCTGGGATGCATCTGAAATTCCTCCCTGGCGTCTCCCACAGACATTTTTCCTGTGGTTTTGGTCCCTGTAATCCCGGGTAGCAACCCCAGACTCCTCCAGGGAAGACACCCGAGATGATTTTTCTCCTTGGACAATGCTCCATCCTCTGGGAAGCATCCGAGACTCCTTGCAGCTTTGTTCCTGAGTGTTTATTCCAGTGCTTTTGGGTCCTGTCATCCCGGGTAGCAACCCCAGCCTCCTCAAGGGAAGATACCCGAGATAATTTTTCTCCTTGGACAATGCTCCATCCTCTGGGAAGCATCCGAGACTCCTTGCAGCTTTGTCCCTGAGTGTTTATTCCGGTGCTTTTGGGCCCTGTCATCCCGGGTAGCAACCCCAGACTCCTCCAGGGAAGATACCCAAGTTGATTTTTCTCCTTGGACTATTGTCCATCCTGCGGGATGCACCCGAGACTCCTCCCAGCTCTGTTTCTGAGTGTTTTCTTCCGGTGGTTTAGCGCCCTGTGATCCCAGGTAGCAGCCCCAGACTCGTCCAGGGAAGATATCCGAGATGATTTTTCTCCTTGGACAATGCTCCATCCTCTGGGAAGCATCCGAGACTCCTTGCAGGTATGTCCCTGAGTGTTTATTCCGGTGTTTTCGGGCCCTGTGATCCTGGGTAGCAACCCCAGACTCCTCCAGGGAAGATACCCGAGATGATTTTTCTCCTTGGACAATGCTCCATCTTCTGGGATGCATCTGAGATTCCTCCCAAGTGTCTCCCGCAGACATTTTTCCTGTGGTTTTGGTCCCTGTAATCCCGGGTAGCAAGCCCAGACTCCTCCAGGAGAGATACCCGGGATGATTTTTCTCCTTGGACAATGCTCTATACTCTGGGATGCATCCGAGACTTGTCGCAGCTATGTCCCTGAGTCTTTTTTCTCGCGGTTTATGGTTCTGTCATCCCAGGTTGCAACCCCAGACTCCTCCAGGGAAGACACCCAATATGATTTTTCTCTCTTGACAGTGGTCCATCCTGCGGGATCTCCCCAGAACTCCTCCCAGGCGTCTCCCGCAGAGTTTTCTGCAGTGCTTTAGGGCCCTGTGATCCCGGCTAGCAACCCCAGACTCCTCTAGGGAAGATACCCGAGATGATTTTTCTCCTTGGACAATGCTCCATCCTCTGGGAAGCATCCGAGACTCCTTGCAGCTTTGTTCCTTAGTGTTTATTACAGTTGTTTTGGGCCCTGTGATCCCGGCTAGCAACCCCAGACTCCTCTAGGGAAGATACCCGAGATAATTTTTCTCCTTGGACAATGCTCCATCCTCTGGGAAGCATCCGAGACTCCTTGCAGGTATGTCCCTGAGTGTTTATTCCGGTGTTTTGGGGCCCTGTGATCCCGGCTAGCAACCCCAGACTCCTCTAGGGAAGATACCCGAGATAATTTTTCTCCTTGGACAACGCTCTATCCTCTGGGAAGCATCCGAGACTCCTTGCAGGTATGTCCCTGAGTGTTTATTCCGGTGTTTTGGGGCCCTGTGATCCCGGGTAGCAACCCCAGACTCCTCCAGGGAAGATACTTGAGACGATTTTTCTCCTTGGACAATGCTCCATCCTCTGGGAAGCATCCGAGATTCCTTGCAGCTTTGTCCCTGAGTGTTTATTCCGGTGGTTTTGGGCCCTGTGATCCCGGCTAGCAACCCCAGACTCCTCTAGGGAAGATATCCGAGATGATTTTTCTCCTTGGACAATGCTCCATCCTCTGGGAAGCATCCGAGACTCCTTGCAGGTATGTCCCTGAGTCTTTATTCCGTTGGTTTAGCGCCCTGTGATCCCGGGTAGCAACCCCAGACTCCTCCAGGGAAGATACCCCGAGATGATTTTTCTCCTTGGACAATGCTCCATCCTCTGGGAAGCATCCGAGACCCCTTGCAGGTATGTCCCTGAGTGTTTATTCCGGTGTTTTCGGGTCCTGTGATCCCGGGTAGCAACCCCAGACTCCTAGAGGGAAGATACCCGAGATGATTTTTCTCCTTGGACAATGCTCCATCTTCTGGGATGCATCTGAGATTCCTCCCAGGCGTCTCCCACAGACATTTTTCCTGTGGTTTGGGTCCCTGTAATCCCGGGTAGCAACCCCAGACTCCTCCAGGGAAGATAATCCGAGATGATTTTTCTCCTTGGACAATGCTCCATCCTCTGGGAAGCATCCGAGACTCCTTGCAGCTTTGTCCCTGAGTGTTTATTCCGGTGCTTTTGGGCCCTGTGATCCCGGGTAGCAACCCCAGACTCCTCCAGGGAAGATACCCCGAGATGATTTTTCTCCTTGGACAATGCTCCATCCTCTGGGAAGCATCCGAGACTCCTTGCAGGTATGTCCCTGAGTGTTTATTCCGGTGCTTTTGGGCCCTGTCATCCCGGGTAGCAACCCCAGACTCCTCTAGGGAAGATACCCGAGATAATTTTTCTCCTTGGACAACGCTCCATCCTCTGGGAAGCATCCGAGACTCCTTGCAGGTATGTCCCTGAGTGTTTATTCCGGTGTTTTGGGGCCCTGTGATCCCGGGTAGCAACCCCAGACTCCTCCAGGGAAGATACCCGAGACGATTTTTCTCCTTGGACAATGCTCCATCCTCTGGGAAGCATCCGAGACTCCTTGCAGCTTTGTCCCTGAGTGTTTATTCCGGTGGTTTTGGGCCCTGTGATCCCGGCTAGCAACCCCAGACTCCTCTAGGGAAGATAATCCGAGATGATTTTTCTCCTTGGACAATGCTCCATCTTCTGGGATGCATCTGAGATTCCTCCCAGGCGTCTCCCACAGACATTTTTCCTGTGGTTTGGGTCCCTGTAATCCCGGGTAGCAACCCCAGACTCCTCCAGGGAAGACAATCCGAGATGATTTTTCTCCTTGGACAATGCTCCATCCTCTGGGAAGCATCCGAGACTCCTTGCAGGTATGTCCCTGAGTGTTTATTCCGTTGGTTTAGCGCCCTGTGATCCCGGGTAGCAACCCCAGACTCCTCCAGGGAAGATACCCGAGATGATTTTTCTCCTTGGACAATGCTCCATCCTCTGGGAAGCATCCGAGACCCCTTGCAGGTATGTCCCTGAGTGTTTATTCCGGTGTTTTCGGGCCCTGTGATCCCGGGTAGCAACTCCAGACTCCTCCAGGGAAGATACCCGAGATGATTTTTCTCCTTGGACAATGCTCCATCTTCTGGGATGCATCTGAGATTCCTCCCAGGCGTCTCCCACAGACATTTTTCCTGTGGTTTGGGTCCCTGTAATCCCGGGAAGCAACCCCAGACTCCTCCAGGGAAGATAATCCAAGATGATTTTTCTCCTTGGACAATGCTCCATCCTCTGGGAAGCATCCGAGACTTCTTTGCAGGTATGTCCCTGAGTGTTTATTCCGGTGTTTTCGGGCCCTGTGATCCCGGGTAGCAACCCCAGACTCCTCCAGGGAAGATACCCGAGACGATTTTTCTCCTTGGACAATGCTCCATCCTCTGGGAAGCATCCGAGACTCCTTGCAGCTTTGTCCCTGAGTGTTTATTCCGGTGGTTTTGGGCCCTGTGATCCCGGCTAGCAACCCCAGACTCCTCTAGGGAAGATATCCGAGATGATTTTTCTCCTTGGACAATGCTCCATCCTCTGGGAAGCATCCGAGACTCCTTGCAGGTATGTCCCTGAGTCTTTATTCCGTTGGTTTAGCGCCCTGTGATCCCGGGTAGCAACCCCAGACTCCTCCAGGGAACATACCCGAGATGATTTTTCTCCTTGGACAATGCTCCATCCTCTGGGAAGCATCCGAGACCCCTTGCAGGTATGTCCCTGAGTGTTTATTCCGGTGTTTTCGGGCCCTGTGATCCCGGGTAGCAACCCCAGACTCCTCCAGGGAAGATACCCGAGATGATTTTTCTCCTTGGACAATGCTCCATCTTCTGGGATGCATCTGAGATTCCTCCCAGGCGTCTCCCACAGACATTTTTCCTGTGGTTTGGGTCCCTGTAATCCCGGGTAGCAACCCCAGACTCCTCCAGGGAAGATAACCCGAGATGATTTTTCTCCTTGGACAATGCTCCATCCTCTGGGAAGCATCCGAGACTCCTTGCAGCTTTGTCCCTGAGTGTTTATTCCGGTGCTTTTGGGCCCTGTCATCCCGGGTAGCAACCCCAGACTCCTCCGTGGAAGATAGCCAAGTTGATTTTTCTCCTTGGACTATTGTCCATCCTGCGGGATGCACCCGAGACTCCTCCCAGCTCTGTTTCTGAGTGTTTTCTTCCGGTGGTTTAGCGCCCTGTGATCCCGGTTAGCAACCCCAGAATCCTCCAGGGAGGATACCCGAGATGATTTTTCTCCTTGGACAATGCTCCATCTTCTGGGATGCATCTGAGATTCCTTACAAGTGTCTCCCGCAGACATTTTTCCTGTGGTTTTGGTCCCTGTAATCCCGGGTAGCAACCCCAGACTCCTCCAGGAAAGATACCCGGGATGATTTTTCTCCTTGGACAATGCTCTATACTCTGGGATGCATCCGAGACTTGTCGCAGCTATGTCACTGAGTCTTTTTTCTCGCGGTTTATGGTTCTGTCATCCCAGGTAGCAACCCCAGACTCCTCCAGGGAAGACACCCAATATGATTTTTCTCTCTTGACAGTGGTCCATCCTACGGGATCTACCCAGAACTCCTCCCAGGCGTCTCCCGCAGAGTTTTCTCCAGTGCTTTAGGGCCCTGTGATCCCCGCTAGCAACCCCAGACTCCTTTAGGGAAGATACCCGAGATAATTTTTCTCCTTGGACTACTGTCCATCCTCTGGGAAGCATCTGAGACTCCTTGCAGGTATGTCCCTGAGTGTTTATTCCGGTGTTTTCGGGCCCTGTGATCCCGGGTAGCAACCCCAGACTCCTCCAGGAGAGATACCCGGGATGATTTTTCTCCTTGGACAATGCTCTATACTCTGGGATGCATCCGAGACTTGTCGCAGCTATGTCCCTGAGTCTTTTTTCTCGCGGTTTATGGTTCTGTCATCCCAGGTAGCAACCCCAGACTCCTCCAGGGAAGACACCCAAGATGATTTTTCTCTCTTGACAGTGGTCCATCCTGCGGGATCTCCCCAGAACTCCTCCCAGGAATCTCCCGCAGAGTTTTCTCCAGTGCTTTAGGGCCCTGTGATCCCGGCTAGCAACCCCAGACTCCTCTAGGGAAGATACCCGAGATAATTTTTCTCCTTGGACATAGCTCCATCCTCTGGGAAGCATCCGAGACTCCTTGCAGGTATGTCCCTGAGTGTTTATTCCGGTGGTTTCGGGCCCTGTAATCCCGGGTAGCAACCCCAGACTCCTCCAGGGAAGATACCCGAGATGATTTTTCTCCTTGGACAATGCTCCATCTTCTGGGATGCATCTGAGATTCCTCCCAGGCGTCTCCCACAGACATTTTTCCTGTGGTTTGTGTCCCTGTAATCCCGGGTAGCAACCCCAGACTCCTCCGTGGAAGATACCCAAGTTGATTTTTCTCCTTGGACTATTGTCCATCCTGCGGGATGCACCCGAGACTCCTCCCAGCTCTGTTTCTGAGTGTTTTCTTCCGATGGTTTAGCGCCCTGTGATCCCGGGTAGCAACCCCAGACTCCTCCAGGGAGGATACCCGAGATGATTTTTCTCCTTGGACAATGCTCCATCTTCTGGGATGCATCTGAGATTCCTTACAAGTGTCTCCCGCAGACATTTTTCCTGTGGTTTTGGTCCCTGTAATCCCGGGTAGCAACCCCAGACTCCTCCAGGAAAGATACCCGGGATGATTTTTCTCCTTGGACAATGCTCTATACTCTGGGATGCATCCGAGACTTGTCGCAGCTATGTCCCTGAGTCTTTTTTCTCGCGGTTTATGGTTCTGTCATACCAGGTAGCAACCCCAGACTCCTCCAGGGAAGATAACCCGAGATTATTTTTCTCCTTGGACAATGCTCCATCCTCTGGGAAGCATCCGAGACTTCTTGCACGTATGTCCCTGAGTGTTTATTCCGGTGTTTTGGGGCCCTGTGATCCCGGGTAGCAACCCCAAACTCCTCCAGGGAAGATACCCAAGTAGATTTTTCTCCTTGGACTATTATCCATCGTGCGGGATGCACCCGAGACTCCTCCCAGCTCTGTTTCTGAGTGTTTTCTTCCGGTGGTTTAGCGCCCTGTGATCCCGGGTAGCAACCCCAGACTCCTCCAGGGAAGATACCCGAGATGATTTTTCTCCTTGGACAATGCTCCATCCTCTGGGAAGCATCCGAGACTCCTTGCAGGTATGTCCCTGAGTCTTTATTCCGGTGGTTTAGCGCCCTGTGATCCCGGGTAGCAACCCCAGACTCCTCCAGGGAAGATACCCGAGATGATTTTTCTCCTTGGACAATGCTCCATCTTCTGGGATGCATCTGAGATTCCTCCCTGGCGTCTCCCACAGACATTTTTCCTGTGGTTTGGGTCCCTGTAATCCCGGGTAGCAACCCCAGACTCCTCCAGGGAAGATAACCCGAGATGATTTTTCTCCTTGGACAATGCTCCATCCTCTGGGAAGCATCCAAGACTCCTTGCAGCTTTGTCCCTGAGTGTTTATTCCGGTGCTTTTGGGCCCTGTCATCCCGGGTAGCAACCCCAGACTCCTCCGTGGAAGATACCCAAGTTGATTTTTCTCCTTGGACTATTGTCCATCCTGCGGGATGCACCCGAGACTCCTCCCAGCTCTGTTTCTGGGTGTTTTCTTCCGGTGGTTTAGCGCCCTGTGATCCCGGGTAGCAACCCCAGACTCCTCCAGGGAGGATACCCGAGATGATTTTTCTCCTTGGACAATGCTCCATCTTCTGGGATGCATCTGAGATTCCTTACAAGTGTCTCCCGCAGACATTTTTCCTGTGGTTTTGGTCCCTGTTATCCCGGGTAGCAACCCCAGACTCCTCCAGGGAAGATACCCGAGATGATTTTTCTCCTTGGACAATGCTCCATCCTCTGGGAAGCATCCGAGACCCCTTGCAGGTATGTCCCTGAGTGTTTATTCCGGTGTTTTCGGGCCCTGTGATCCCGGGTAGCAACCCCAGACTCCTCCAGGGAAGATACCCGAGATGATTTTTCTCCTTGGACAATGCTCCATCCTCTGGGAAGCATCCGAGACTCCTTGCAGCTTTGTCCCTGAGTGTTTATTCCGTTGGTTTTGGGCCCTGTGATCCCGGCTAGCAACCCCAGACTCCTCTAGGGAAGATACCCGAGATAATTTTTCTCCTTGGACAACGCTCCATCCTCTGGGAAGCATCCGAGACTCCTTGCAGGTATGTCCCTGAGTGTTTATTCCGGTGTTTTGGGGCCCTGTGATCCCGGGTAGCAACCCCAGACTCCTCCAGGGAAGATACCCGAGACGATTTTTCTCCTTGGACAATGCTCCATCCTCTGGGAAGCATCCGAGACCCCTTGCAGGTATGTCCCTGAGTGTTTATTCCGGTGTTTTCGGGCCCTGTGATCCCGGGTAGCAACCCCAGACTCCTCCAGGGAAGATACCTGAGATGATTTTTCTCCTTGGACAATGCTCCATCTTCTGGGATGCATCTGAGATTCCTCCCAGGCGTCTCCCACAGACATTTTTCCTGTGTTTTGGGTCCCTGTAATCCCGGGTAGCAACCCCAGACTCCTCCAGGGAAGATAATCCGAGATGATTTTTCTCCTTGGACAATGCTCCATCCTCTGGGAAGCATCCGAGACTCCTTGCAGCTTTGTCCCTGAGTGTTTATTCCGGTGCTTTTGGGCCCTGTCATCCCGGGTAGCAACCCCAGACTCCTCCGTGGAAGATACCCAAGTTTATTTTTCTCCTTGGACTATTGTCCATCCTGCGGGATGCACCCGAGACTCCTCCCAGCTCTGTTTCTGAGTGTTTTCTTCCGGGGGTTTAGCGCCCTGTGATCCCGGTTAGGAACCCCAGACTCCTCCAGGGAGGATACCCGAGATGATTTTTCTCCTTGGACAATGCTCCATCTTCTGGGATGCATCTGAGATTCCTTACAAGTGTCTCCCGCAGACATTTTTCCTGTGGTTTTGGTCCCTGTAATCCCGGGTAGCAACCCCAGACTCCTCCAGGAAAGATACCCGGGATGATTTTTCTCCTTGGACAATGCTCTATACTCTGGGATGCATCCGAGACTTGTCGCAGCTATGTCCCTGAGTCTTTTTTCTCGCGGTTTATGGTTCTGTCATACCAGGTAGCAACCCCAGACTCCTCCAGGGAAGATAACCCGAGATAATTTTTCTCCTTGGACAATGCTCCATCCTCTGGGAAGCATCCGAGACTCCTTGCAGGTATGTCCCTGAGTGTTTATTCCGGTGTTTTGGGGCCCTGTGATCCCGGGTAGCAACCCCAGACTCCTCCAGGGAAGATACCCAAGTAGATTTTTCTCCTTGGACTATTGTCCATCCTGCGGGATGCACCCGAGACTCCTCCCAGCTCTGTTTCTGAGTGTTTTCTTCCGGTGGTTTAGCGCCCTGTGATCCCGGGTAGCAACCCCAGACTCCTCCAGGGAAGATACCCGAGATGATTTTTCTCCTTGGACAATGCTCCATCCTCTGGGAAGCATCCGAGACTCCTTGCAGGTATGTCCCTGAGTCTTTATTCCGGTGGTTTAGTGCCCTGTGATCCCGGGTAGCAACCCCAGACTCCTCCAGGGAAGATACCCGAGATGATTTTTCTCCTTGGACAATGCTCCATCTTCTGGGATGCATCTGAGATTCCTCCCAGGCGTCTCCCACAGACATTTTTCCTGTGGTTTTGGTCCCTGTAATCCCGGTAGCAACCCCAGACTCCTCCAGGGAAGACACCCAATATGATTTTTCTCTCTTGACAGTGGTCCATCCTGCGGGATCTACCCAGAACGTCTCCCGTAGAGTTTTCTCCAGTGCTTTAGGGCCCTGTGGTCCCGGCTAGCAACCCCTGACTCCTCTAGGGAAGATACCCGAGATAATTTTTCTGCTTGGACAATGCTGCATCCTCTGGGAAGCATCCGAGACTCCTTGCAGGTATGTCCCTGAGTGTTTATTCCGGTGTTTTGGGTCCCTGTGATCCCGGGTAGCAACCCCAGACTCCTCCAGGGAAGATACCCGAGATGATTTTTCTTCTTGGACAATGCTCCATCCTCTGGGAAGCATCCGAGACTCCTTGCAGGTATGTCCCTGAGTGTTTATTCCGGTGTTTTGGGTCCCTGTGATCCCGGGTAGCAACCCCAGACTCCTCCAGGGAAGATACCCGGGATGATTTTTCTCCTTGGACAATGCTCCATCTTCTGGGATGCATCTGAGATTCCTCCCAGGCGTCTCCCACAGACATTTTTCCTGTGGTTTGGGTCCCTGTAATCCCAGGTAGCAATCCCAGACTCCTCCAGGGAAGAGAACCCGAGATGATTTTTCTCCTTGGACAATGCTCCATCCTCTGGGAAGCATCCGAGACTCCTTGCAGGTATGTCCCTGAGTCTTTATTCCGGTGGTTTAGCGCCCTGTGATCCTGGGTAGGAACCCCAGACTCCTCCAGGAAAGATACCCGGGATGATTTTTCTCCTTGGACAATGCTCTATACTCTGGGATGCATCCGAGACTTGTTGCAGCTATGTCCCTGAGTCTTTTTTTTCGCGGTTTATGGTTCTGTCATCCCAGGTAGCAACCTCAGACTCCTCCAGGGAAGACACCCAAGATGATTTTTCTCTCTTGACAGTGGTCCATCCTGCGGGATCTACCCAGAACTCCTCCCAGGCATCTCCCGCAGAGTTTTCTCCAGTGCTTTAGGGCCCTGTGATCCCGGCTAGCAACCCCAGACTCCTCCAGGGAAGATACCCGAGATGATTTTTCTCCTTGGACAATGCTCCATCTTCTGGAATGCATCTAAGATTCCTCCCAAGTGTCTCCCGCTGACATTTTTCCTGTGGTTTTGGTCCCTGTAATCCCGGGTAGCAACCCCAGACTCCTCCAGGAAAGATACCCGGGATGATTTTTCTCCTTGGACAATGCTCTATACTCTGGGATGCATCCGAGACTTGTTGCAGCTATGTCCCTGAGTCTTTTTTCTCGCGGTTTATGGTTCTGTCATCCCAGGTAGCAACCCCAGACTCCTCCAGGGAAGACACCCAATATGATTTTTCTCTCTTGACAGTGGTCCATCCTGCGGGATCTCCCCAGAACTCCTCCCAGGCGTCTCCCGCAGAGTTTTCTCCAGTGCTTTCGGGCCCTGTGATCCCGGGTAGCAACCCCAGACTCCTCTAGGGAAGATACCCGAGATAATTTTTCTGCTTGGACAATGCTCCATCCTCTGGGAAGCATCCGAGACTCCTTGCAGGTATGTCCCTGAGTGTTTATTCCGGTGGTTTAGCGCCCTGTGATCCCGGGTAGCAACCCCAGACTCCTCCAGGGAAGACACCCGAGATGATTTTTCTCCTTGGACAATGCTCCATCTTCTGGGATGCATCTGAGATTCCTCCCAGGCGTCTCCCACAGACATTTTTCCTGTGGTTTGTGTCCCTGTAATCCCGGGTAGCAAGCCCAGACTCCTCCAGGGAAGATACCCGAGATGATTTTTCACCTTGGACAATGCTCCATCCTCTGGGAAGCATCCGAGACTCCTTGCAGGTATGTCCCTGAGTGTTTATTCCGGTGGTTTAGCGCCCTGTAATCCCGGTAGCAACCCCAGACTCCTCCAGGGAAGACACCCAATATGATTTTTCTCTCTTGACAGTGGTCCATCCTGCGGGATCTTCCCAGAACTCCTCCCAGGCGTCTCCCGTAGAGTTTTCTCCAGTGCTTTAGGGCCCTGTGGTCCCGGCTAGCAACCCCAGACTCCTCTAGGGAAGATACCCGAGGTAATTTTTCTGCTTGGACAATGCTGCATCCTCTGGGAAGCATCCGAGACTCCTTGCAGGTATGTCCCTGAGTGTTTATTCCGGTGTTTTGGGTCCCTGTGATCCCGGGTAGCAACCCCAGACTCCTCCAGGGAAGATACCCGAGATGATTTTTCTGCTTGGACAATGCTCCATCCTCTGGGAAGCATCCGAGACTCCTTGCAGGTATGTCCCTGAGTGTTTATTCCGGTGTTTTGGGTCCCTGTGATCCCGGGTAGCAACCCCAGACTCCTCCAGGGAAGATACCCGGGATGATTTTTCTCCTTGGACAATGCTCCATCTTCTGGGATGCATCTGAGATTCCTCCCAGGCGTCTCCCACAGACATTTTTCCTGTGGTTTGGGTCCCTGTAATCCCAGGTAGCAATCCCAGACTCCTCCAGGGAAGAGAACCCGAGATGATTTTTCTCCTTGGACAATGCTCCATCCTCTGGGAAGCATCCGAGACTCCTTGCAGGTATGTCCCTGAGTCTTTATTCCGGTGGTTTAGCGCCCTGTGATCCTGGGTAGGAACCCCAGACTCCTCCAGGAAAGATACCCGGGATGATTTTTCTCCTTGGACAATGCTCTATACTCTGGGATGCATCCGAGACTTGTTGCAGCTATGTCCCTGAGTCTTTTTTCTCGCGGTTTATGGTTCTGTCATCCCAGGTAGCAACCTCAGACTCCTCCAGGGAAGACACCCAAGATGATTTTTCTCTCTTGACAGTGGTCCATCCTGCGGGATCTACCCAGAACTCCTCCCAGGCATCTCCCGCAGAGTTTTCTCCAGTGCTTTAGGGCCCTGTGATCCCGGCTAGCAACCCCAGACTCCTCCAGGGAAGATACCCGAGATGATTTTTCTCCTTGGACAATGCTCCATCTTCTGGAATGCATCCGAGACCCCTTGCAGGTATGTCCCTGAGTGTTTATTCCGGTGTTTTCGGGCCCTGTGATCCCGGGTAGCAACCCCAGACTCCTCCAGGGAAGATACCCGAGATGATTTTTCTCCTTGGACAATGCTCCATCCTCTGGGAAGCATCCGAGACTCCTTGCAGCTTTGTCCCTGAGTGTTTATTCCGGTGGTTTTGGGCCCTGTGATCCCGGCTAGCAACCCCAGACTCCTCTAGGGAAGATACCCGAGATAATTTTTCTCCTTGGACAACGCTCCATCCTCTGGGAAGCATCCGAGACTCCTTGCAGGTATGTCCCTGAGTCTTTATTCCGTTGGTTTAGCGCCCTGTGATCCCGGGTAGCAACCCCAGACTCCTCCAGGGAAGATACCCGAGACGATTTTTCTCCTTGGACAATGCTCCATCCTCTGGGAAGCATCCGAGACCCCTTGCAGGTATGTCCCTGAGTGTTTATTCCGGTGTTTTCGGGCCCTGTGATCCCGGGTAGCAACCCCAGACTCCTCCAGGGAAGATACCTGAGATGATTTTTCTCCTTGGACAATGCTCCATCTTCTGGGATGCATCTGAGATTCCTCCCAGGCGTCTCCCACAGACATTTTTCCTGTGTTTTGGGTCCCTGTAATCCCGGGTAGCAACCCCAGACTCCTCCAGGGAAGATAATCCGAGATGATTTTTCTCCTTGGACAATGCTCCATCCTCTGGGAAGCATCCGAGACTCCTTGCAGCTTTGTCCCTGAGTGTTTATTCCGGTGCTTTTGGGCCCTGTCATCCCGGGTAGCAACCCCAGACTCCTCCGTGGAAGATACCCAAGTTTATTTTTCTCCTTGGACTATTGTCCATCCTGCGGGATGCACCCGAGACTCCTCCCAGCTCTGTTTCTGAGTGTTTTCTTCCGGGGGTTTAGCGCCCTGTGATCCCGGTTAGGAACCCCAGACTCCTCCAGGGAGGATACCCGAGATGATTTTTCTCCTTGGACAATGCTCCATCTTCTGGGATGCATCTGAGATTCCTTACAAGTGTCTCCCGCAGACATTTTTCCTGTGGTTTTGGTCCCTGTAATCCCGGGTAGCAACCCCAGACTCCTCCAGGAAAGATACCCGGGATGATTTTTCTCCTTGGACAATGCTCTATACTCTGGGATGCATCCGAGACTTGTCGCAGCTATGTCCCTGAGTCTTTTTTCTCGCGGTTTATGGTTCTGTCATACCAGGTAGCAACCCCAGACTCCTCCAGGGAAGATAACCCGAGATAATTTTTCTCCTTGGACAATGCTCCATCCTCTGGGAAGCATCCGAGACTCCTTGCAGGTATGTCCCTGAGTGTTTATTCCGGTGTTTTGGGGCCCTGTGATCCCGGGTAGCAACCCCAGACTCCTCCAGGGAAGATACCCAAGTAGATTTTTCTCCTTGGACTATTGTCCATCCTGCGGGATGCACCCGAGACTCCTCCCAGCTCTGTTTCTGAGTGTTTTCTTCCGGTGGTTTAGCGCCCTGTGATCCCGGGTAGCAACCCCAGACTCCTCCAGGGAAGATACCCGAGATGATTTTTCTCCTTGGACAATGCTCCATCCTCTGGGAAGCATCCGAGACTCCTTGCAGGTATGTCCCTGAGTCTTTATTCCGGTGGTTTAGTGCCCTGTGATCCCGGGTAGCAACCCCAGACTCCTCCAGGGAAGATACCCGAGATGATTTTTCTCCTTGGACAATGCTCCATCTTCTGGGATGCATCTGAGATTCCTCCCAGGCGTCTCCCACAGACATTTTTCCTGTGGTTTTGGTCCCTGTAATCCCGGTAGCAACCCCAGACTCCTCCAGGGAAGACACCCAATATGATTTTTCTCTCTTGACAGTGGTCCATCCTGCGGGATCTACCCAGAACGTCTCCCGTAGAGTTTTCTCCAGTGCTTTAGGGCCCTGTGGTCCCGGCTAGCAACCCCTGACTCCTCTAGGGAAGATACCCGAGATAATTTTTCTGCTTGGACAATGCTGCATCCTCTGGGAAGCATCCGAGACTCCTTGCAGGTATGTCCCTGAGTGTTTATTCCGGTGTTTTGGGTCCCTGTGATCCCGGGTAGCAACCCCAGACTCCTCCAGGGAAGATACCCGAGATGATTTTTCTTCTTGGACAATGCTCCATCCTCTGGGAAGCATCCGAGACTCCTTGCAGGTATGTCCCTGAGTGTTTATTCCGGTGTTTTGGGTCCCTGTGATCCCGGGTAGCAACCCCAGACTCCTCCAGGGAAGATACCCGGGATGATTTTTCTCCTTGGACAATGCTCCATCTTCTGGGATGCATCTGAGATTCCTCCCAGGCGTCTCCCACAGACATTTTTCCTGTGGTTTGGGTCCCTGTAATCCCAGGTAGCAATCCCAGACTCCTCCAGGGAAGAGAACCCGAGATGATTTTTCTCCTTGGACAATGCTCCATCCTCTGGGAAGCATCCGAGACTCCTTGCAGGTATGTCCCTGAGTCTTTATTCCGGTGGTTTAGCGCCCTGTGATCCTGGGTAGGAACCCCAGACTCCTCCAGGAAAGATACCCGGGATGATTTTTCTCCTTGGACAATGCTCTATACTCTGGGATGCATCCGAGACTTGTTGCAGCTATGTCCCTGAGTCTTTTTTTTCGCGGTTTATGGTTCTGTCATCCCAGGTAGCAACCTCAGACTCCTCCAGGGAAGACACCCAAGATGATTTTTCTCTCTTGACAGTGGTCCATCCTGCGGGATCTACCCAGAACTCCTCCCAGGCATCTCCCGCAGAGTTTTCTCCAGTGCTTTAGGGCCCTGTGATCCCGGCTAGCAACCCCAGACTCCTCCAGGGAAGATACCCGAGATGATTTTTCTCCTTGGACAATGCTCCATCTTCTGGAATGCATCTAAGATTCCTCCCAAGTGTCTCCCGCTGACATTTTTCCTGTGGTTTTGGTCCCTGTAATCCCGGGTAGCAACCCCAGACTCCTCCAGGAAAGATACCCGGGATGATTTTTCTCCTTGGACAATGCTCTATACTCTGGGATGCATCCGAGACTTGTTGCAGCTATGTCCCTGAGTCTTTTTTCTCGCGGTTTATGGTTCTGTCATCCCAGGTAGCAACCCCAGACTCCTCCAGGGAAGACACCCAATATGATTTTTCTCTCTTGACAGTGGTCCATCCTGCGGGATCTCCCCAGAACTCCTCCCAGGCGTCTCCCGCAGAGTTTTCTCCAGTGCTTTCGGGCCCTGTGATCCCGGGTAGCAACCCCAGACTCCTCTAGGGAAGATACCCGAGGTAATTTTTCTGCTTGGACAATGCTGCATCCTCTGGGAAGCATCCGAGACTCCTTGCAGGTATGTCCCTGAGTGTTTATTCCGGTGTTTTGGGTCCCTGTGATCCCGGGTAGCAACCCCAGACTCCTCCAGGGAAGATACCCGAGATGATTTTTCTGCTTGGACAATGCTCCATCCTCTGGGAAGCATCCGAGACTCCTTGCAGGTATGTCCCTGAGTGTTTATTCCGGTGTTTTGGGTCCCTGTGATCCCGGGTAGCAACCCCAGACTCCTCCAGGGAAGATACCCGGGATGATTTTTCTCCTTGGACAATGCTCCATCTTCTGGGATGCATCTGAGATTCCTCCCAGGCGTCTCCCACAGACATTTTTCCTGTGGTTTGGGTCCCTGTAATCCCAGGTAGCAATCCCAGACTCCTCCAGGGAAGAGAACCCGAGATGATTTTTCTCCTTGGACAATGCTCCATCCTCTGGGAAGCATCCGAGACTCCTTGCAGGTATGTCCCTGAGTCTTTATTCCGGTGGTTTAGCGCCCTGTGATCCTGGGTAGGAACCCCAGACTCCTCCAGGAAAGATACCCGGGATGATTTTTCTCCTTGGACAATGCTCTATACTCTGGGATGCATCCGAGACTTGTTGCAGCTATGTCCCTGAGTCTTTTTTCTCGCGGTTTATGGTTCTGTCATCCCAGGTAGCAACCTCAGACTCCTCCAGGGAAGACACCCAAGATGATTTTTCTCTCTTGACAGTGGTCCATCCTGCGGGATCTACCCAGAACTCCTCCCAGGCATCTCCCGCAGAGTTTTCTCCAGTGCTTTAGGGCCCTGTGATCCCGGCTAGCAACCCCAGACTCCTCCAGGGAAGATACCCGAGATGATTTTTCTCCTTGGACAATGCTCCATCTTCTGGAATGCATCTAAGATTCCTCCCAAGTGTCTCCCGCTGACATTTTTCCTGTGGTTTTGGTCCCTGTAATCCCGGGTAGCAACCCCAGACTCCTCCAGGAAAGATACCCGGGATGATTTTTCTCCTTGGACAATGCTCTATACTCTGGGATGCATCCGAGACTTGTTGCAGCTATGTCCCTGAGTCTTTTTTCTCGCGGTTTATGGTTCTGTCATCCCAGGTAGCAGCCCCAGACTCCTCCAGGGAAGACACCCAATATGATTTTTCTCTCTTGACAGTGGTCCATCCTGCGGGATCTCCCCAGAACTCCTCCCAGGCGTCTCCCGCAGAGTTTTCTCCAGTGCTTTCGGGCCCTGTGATCCCGGGTAGCAACCCCAGACTCCTCTAGGGAAGATACCCGAGATAATTTTTCTGCTTGGACAATGCTGCATCCTCTGGGAAGCATCCGAGACTCCTTGCAGGTATGTCCCTGAGTCTTTATTCCGGTGGTTTAGCGCCCTGTGATCCTGGGTAGGAACCCCAGACTCCTCCAGGAAAGATACCCGGGATGATTTTTCTCCTTGGACAATGCTCTATACTCTGGGATGCATCCGAGACTTGTTGCAGCTATGTCCCTGAGTCTTTTTTTTCGCGGTTTATGGTTCTGTCATCCCAGGTAGCAACCTCAGACTCCTCCAGGGAAGACACCCAAGATGATTTTTCTCTCTTGACAGTGGTCCATCCTGCGGGATCTACCCAGAACTCCTCCCAGGCATCTCCCGCAGAGTTTTCTCCAGTGCTTTAGGGCCCTGTGATCCCGGCTAGCAACCCCAGACTCCTCCAGGGAAGATACCCGAGATGATTTTTCTCCTTGGACAATGCTCCATCTTCTGGAATGCATCTAAGATTCCTCCCAAGTGTCTCCCGCTGACATTTTTCCTGTGGTTTTGGTCCCTGTAATCCCGGGTAGCAACCCCAGACTCCTCCAGGAAAGATACCCGGGATGATTTTTCTCCTTGGACAATGCTCTATACTCTGGGATGCATCCGAGACTTGTTGCAGCTATGTCCCTGAGTCTTTTTTCTCGCGGTTTATGGTTCTGTCATCCCAGGTAGCAACCCCAGACTCCTCCAGGGAAGACACCCAATATGATTTTTCTCTCTTGACAGTGGTCCATCCTGCGGGATCTCCCCAGAACTCCTCCCAGGCGTCTCCCGCAGAGTTTTCTCCAGTGCTTTCGGGCCCTGTGATCCCGGGTAGCAACCCCAGACTCCTCTAGGGAAGATACCCGAGGTAATTTTTCTGCTTGGACAATGCTGCATCCTCTGGGAAGCATCCGAGACTCCTTGCAGGTATGTCCCTGAGTGTTTATTCCGGTGTTTTGGGTCCCTGTGATCCCGGGTAGCAACCCCAGACTCCTCCAGGGAAGATACCCGAGATGATTTTTCTGCTTGGACAATGCTCCATCCTCTGGGAAGCATCCGAGACTCCTTGCAGGTATGTCCCTGAGTGTTTATTCCGGTGTTTTGGGTCCCTGTGATCCCGGGTAGCAACCCCAGACTCCTCCAGGGAAGATACCCGGGATGATTTTTCTCCTTGGACAATGCTCCATCTTCTGGGATGCATCTGAGATTCCTCCCAGGCGTCTCCCACAGACATTTTTCCTGTGGTTTGGGTCCCTGTAATCCCAGGTAGCAATCCCAGACTCCTCCAGGGAAGAGAACCCGAGATGATTTTTCTCCTTGGACAATGCTCCATCCTCTGGGAAGCATCCGAGACTCCTTGCAGGTATGTCCCTGAGTCTTTATTCCGGTGGTTTAGCGCCCTGTGATCCTGGGTAGGAACCCCAGACTCCTCCAGGAAAGATACCCGGGATGATTTTTCTCCTTGGACAATGCTCTATACTCTGGGATGCATCCGAGACTTGTTGCAGCTATGTCCCTGAGTCTTTTTTCTCGCGGTTTATGGTTCTGTCATCCCAGGTAGCAACCTCAGACTCCTCCAGGGAAGACACCCAAGATGATTTTTCTCTCTTGACAGTGGTCCATCCTGCGGGATCTACCCAGAACTCCTCCCAGGCATCTCCCGCAGAGTTTTCTCCAGTGCTTTAGGGCCCTGTGATCCCGGCTAGCAACCCCAGACTCCTCCAGGGAAGATACCCGAGATGATTTTTCTCCTTGGACAATGCTCCATCTTCTGGAATGCATCCGAGACCCCTTGCAGGTATGTCCCTGAGTGTTTATTCCGGTGTTTTCGGGCCCTGTGATCCCGGGTAGCAACCCCAGACTCCTCCAGGGAAGATACCCGAGATGATTTTTCTCCTTGGACAATGCTCCATCCTCTGGGAAGCATCCGAGACTCCTTGCAGCTTTGTCCCTGAGTGTTTATTCCGGTGGTTTTGGGCCCTGTGATCCCGGCTAGCAACCCCAGACTCCTCTAGGGAAGATACCCGAGATAATTTTTCTCCTTGGACAACGCTCCATCCTCTGGGAAGCATCCGAGACTCCTTGCAGGTATGTCCCTGAGTCTTTATTCCGTTGGTTTAGCGCCCTGTGATCCCGGGTAGCAACCCCAGACTCCTCCAGGGAAGATACCCGAGACGATTTTTCTCCTTGGACAATGCTCCATCCTCTGGGAAGCATCCGAGACCCCTTGCAGGTATGTCCCTGAGTGTTTATTCCGGTGTTTTCGGGCCCTGTGATCCCGGGTAGCAACCCCAGACTCCTCCAGGGAAGATACCTGAGATGATTTTTCTCCTTGGACAATGCTCCATCTTCTGGGATGCATCTGAGATTCCTCCCAGGCGTCTCCCACAGACATTTTTCCTGTGTTTTGGGTCCCTGTAATCCCGGGTAGCAACCCCAGACTCCTCCAGGGAAGATAATCCGAGATGATTTTTCTCCTTGGACAATGCTCCATCCTCTGGGAAGCATCCGAGACTCCTTGCAGCTTTGTCCCTGAGTGTTTATTCCGGTGCTTTTGGGCCCTGTCATCCCGGGTAGCAACCCCAGACTCCTCCGTGGAAGATACCCAAGTTTATTTTTCTCCTTGGACTATTGTCCATCCTGCGGGATGCACCCGAGACTCCTCCCAGCTCTGTTTCTGAGTGTTTTCTTCCGGGGGTTTAGCGCCCTGTGATCCCGGTTAGGAACCCCAGACTCCTCCAGGGAGGATACCCGAGATGATTTTTCTCCTTGGACAATGCTCCATCTTCTGGGATGCATCTGAGATTCCTTACAAGTGTCTCCCGCAGACATTTTTCCTGTGGTTTTGGTCCCTGTAATCCCGGGTAGCAACCCCAGACTCCTCCAGGAAAGATACCCGGGATGATTTTTCTCCTTGGACAATGCTCTATACTCTGGGATGCATCCGAGACTTGTCGCAGCTATGTCCCTGAGTCTTTTTTCTCGCGGTTTATGGTTCTGTCATACCAGGTAGCAACCCCAGACTCCTCCAGGGAAGATAACCCGAGATAATTTTTCTCCTTGGACAATGCTCCATCCTCTGGGAAGCATCCGAGACTCCTTGCAGGTATGTCCCTGAGTGTTTATTCCGGTGTTTTGGGGCCCTGTGATCCCGGGTAGCAACCCCAGACTCCTCCAGGGAAGATACCCAAGTAGATTTTTCTCCTTGGACTATTGTCCATCCTGCGGGATGCACCCGAGACTCCTCCCAGCTCTGTTTCTGAGTGTTTTCTTCCGGTGGTTTAGCGCCCTGTGATCCCGGGTAGCAACCCCAGACTCCTCCAGGGAAGATACCCGAGATGATTTTTCTCCTTGGACAATGCTCCATCCTCTGGGAAGCATCCGAGACTCCTTGCAGGTATGTCCCTGAGTCTTTATTCCGGTGGTTTAGTGCCCTGTGATCCCGGGTAGCAACCCCAGACTCCTCCAGGGAAGATACCCGAGATGATTTTTCTCCTTGGACAATGCTCCATCTTCTGGGATGCATCTGAGATTCCTCCCAGGCGTCTCCCACAGACATTTTTCCTGTGGTTTTGGTCCCTGTAATCCCGGTAGCAACCCCAGACTCCTCCAGGGAAGACACCCAATATGATTTTTCTCTCTTGACAGTGGTCCATCCTGCGGGATCTACCCAGAACGTCTCCCGTAGAGTTTTCTCCAGTGCTTTAGGGCCCTGTGGTCCCGGCTAGCAACCCCTGACTCCTCTAGGGAAGATACCCGAGATAATTTTTCTGCTTGGACAATGCTGCATCCTCTGGGAAGCATCCGAGACTCCTTGCAGGTATGTCCCTGAGTGTTTATTCCGGTGTTTTGGGTCCCTGTGATCCCGGGTAGCAACCCCAGACTCCTCCAGGGAAGATACCCGAGATGATTTTTCTTCTTGGACAATGCTCCATCCTCTGGGAAGCATCCGAGACTCCTTGCAGGTATGTCCCTGAGTGTTTATTCCGGTGTTTTGGGTCCCTGTGATCCCGGGTAGCAACCCCAGACTCCTCCAGGGAAGATACCCGGGATGATTTTTCTCCTTGGACAATGCTCCATCTTCTGGGATGCATCTGAGATTCCTCCCAGGCGTCTCCCACAGACATTTTTCCTGTGGTTTGGGTCCCTGTAATCCCAGGTAGCAATCCCAGACTCCTCCAGGGAAGAGAACCCGAGATGATTTTTCTCCTTGGACAATGCTCCATCCTCTGGGAAGCATCCGAGACTCCTTGCAGGTATGTCCCTGAGTCTTTATTCCGGTGGTTTAGCGCCCTGTGATCCTGGGTAGGAACCCCAGACTCCTCCAGGAAAGATACCCGGGATGATTTTTCTCCTTGGACAATGCTCTATACTCTGGGATGCATCCGAGACTTGTTGCAGCTATGTCCCTGAGTCTTTTTTTTCGCGGTTTATGGTTCTGTCATCCCAGGTAGCAACCTCAGACTCCTCCAGGGAAGACACCCAAGATGATTTTTCTCTCTTGACAGTGGTCCATCCTGCGGGATCTACCCAGAACTCCTCCCAGGCATCTCCCGCAGAGTTTTCTCCAGTGCTTTAGGGCCCTGTGATCCCGGCTAGCAACCCCAGACTCCTCCAGGGAAGATACCCGAGATGATTTTTCTCCTTGGACAATGCTCCATCTTCTGGAATGCATCTAAGATTCCTCCCAAGTGTCTCCCGCTGACATTTTTCCTGTGGTTTTGGTCCCTGTAATCCCGGGTAGCAACCCCAGACTCCTCCAGGAAAGATACCCGGGATGATTTTTCTCCTTGGACAATGCTCTATACTCTGGGATGCATCCGAGACTTGTTGCAGCTATGTCCCTGAGTCTTTTTTCTCGCGGTTTATGGTTCTGTCATCCCAGGTAGCAACCCCAGACTCCTCCAGGGAAGACACCCAATATGATTTTTCTCTCTTGACAGTGGTCCATCCTGCGGGATCTCCCCAGAACTCCTCCCAGGCGTCTCCCGCAGAGTTTTCTCCAGTGCTTTCGGGCCCTGTGATCCCGGGTAGCAACCCCAGACTCCTCTAGGGAAGATACCCGAGGTAATTTTTCTGCTTGGACAATGCTGCATCCTCTGGGAAGCATCCGAGACTCCTTGCAGGTATGTCCCTGAGTGTTTATTCCGGTGTTTTGGGTCCCTGTGATCCCGGGTAGCAACCCCAGACTCCTCCAGGGAAGATACCCGAGATGATTTTTCTGCTTGGACAATGCTCCATCCTCTGGGAAGCATCCGAGACTCCTTGCAGGTATGTCCCTGAGTGTTTATTCCGGTGTTTTGGGTCCCTGTGATCCCGGGTAGCAACCCCAGACTCCTCCAGGGAAGATACCCGGGATGATTTTTCTCCTTGGACAATGCTCCATCTTCTGGGATGCATCTGAGATTCCTCCCAGGCGTCTCCCACAGACATTTTTCCTGTGGTTTGGGTCCCTGTAATCCCAGGTAGCAATCCCAGACTCCTCCAGGGAAGAGAACCCGAGATGATTTTTCTCCTTGGACAATGCTCCATCCTCTGGGAAGCATCCGAGACTCCTTGCAGGTATGTCCCTGAGTCTTTATTCCGGTGGTTTAGCGCCCTGTGATCCTGGGTAGGAACCCCAGACTCCTCCAGGAAAGATACCCGGGATGATTTTTCTCCTTGGACAATGCTCTATACTCTGGGATGCATCCGAGACTTGTTGCAGCTATGTCCCTGAGTCTTTTTTCTCGCGGTTTATGGTTCTGTCATCCCAGGTAGCAACCTCAGACTCCTCCAGGGAAGACACCCAAGATGATTTTTCTCTCTTGACAGTGGTCCATCCTGCGGGATCTACCCAGAACTCCTCCCAGGCATCTCCCGCAGAGTTTTCTCCAGTGCTTTAGGGCCCTGTGATCCCGGCTAGCAACCCCAGACTCCTCCAGGGAAGATACCCGAGATGATTTTTCTCCTTGGACAATGCTCCATCTTCTGGAATGCATCTAAGATTCCTCCCAAGTGTCTCCCGCTGACATTTTTCCTGTGGTTTTGGTCCCTGTAATCCCGGGTAGCAACCCCAGACTCCTCCAGGAAAGATACCCGGGATGATTTTTCTCCTTGGACAATGCTCTATACTCTGGGATGCATCCGAGACTTGTTGCAGCTATGTCCCTGAGTCTTTTTTCTCGCGGTTTATGGTTCTGTCATCCCAGGTAGCAACCCCAGACTCCTCCAGGGAAGACACCCAATATGATTTTTCTCTCTTGACAGTGGTCCATCCTGCGGGATCTCCCCAGAACTCCTCCCAGGCGTCTCCCGCAGAGTTTTCTCCAGTGCTTTCGGGCCCTGTGATCCCGGGTAGCAACCCCAGACTCCTCTAGGGAAGATACCCGAGATAATTTTTCTGCTTGGACAATGCTCCATCCTCTGGGAAGCATCCGAGACTCCTTGCACGTATGTCCCTGAGTGTTTATTCCGGTGTTTTGGGGCCCTGTGATCCCGGGTAGCAACCCCAGACTCCTCCAGGGAAGACACCCGAGATGATTTTTCTCCTTGGACAATGCTCCATCTTCTGGGATGCATCTGAGATTCCTCCCAGGCGTCTCCCACAGACATTTTTCCTGTGCTTTGTGTCCCTGTAATCCCGGGTAGCAAGCCCAGACTCCTCCAGGGAAGATACCCGAGATGATTTTTCACCTTGGACAATGCTCCATCCTCTGGTAAGCATCCGAGACTCCTTGCAGGTATGTCCCTGAGTGTTTATTCCGGTGGTTTAGCGCCCTGTAATCCCGGTAGCAACCCCAGACTCCTCCAGGGAAGACACCCAATATGATTTTTCTCTCTTGACAGTGGTCCATCCTGCGGGATCTACCCAGAACTCCTCCCAGGCGTCTCCCGTAGAGTTTTCTCCAGTGCTTTAGGGCCCTGTGGTCCCGGCTAGCAACCCCAGACTCCTCTAGGGAAGATACCCGAGATAATTTTTCTGCTTGGACAATGCTCCATCCTCTGGGAAGCATCCGAGACTCCTTGCAGGTATGTCCCTGAGTGTTTATTCCGGTGTTTTGGGTCCCTGTGATCCCGGGTAGCAACCCCAGACTCCTCCAGGGAAGATACCCGAGATGATTTTTCTGCTTGGACAATGCTCCATCCTCTGGGAAGCATCCGAGACTCCTTGCAGGTATGTCCCTGAGTGTTTATTCCGGTGTTTTGGGTCCCTGTGATCCCGGCTAGCAACCCCAGACTCCTCCAGGAAAGATACCCGGGATGATTTTTCTCCTTGGACAATGCTCCATCTTCTGGAATGCATCTAAGATTCCTCCCAAGTGTCTCCCGCTGACATTTTTCCTGTGGTTTTGGTCCCTGTAATCCCGGGTAGCAACCCCAGACTCCTCCAGGAAAGATACCCGGGATGATTTTTCTCCTTGGACAATGCTCTATACTCTGGGATGCATCCGAGACTTGTTGCAGCTATGTCCCTGAGTCTTTTTTCTCGCGGTTTATCGTTCTGTCATCCCAGGTAGCAACCCCAGACTCCTCCAGGGAAGACACCCAATATGATTTTTCTCTCTTGACAGTGGTCCATCCTGCGGGATCTCCCCAGAACTCCTCCCAGGCGTCTCCCGCAGAGTTTTCTCCAGTGCTTTCGGGCCCTGTGATCCCGGGTAGCAACCCCAGACTCCTCTAGGGAAGATACCCGAGATAATTTTTCTGCTTGGACAATGCTCCATCCTCTGGGAAGCATCCGAGACTCCTTGCAGGTATGTCCCTGAGTCTTTATTCCGGTGGTTTAGCGCCCTGTGATCCCGGGTAGCAACCCCAGACTCCTCCAGGGAATACACCCGAGATGATTTTTCTCCTTGGACAATGCTCCATCTTCTGGGATGCATCTGAGATTCCTCCCAGGCGTCTCCCACAGACATTTTTCCTGTGGTTTGTGTCCCTGTAATCCCGGGTAGCAAGCCCAGACTCCTCCAGGGAAGATACCCGAGATGATTTTTCACCTTGGACAATGCTCCATCCTCTGGGAAGCATCCGAGACTCCTTGCAGGTATGTCCCTGAGTGTTTATTCCGGTGGTTTAGCGCCCTGTAATCCCGGTAGCAACCCCAGACTCCTCCAGGGAAGACACCCAATATGATTTTTCTCTCTTGACAGTGGTCCATCCTGCGGGATCTACCCAGAACTCCTCCCAGGCGTCTCCCGTAGAGTTTTCTCCAGTGCTTTAGGGCCCTGTGGTCCCGGCTAGCAACCCCAGACTCCTCTAGGGAAGATACCCGAGATAATTTTTCTGCTTGGACAATGCTGCATCCTCTGGGAAGCATCCGAGACTCCTTGCAGGTATGTCCCTGAGTGTTTATTCCGGTGTTTTGGGTCCCTGTGATCCCGGGTAGCAACCCCAGACTCCTCCAGGGAAGATACCCGAGATGATTTTTCTGCTTGGACAATGCTCCATCCTCTGGGAAGCATCCGAGACTCCTTGCAGGTATGTCCCTGAGTGTTTATTCCGGTGTTTTGGGTCCCTGTGATCCCGGGTAGCAACCCCAGACTCCTCCAGGGAAGATACCCGGGATGATTTTTCTCCTTGGACAATGCTCCATCTTCTGGGATGCATCTGAGATTCCTCCCTGGCGTCTCCCACAGACATTTTTCCTGTGGTTTGGGTCCCTGTAATCCCAGGTAGCAATCCCAGACTCCTCCAGGGAAGAGAAACCGAGATGATTTTTCTCCTTGGACAATGCTCCATCCTCTGGGAAGCATCCGAGACTCCTTGCAGGTATGTCCCTGAGTCTTTATTCCGGTGGTTTAGCGCCCTGTGATCCTGGGTAGGAACCCCAGACTCCTCCAGGAAAGATACCCGGGATGATTTTTCTCCTTGGACAATGCTCTATACTCTGGGATGCATCCGAGACTTGTTGCAGCTATGTCCCTGAGTCTTTTTTCTCGCGGTTTATGGTTCTGTCATCCCAGGTAGCAACTTCAGACTCCTCCAGGGAAGACACCCAAGATGATTTTTCTCTCTTGACAGTGGTCCATCCTGCGGGATCTACCCAGAACTCCTCCCAGGCATCTCCCGCAGAGTTTTCTCCAGTGCTTTAGGGCCCTGTGATCCCGGCTAGCAACCCCAGACTCCTCCAGGGAAGATACCAGAGATGATTTTTCTCCTTGGACAATGCTCCATCTTCTGGAATGCATCTAAGATTCCTCCCAGGTGTCTCCCGCTGACATTTTTCCTGTGGTTTTGGTCCCTGTAATCCCGGGTAGCAACCCCAGACTCCTCCAGGAAAGATACCCGGGATGATTTTTCTCCTTGGACAATGCTCTATACTCTGGGATGCATCCGAGACTTGTTGCAGCTATGTCCCTGAGTCTTTTTTCTCGCGGTTTATGGTTCTGTCATACCAGGTAGCAACCCCAGACTCCTCCAGGGAAGATAACCCGAGATTATTTTTCTCCTTGGACAATGCTCCATCCTCTGGGAAGCATCCGAGACTCCTTGCACGTATGTCCCTGAGTGTTTATTCCGGTGTTTTGGGGCCCTGTGATCCCGGGTAGCAACCCCAGACTCCTCCAGGGAAGATACCCAAGTAGATTTTTCTCCTTGGACTATTGTCCATCCTGCGGGATGCACCCGAGACTCCTCCCAGCTCTGTTTCTGAGTGTTTTCTTCCGGTGGTTTAGCGCCCTGTGATCCTGGGTAGCAACCCCAGACTCCTCCAGGGAAGATACCCGAGATGATTTTTCTCCTTGGACAATGCTCCATCCTCTGGGAAGCATCCGAGACTCCTTGCAGGTATGTCCCTGAGTCTTTATTCCGGTGGTTTAGCGCCCTGTGATCCCGGGTAGCAACCCCAGACTCCTCCAGGGAAGATACCCGAGATGATTTTTCTCCTTGGACAATGCTCCATCTTCTGGGATGCATCTGAGATTCCTCCCAGGCGTCTCCCACAGACATTTTTCCTGTGGTTTTGGTCCCTGTAATCCCGGTAGCAACCCCAGACTCCTCCAGGGAAGACACCCAATATGATTTTTCTCTCTTGACAGTGGTCCATCCTGCGGGATCTACCAAGAACTCCTCCCAGGCGTCTCCCGTAGAGTTTTCTCCAGTGCTTTAGGGCCCTGTGGTCCCGGCTAGCAACCCCAGACTCCTCTAGGGAAGATACCAGAGATAATTTTTCTGCTTGGACAATGCTCCATCCTCTGGGAAGCATCCGAGACTCCTTGCAGGTATGTCCCTGAGTGTTTATTCCGGTGTTTTGGGTCCCTGTGATCCCGGGTAGCAACCCCAGACTCCTCCAGGGAAGATACCCGAGATGATTTTTCTGCTTGGACAATGCTCCATCCTCTGGGAAGCATCCGAGACTCCTTGCAGGTATGTCCCTGAGTGTTTATTCCGGTGTTTTGGGTCCCTGTGATCCCGGGTAGCAACCCCAGACTCCTCCAGGGAAGATACCCGGGATGATTTTTCTCCTTGGACAATGCTCCATCTTCTGGGATGCATCTGAGATTCCTCCCAGGCGTCTCCCACAGACATTTTTCCTGTGGTTTGGGTCCCTGTAATCCCAGGTAGCAATCCCAGACTCCTCCAGGGAAGAGAACCCGAGATGATTTTTCTCCTTGGACAATGCTCCATCCTCTGGGAAGCATCCGAGACTCCTTGCAGGTATGTCCCTGAGTGTTTATTCCGGTGGTTTAGCGCCCTGTGATCCTGGGTAGGAACCCCAGACTCCTCCAGGAAAGATACCCGGGATGATTTTTCTCCTTGGACAATGCTCTATACTCTGGGATGCATCCGAGACTTGTTGCAGCTATGTCCCTGAGTCTTTTTTCTCGCGGTTTATGGTTCTGTCATCCCAGGTAGCAACCTCAGACTCCTCCAGGGAAGACACCCAAGATGATTTTTCTCTCTTGACAGTGGTCCATCCTGCGGGATCTACCCAGAACTCCTCCCAGGCATCTCCCGCAGAGTTTTCTCCAGTGCTTTAGGGCCCTGTGATCCCGGCTAGCAACCCCAGACTCCTCCAGGGAAGATACCCGAGATGATTTTTCTCCTTGGACAATGCTCCATCTTCTGGAATGCATCTGAGATTCCTCCCAAGTGTCTCCCGCTGACATTTTTCCTGTGGTTTTGGTCCCTGTAATCCCGGGTAGGAACCCCAGACTCCTCCAGGAAAGATACCCGGGATGATTTTTCTCCTTGGACAATGCTCTATACTCTGGGATGCATCCGAGACTTGTTGCAGCTATGTCCCTGAGTCTTTTGTCTCGCGGTTTATGGTTCTGTCATCCCAGGTAGCAACCCCAGACTCCTCCAGGGAAGACACCCAATATGATTTTTCTCTCTTGACAGTGGTCCATCCTGCGGGATCTCCCCAGAACTCCTCCCAGGCGTCTCCCGCAGAGTTTTCTCCAGTGCTTTCGGGCCCTGTGATCCCGGGTAGCAACCCCAGACTCCTCTAGGGAAGATACCCGAGATAATTTTTCTGCTTGGACAATGCTCCATCCTCTGGGAAGCATCCGAGACTCCTTGCAGGTATGTCCCTGAGTGTTTATTCCGGTGGTTTAGCGCCCTGTGATCCCGGGTAGCAACCCCAGACTCCTCCAGGGAAGACACCCGAGATGATTTTTCTCCTTGGACAATGCTCCATCTTCTGGGATGCATCTGAGATTCCTCCCAGGCGTCTCCCACAGACATTTTTCCTGTGGTTTGTGTCCCTGTAATCCCGGGTAGCAACCCCAGACTCCTCCAGGGAAGATACCCGAGATGATTTTTCACCTTGGACAATGCTCCATCTTCTGGGAAGCATCCGAGACTCCTTGCAGGTTTGTCCCTGAGTGTTTATTCCGGTGTTTTTGGGCCCTGTGATCCCGGGTAGCAACCCCAGACTCCTCCAGGGAAGATACCCGAGATGATTTTTCTCCTTGGACAATGCTCCATCTTCTGGGATGCATCTGAGATTCCTCCCAAGTGTCTCCCACAGACATTTTTCCTGTGGTTTGTGTCCCTGTAATCCCGGGTAGCAACCCCAGACTCCTCCAGGAAAGATACCCGGGATGATTTTTCTCCTTGGACAATGCTGTATACTCTGGGATGCATCCGAGACTTGTCGCAGCTATGTCCCTGAGTCTTTTTTCTCACGGTTTATGGTTCTGTCATCCCAGGTAGCAACCCCAGACTCCTCCAGGGAAGACACCCAAGATGATTTTTGACTCTTGACAGTGGTCCATCCTGCGGGATCTACCCAGAACTCCTCCCAGGCGTCTCCCGCAGAGTTTTCTCCAGTGCTTTAGGGCCCTGTGATCCCGGGTAGCAACCCCAGACTCCTCCAGGGAAGATACCCGAGATGATTTTTCTCCTTGGACAATGCTCCATCTTCTGGGAAGCATCCGAGACTCCTTGCAGGTATGTCCCTGAGTGTTTATTCCGGTGGTTTAGCGCCCTGTGATCCCGGGTAGCAACCCCAGACTCCTGCAGGGAAGATACCCGAGATGATTTTTCTCCTTGTACAATGCTCCATCTTCTGGGATGCATCTGAGATTCCTCCCAGGCGTCTCCCGCAGACATTTTTCTTGTCGTTTGGGTCCCTGTAATCCCGGGTAGCAACCCCAGACTCCTCCAGGGAAGATACCCGATATGATTTTTCTCTCTTGACAGTGGTCCATCCTGCGTGATCTACCATGAACTCTTCCCAGGCGTCTCCCGCAGAGTTTTCTCCAGTGCTTTCGGGCCCTGTGATCCCGGGTAGCAACCCCAGACTCCTCTAGGGAAGATACCCGAGATAATTTTTCTGCTTGGACAATGCTCCATCCTCTGGGAAGCATCCGAGAGTCCTTGCAGCTATGTCCCTGAGTCTTTTTTCTCACGGTTTATGGTTCTGTCATCCCAGGTAGCAACCCCAGACTCCTCCAGGGAAGACACCCAAGATGATTTTTCTCTCTTGACAGTGGACCATCCTGGGGGATCTACCCAGAATTCCTCCCAGGCGTCTCCCGCAGAGTTTACTCCAGTGCTTTAGGGCCTTGTGATCCCGGGTAGCAACCTCAGACTCCTCCAGGGAAGATACCCGAGATGATTTTTCTGCTTGGACAATGCTCCGTCCTCTGGGAAGCATCCGAGACTCCTTGCAGGTATGTCCCTGAGTCTTTAGTCCGGTGGTTTAGCGCCCTGTGATCCCGGGTAGCAACCCCAGACTCCTCCAGGGAAGATACCCGAGATGATTTTTCTCCTTGGACAATGCTCCATCTTCTGGGAAGCATCCGAGACTCCTTGGAGGTATGTCCCTGAGTGTTTATTCCGGTGTTTTGGGGCCCTGTCATCCCGGGTAGCAACCGCAGACTCCTCCGTGGAAGATTCCCAAGTTGATTTTTCTCCTTGGACTATTGTCCATCCTGCGGGATGCACCCGAGACTCCTCCCAGCTCTCTTCCTGAGTGCTTTCTTCCTGGGGTTTGGGGCCCTGTGATCCCGGGTAGCAACCCCAGACTCCTCCAGGGAAGATACCCAATATGATTTTTCTCTCTTGACAGTGGTCCATACTGCGGGATCTACCCAGAACTCCTCCGAGGCGTGTCCCGCAATGTTTTCTCCAATGCTTTAGGGCCCTGTGATCCCGGGTAGCAACCCCAGACTCCTCCAGGGAAGATACCTGATATGATTTTTCTCCTTGGACAATGTTCCATCCTCTGGGTTTCACCCGAGAATCCTTCCAGGCTTCTGTTGTTGTCTTTTTCATGTATTTGAGGGACCTTAGATCCCTGGTAGGACCTCCAGACTCTCCAAAGGGAGATACCTGTGATGGTTTTTTCCCATTGGGAAGTTACCTATCATGTTTTTTCTCTTTTAGGCAAAGCTTTTTACCCCGCAATTAACCCATGGCTCCTTCCAGGCATCTCCCAGAGACTTTTGATCTCTAGTTGAGGGACCTGATATCACAGGTAGCTACCAAGACTCCTCCAAGGAAGCTTCCTTCTGTTTTGCCAATAGGTCTCTGTTCCTGGATCCATCCAACCCTCCCATTAGCGTTAGGTTAGGGTGTGCGTTCTGTATGAGAATCCCACAGCTCCAGGGACACGTGGCTGGAAAAGGTATGTCGAGGAGGGAACGGCATTGCAGCAACATCACTCCCTTGACACTGTGATGGTGTGCTCCCCCTCCCCACCTTCCAACCTGACCTTTATCTCCCGTGACCCTGCCCAAGCACTAACACCCGTGGTGGTCACAATGGGCACGTGTACATGTGATGGCTGCCCCCGGCTCGATGTGGTTTCGGGGAAACACATAACACCACCGTAGCCAAGGGCTAACTTGAGCAGTGCTGGTACTGTGGCCAATATGCAGATATGACTATAAGTCAATCATCTCACCCACATCAATAGTGAACAGCCCAAGAGCCCTTTGAGCTCCCCTGCACACCAGGATTTCCCCGTGAGCGGGGACGCCTCTCAAGGTTACTCCTCGAGCTTCACAGATTCCTTGCCGCAACAGATCCTCAGTCAGTGACTAATATCACCCGAAACTGTGAAATCTTAGCTAAGTGATAGAAAGGATTGATTGCACATATATAATCCCTTAGACATAAACCGTTGACCCAGTCCGGGACCAGGATTGGATCCAGCTGCACCCAGACTCCTCTCTGAGAAGGAGGTTAGAAAGCAAGGGGCTCCTTTCCGAACCTCAGCCCAACAGGAGGGTCTCCCTGGCAGTTCTGCCTGACCCTGTCCTCCATGCAGGAAATAACCAACTGTACCTTGCCATCGAATCCTGCTAAAGCACTGTCGCATTTACTCTCAAACTTTGTTAAATCCCTGTTTTGTATCAATAAACGTGTCGCTGCTTCTCTCTACGAGTGAAGTGCATCGCTCCATCCGCAACAGACACCTCTCTCCTCTGGGCCACCCGTGCTGCTGGGGACCTCAGCCTCAGCCCACGCTGCCATCAGCTGCCTGTCAAAGCGCTGCTACGGGATGGTGAAGGCAGGAACAGCTTTCCATCCTTGCTCCTTTTGTGTAGGAGCAGTCGCTGGATGTTTTCCATTTTGGAGCGGGGCTCTGGCGAGTGTGGGAGAGAGTGTTGGGAGCGTTACGGTGCAAGGAAAGCGCAGAGCCCCAGTGTTGGTCGGGCTGTGAAAGTGCTGCCAAGGGATAGTGAGGGCAAGCAGTCTAATATGACCGAACTGAATGAAACAATCCAGGAATTCTTTACTTACTGAATCTCACTTGGATACAGCCCACGCTGAGGGATGCTGGACTAAAGTCACACTCCTTTTCTTTGGAGGAATTCTGAAAGGAAAAGGAACCAAAGAACTGTTACACAATGTAAAATTCTATTGTACAGGAGAAGTTTATTTATTTGCTTGCTTTAAGAACTAAAGGCGGTTTCAAACCCTAAAAATGCAAGGTAACCAAAGTACAGAACGAGATACCCGAGCTAAACAAAAGACATCTCTCTCGTCTGTGCTATCGCCTAGCAGCCAGCTACTCCCCTCGATAAATATCACCGTCAGGAGGAGCCCAATTTGACCTCTCCCTGAATGGCAGCTGGACTGCACGCCAGGCGACTCTCCCCGTGGGCAGGGGCGACTCTCAAGGTTAGAGATTCCTTACCTGAGACTGAGAGCCTTCCTCACCCACGGCGGAGAGATGCCTTAGCTGCGGCAGATCCTCAGTAAGTGACTGAGAGCGTGCTGAATTAGTACTAATGAGACATTACTAATCCATGCAGCTACTCAATATTATTGCAAACATTGTATAGATAATTCCGTTAGACATAAGCTGTTCTCCAAGTCTGAGACCGGGGCTCCATAAGGAGTTTAGAAGGCAAGGGGATCCACTCTGAACCTCATGACTCAATGGGAGGGTCTTCCTTACTCTTTGCGTCTCCAGTCTCTGTGTGAATCAGCCTAACCTGCTTCTAACTCAGTTTTCCTTTGTATGTTTTTTCCAAGCGGTAGTTAATCATAGAATGGTCTGGGTCGTCTTCAATTGGATCTGGTTGCTCAGAGCCCCATCCAACCTGACCTGGAATGTTTCCAGGTATAGGCCATCTCCCACCTCTTTGGGCAACCTGGGCCAGTGTCTCCCCACCCTCATCATCAAAAAACATAATCTTCCCAGATGCCCCATCCCTGCTTATTGCAGGGGGTTGGACTCAACAACCTCTAAAGGTCCCTTCCAACCCAAATGATTCTATGATACTGTGATTTCACTGATGTTTCCCTGTTGGCTTCTGTTCCGTCAGAAGCCCCTGGCTCATCTCCATAAGACTGCGAGTCTGCTGCACCCAGCACGTCTCAGACCAACAGGCTGAGGGTCCTCGCTGGCGCCCCGTCCCCCTGACCTTAGCATGTTCCCGCAGCTTGTCACAGGCAAGGCTGATCCTATCCCTGACCCCTTCAAGTCTGATCCTATCCCTGACCCCTTCAAGTCTAGTTTAAAGCTCTGCCAATGAGCCCCACTGGCTCCTGAGCAAAGACCCTCTTCCCCCTTTCAGAAAGCTCAGTCCCATCTGACCCCAGCAGGCCTGGCACCATGGAGGCCACCCTATTTGTGAAAAAAAAAAAAAAAAAAAAAAAAAAAAGAAAATTGTGGCAGTGACAGCAGCCACGGAGCCATGTATTAAGAGACCAGGTCTGTCTGTTCCTTCCAGTGTCGCTGCGCATAACTGGAAGGAGAGAGGAAAAATAGCCGGTGCTCCAGATTCCCTTACCACCCATCCCAAGGCCCTGAAGTCTCTCCAGATCGCCCTCGGACTACGCATTGTGGCTTCGTGGCCACCCACAGGGAAGAGCAGCGCTGGGCAATAGTCCGAGGGCCGTACCAGGCCGGGAAGTTTCCTAGTGACGTCCTTAACCCGGGCCCAGGGGGGCAGCAGACTTCCCCAAGAGGAGGGTCTGCCCGGTGAGTCAGGGGTATGTGATAGAGACAATAACACATTGTGCACTGATTGACTAGCAGTGATTCATAACCTAAAGGACAGGCCTGATAAAAATGGACGAAGCAAGAAGTCTTGAGATTGCCAAGGACAGCTCCTGATAACGAATAAGAGTATGCCTTGAAAAGCGGCTGAAACCAACCCTGCGGTCTGGACAAAGACCAAAGAAGAACTGAGTCTGCGCAAGGACAAAGAGTTACTTGCGGTGATGAAGAGGAATCATCAGCCTTCATGGTCACGACCCTCAGCGACCACCACCAGGAGGCATTGCGCAAGCGCAGTTGGGAGGAGTTTATGGAAATGACTTCTTAGAGCTAATTTTAATACGAAGTGGGGACAGGTTATGCATATGTATAGGCGTATTGGGAAATCTTATGATTATGTAATTAAGAACTATATATATTTGAGAAGGCCGCTGCATTGGGCGCGCACGATTGTGGTGGGGCGACCCCCCGTGCTGCCCAGCGCTGAATAAATATACCTACTTTACAACCTTCCCGGTTGTGGAGTCTCTGGAGTTTCGTTTCCGCATGTCACCGGCAGATCCGGTCCTCCGTTCCCGTCCCCGTCTCCGGGAGGGCAGAGCGTGGCTCCAGCGGCCCCTCTCTCTCTCGCTCACGCTCCCGGCTGCTCCTCAGCCTTTCTCCTTCCCCCCCGGCTCTGCCGCCAGGCCGAGCGCACCGTCCCCCTGCTCCCCCCTCACGCTGCGCTGCTCTCCGCCGCGGAGCGGGCCGGCCCCGGAGCGGCTCGGCCCCGGAGCGGCTCCCTCGGCCACCGGCCGCTCCCTCCGCTGCGGCGCGTTTGAGCCTCCCGCCGTTGCCCGGGCAACGCCCAGGTCTCGCCAGCGGCTGTGGCGAGAGGTACCGGCTGCCGCTCGGCTCCGCTCGGCAACACTCGGCCCCGCTCGGATCGGCTCGTCATCTCGCGGCCCCTCTCGGCCGGTCAGGGCCGTCCCCGAGCGCGGCGGCGGGGCCGGGCTGGCGCAGGGCGGGCAGAGGAGCGGCGGGCGGAGGGGCCGAGCCGCCCCGGGAGGCGGCCGCGGGGCGCTCCCCTCCTGCACTGCCCCGAGGTCCCGGCCGGTCCGGGGCAGCCGCTCGGTGTCCCTCGGGTCCCCGCTGTCCGGGCGTCGGGGCAGCCCCGGGGCTGGGCTGGGCTGGGGCCGGCTCTGTCCCGGCGGCCATCCCCCCCTCCTGCCTGCCCCGGGCCCCGCCGCACGGGCTCTGTGCCGCACACACCGTCCCGTCCGTACCCGCCCTCTCCCCCGCTGGGAGGGCGGTGGGGCCACCGCGGGGCGGGCAGAGCCCTGTGGGGCTGCGCCCGGGAGTCACCGAGCGCCGCAGGTTGCCCGATGCGGAGCGAAAGGAGCCCGAGGGGCCGCCCAGAGCAGCCCCCGCAGCGCAGCGCAGCGGCACAGGCAGCGGCAGGAGGGGCAGCCCCCGGCCGGGGGAGCCCCCGTCGGGGCGGGTAAGTAGCACAGCCACGTCTGCGCAAGAGGAGCAACGCAGAAGCCTTTTCCCGCCCCGACTGCTCCCGCCAGCGAGCTCGGGGCCGGTGGCACTGACGGCGGCAGCCAGGAGCATCGGGCCCCGAGTCACCGGTGCCGACAGCACAGGCGCCGCTGGAGGCGTCCGCCTCTTCCCGCCCCGACGGGATGCCGAGGGCAAGAGCGGGAAGAGGCCCCCAGACGCAGCCCCGCTGCCTTGCTGCGGCTCCTCTGCTTCCAGTACCTTTCCCTTTCCTTCCACAAGGCCACCGTATCTTCACCAATCTTGACCTTTTCATGCTGGGAAGCAGAGGCCCGGCTCATACTAGAAACCTCTGCTGCTTCTTGGAGGGAATGAGTGTTTTCTGCCGGGGTAAGACTGATTAAAGACTGATTAAAATAACACCAAGTTCCAAGTTGCTGCTTCTTTTATTAGAATCCCATAGAACAGTTTTTCAAAGGCACATTGCCACTTTGTGACACGCAAGGATCAAAATCTTAAAGCTTGTTGCTCTTTTCCCCAAAACTCTAGGTTGTGCAGAAAAACACATTCCAACCCAACACCTTCAGTACATCAATTTGGAAACATAAACAAAGTAGCATTTCACTTAAAGCATTCACTAGCTGAGACAAGCCATGTGAAAAGCAGAGTTACACAAGAAACAATACCACTAAATAGTCACACTACAAGTTTACCTTTCCACAACAATCAGTGCTTCCAGGTCAGATCTTTCCACCAAAAAGATGCTGGAGTGGCAAAAAGATGATGCTGGGGAAACAACAACAAGAGCACGTTACACTGCCAGTCCTTCTCTGAGAATTGTAATGACAAGGCCATTTCTGGCCACCAGAAAGACACAACCCCAGCACAAAACAGACAGGGAAAGACTGAAAAAATAGAGACAACATAAAGAATAACTGGTGCACGGTGATGTTAATTTCAGTTTGCAATGGTGTCTTCAGGAGTGTTATGATTTGAGAGACCCATAACAATTTGTTGTCATTTAGACAATCATTCTATTACCCGATGACCCCTCCCCACCTGGGAAAGGGAAATCGGGAAAAACAAGAAAACCCGAGAGCTGAAGTATAAACAGATTTAATAGAATAAGATTAGATAATTAACATTAACAGCACTAAAGAACTGATATTGATCCCGACACCAATACGGAATATGCAAAGATTATACTCAGCCAATTCTATCAGTAGGAAGCTGTGCACTCCCAGCAGTGGACAGCTAATGTGGGACACTGCAAGTGCTGCGGCTTCAGGAGGAAGGGAAGGCCTCAGGGCTCCGGCACCAGGGCACGAAGTTCTCAGGATGGCAGCCATCAAGGGAGAGAGAGAGAGCACTTTGCAGCAAACTTTCTAATTTATAATGAGTGTGACGTTGATGGTATGAAATAATCCTGTTGGCCAGCTTGGGTCAAGTGCCCGGGTCTCGCTCCTCCTCATCCCTGCACCTGGCTAGCTCGAAAACGCTGAGACCTTGAGACCCACACACCATAGCTGGCTGTAAAGTAAATATTTTCACAAATTCAGACACTGGAGTCTTCTGAAAGTGCAGTTTTCCCAAGCATTAGAAGAGAAATTAGTCCTGTGTCTCTCAAACCAGGACACCTTTCGATGAGGCAAATCCCTTAACGCTCTCTCAAATTGTCGGTTCTTTACCTCCACGGGGAACTTGTGGCCTTTTATTGTCATAGTGTGTGACCAGAACAAGCCCCGCTATTCCTCATACCATCCTTAAAAGCCTTCAGCATTTCACTCGGGTCACCTCCCTGTCCCGCTTCCGTCCCTGCACAATTCTTAGAAGGGAGACTCAGAAATTAGGTCTTGTGGTTCTCATTGAAACACCCATTAATTCATACAACCAAAACCCAGCCAAATGAAAAGGCTATGTTAAATCTCAGCCCCGAGGGAAAAGAAATGTGCCCGAGGAGGTGCTAAAAGGCGCTCTGGCAGACCTCCACCCCCCTCCAAACTGCAGTTTGCTCTTGAAAACTGATGAGTTTTCTTCCTCTGCGGCCTTAGCGAGGCTGTAGATTTTTCCACCCTGCAGGGAAAGAAACAATCCTCAAAAGCAGATGTTATTCTGCCTGCAAGGAAAGCTTTAAAATAGTCATTCTGCCTTTAAGAAAAGAAAAATAAAGGGAACATCTGAGTTGGTTTCTCCATGAAAATAACACTTTGCACTTGCACAGCAAAGCAACGCTCATTAACCAATCTCATAAAGCTTCGCAGGCATTAAGAAACACCTGCGTGCACCCTGTAAGCACACGTGTAAAGAGGAATCGCCATTTCCACACCGCAACTATATCAAACTGCATTATTTCCCTCACAAGCCACGATGGAAACGGGCCACGCTCCCATTCCTCGGCTCACGAGCTCTGGCAATGACGGGATCATGCCGACCCTCAGCCGTTGCGGGCATCAGTTCTTCCAACCACCCACTGCCGGGTCAGCAACAGGAATCTGGGAGCAGGAAGGGGATTGTACCACCCAGGCTCCCCAAAATCCCCCGCAGTTACGAGGAATGCAAATCTTAGGCTCCCCTAAGCCAACAGATTTCACATCGTGACCGCCACAGTAACACCAGAGCAGTTTTTAAGCAGCACCGACAGGGTTTAACCTCCGCACCTGAGAAAGTCCCTGTCCTGAGGGCTGCCGGTCCCCTCGGCCCAATGCAGGAGGCAGCAGCAAACCCCTCCGGAGAGGGCAAGAGGCGCTAGGAAGAGTGACATCCAGCTAATAACCAAAAAGCACTTAAACCAACCCCAAACTTTGGAGATATTTAGGCCCCGAGCCAGCAGCAGCACGTTGCTCAGTAAGGCACACTTCCACAACTACCCTTAATTAACTGTGACCTCCAGAGCCTCATCTCTGAAGGCGAGAAAGTCGTTTGGTTGACTCTTGATGTCCCTTTCTGTCCCACAGGCAACGAGACACCAAGTATTTCCACTTGAGAGCACAGTTCCCCTTCCACGGGCACTGAGCTCGCTCTGCAGCTTTGGATTACCACCGACCTTCAACGTAACAAATTCTACCATTCTTCCACCCCTCTTTCTTGGGAAAAGACAGAGGGAACGAGACAACTCCAAACCGCTCTCTTTTATTTGATTTGCAGTGATCTGACAACCCCAGCCCTTCCCGCTGACTTAGGCTTTGGGAAACAATTCAAGGGTCCTCAGCCACCAGTAAGGAACGAGCTGTTATTCATGGGCGAATCAGTAGAAACACCAGCCCTGATCATTAGGAGAAAGTCTCATTTTTCAGTCATGGATTTTCACGGGTTTTGTTTTCAGGCCACCCAAACAGGACGTGCTTTTATAGCCATCAGCAATTAAATTCTCTGTCCCCTCCAGAAAAGCCTTTTCCTAAAGGCGCTCTCCTTCCAAGGGCAGACCCACAAAAAGAAGCCCACACTGCTTAATCCATTTCACAGAGAATTTCAAATGCAAACAACAATTAAACAGGATGTATTTTCCCCGCTGCAGGGAAAACCAGTAATACAGACCTTTGCAACATATTTAGCAAATCTATCATTTTAATGCCTTTGCATTTCCCACTTCCAGCTGGAGAGCAGGTTGCAAGGACTTATAACAAAAACCAAACCAACAGAACACATTCCTGTCTAGGGTGTAATTTTATGATAGTGAAGTTCCTGCAAAACAGAGGTGTTATGATTCTTACCGTCTTCTTCAGCCTTATCGATTTGAACATCTTTTTACAGGTACAAAGAAACAAGAAACATTTTTGAGGTACAAAATAACCCCACTTATTCACCTCTGTACCCCAGAGATCTTTTCATGACACGGATTCTGCCACCAATACACAGCTGCTAAATATCCCCGGCTGCTGCCAATCTGTAAAAAAAACTCCAAAATACAAGAGAACGCTGAGCCCGGTGCGCTGACGGTGCTGCCAGGGCTGTGAGTTGGAGCTGGAAGGAGTCGCAGCCCTTGAGGTTGAAATCAGCCCCACGTTTAGGCACAAACCGGGGTTTTAAGCCTCGCTACAAACCAGACCCCCGCTTTTGAAAAAAACAGGGAGATTCACCTCGAAATGAACCACGTTCTCGATGCCGAAGGGGCGCTGGTCCATGGCCGCCGCCGCCCTTAGGGCCAATTCCATGGGGCTTCGCTTGACCTGGAGCAGAACTCGCGGGCGTGAGGACAATGACTTCCCTAAACAAAACCTAAAAAAAGGAAAAGTTAAATAAGATTTACTTAAATAAATAAAATATAAATAAATAAATAAATAAATAAGTGACTGTCTGCAAAGCCCGTGCGAATACTACAGACGTCAGTAATGCAGCTCGGTTACAAATGCGCTAAGCTATAAAACCACTCTGTAGAGATCTCTAAGTGTCCCGGGGAAGTGTTCGAATCTTACCCAGGAGCGCCCTTCTGGGGGGAAGAGAGGCTCAGGCCGCCGACGGGTACCTGAGGCCCGGGCAGGCTGTGAGGGAGCCCTCCTCCACTGGTTCACCACGGGGTCTTCCCTCGCCGTGCCATTGGCCAGGGCTGAGCCAATCAGCGGAGCCGGTGTTGGGCTGTCAGTCACAGCCATCCGGGGGCGGGGCCGAGGGGCCTGAGGAGAAGAGGGCCTGAGGGGAGGGAGGGGTGTGTGGGATATGTGGCTGTGAGTGCTGCTGGACTTTGAGCTGGAATTGCTCGCTGTGTAGGCGAATGGTGCCTTAATGTAATTTTGTGCATATAGGCAGGACCATGAGAGTGCTACTGTGCAGTCCCCAAGTTGGTGGGTGTCTGCTTTTCTGTGTGTTTGTGACTGACCTTTCTTGTTTCTTTTAGTCAGGAAAATCTTGATATGTACTCCGGAGGGAAGAAAGAAATACAAAGAACTGAGAAAGACAGTTCTGACAGTCAAAGGGGGAGTGCAGGTTAGTTCTGGTTTTAAATTGTCTCAACTGTCTTGTAGCTACAAGCCTTGTCTTAAAGGAGTGAAACAAGTTGAATCACGGGGTATTTTTCATGCCTGCGCAATTCTGTATTGGAATCACAGAGTTTTCAGAGTTGGAAGGGACCTCTAGAGATCATCTAGTCCAACTCCCCTGCTAAAGCAGGATTGCCCAGAGCACATGACTCAGGACTGCATCCAGGCGGGTCTTGAAAAGCTCCAGGGAAGGGGTCTCCACAACCTCCCTGGGCAGCCTGTGCCAGTGCTCTGTCACCCTCACCGTAAAGAACTGTTTCCCTGTATTTGAACGGAACTTCCTGTGTTCTAACTTGTGCCCATTACCCCTCGTCCTGTCACTGTGAACCATTGAAAAGAGCCTGGCTCCATCCTCCTTCAACCCACCCTTTAGATACTTGTACGCCATAATAAGGTCTCCCCTCAGCCTTCTCTTCTCCAGGCTAAAGAGTCCCAGCTCTCTCAGCCTTTCCTCATAAGGGAGATGCTCCAAGCCCTTAATCATCTTAGTTGCCCTTCGCTGGACTCGCTCCAGCAGTTCCCTGTCCCTCTTGAACTGGGGAGCCCAAAACTGGACACAGTATTCCAGTTGTGGCCTCACCAGTGCAGAGTAGAGGGGGAGAATGACCTCCTTTGACCTACTGGCCACACTCTTCCCTATGCAGCCCAGGATTCCATTGGCCTTTTTGGCAACAAGGGCACATTGCTGGGTCATGGATAATTTACTGTCTACCAGGACCCCCAGATCCTTCTCCTCAGAGCTACTTCCCAGCAGGTCCGCCCCTAACCGATACTAGTGCTTTACATTCTTCCTCCCCAGGTGCAGGACCTTGCACTTGCTTTTGTTGAACCTCATTAGGTTCTTCTCTGCCCAGCTCTCCAGCCTGTCCAGGTCACGCTGGATGGCAGCACGGCCCTCTGGGGTGTCAGCCACTCCACCCAGTTTGGTATCATCAGCAAACTTGCTGAGGATACACTCTGTCCCCTCATCCAGGTCATTAATGAATATATTAAACAAAATTGGACCCAGTATTGACCCCTGGGGGACACCACTGGTTACAGGCCTCCAACTAGACTCTGTGCCGCTGATCACAACCCTCTGAGTTCTGTCCCGCAGCCAACTCTCAATCCACCTCGCTGTCACCTCATCTAGCCCATACTTCCTCAGCTTCCTAATGAGGATGTTATGGGAGACAGTGTGAAAAGCCTTGCTAAAGTCAAGGTAGATGACATCTACGACTCTCCCCTCATCCAGCCAGCCAGTTATAACATCATAGAAAGCTATCAGATTGGTCAAGCATGATTTGCCCTTGGTAAATCCATGTTGACCACTTCCAATAACTTGCTGTTCCTCAACGTGTTTGGAGATGACATCCAGAATGAGTCGCTCCATTACTTTCCCAGGGACAGAGGTGAGACTAACTGGTCTGTAGTTCCCTGGGTCCTCCTTCTTGCCTTTTTTGAAGATCGGAGTGATGTCAGCCTTCCTCCAGTCCTCAGGCACCTCTCCTGTTCTCCATGACCTTTCAAAGACGATGGAGAGTGGTCTAGCAATAACATCTGCCAGCTCTCTCAGCACTCGCGGGTGCATCTCGTCAGGGCCCATGGACTTATGAATGTCCAGCTTGGCCAAGTGGTCTCTGACCCAGTCCTCCTCAACTGAGGGAAAATCTTCCTCTCTCCAGACCTTCTCCTTTGCCTTCAGAGTATGGGATTCGTGAGGGACAGCTTTAGCAGTGAAGACCGAAGAAAAGGCGGCATTCAGGAACTCTGCCTTCTCTGTGTCTTCCACCACTAGGGCACCTCTCTCATTCGCCAGTGGGCCTACATTTTCCCTAGTCTTCCTTTTTCTATTGATATACTCAAAGAATCTCTTCTTATTGTCTTTAACTGCAGTGGCCAAGCTGAGTTCTGATTCAGCTTTGGCCCTTCTCATTTTCCCCCTACATAGCTTTGTTATATCTTGATAGTCCTCATAAGTTGCCAACCCCCTTTTCCAGAGAATGTAAACTTTCCTTTTTTGCCTGAGGTCCAGCCAAAGCTCTCTATTTAGCCAGGCTGGTCTTCTTCCCCGTCTGCTTGTTTTTCGAGACACGGGGATGGCCTTCTCCTGTGCTTCTAAGAGCACCTGCTTGAAGTATGCCCAGCCTTCCTGGGAACCTTTGCTCTTCAAAACTGCCTCCCAAGGGACGCTCTCGACCATTCTCCTAAAGAGGCTAAAGTCTGCCCTTCAGAAATCCAAGGTGGCAGTTCTGCTGGCTCCCCGCCTTACTTCATCAAGCCACAGCCACTTTACCAGCCACAGGCATGGCCTCTGGGCCTGTCCTGTAGGGAGGTCAGAGCAGGTCTTCAGAAGAAATAGGGTGCTTTTCCAAAACGCTGGTGAGAGAGAGGGCAACAGCTGTTGTAGGCAGGTGGGAATCCACAGGGCCGGGCAGTGTCCCTGGGGATGAAGAACAGGGATGTGGGTGCGGGCGCAGCGTGACCGCCGTCATGGCCTTGAGCAGCACGTCAGGAATTCTTGGGCCGCAAGGGGCGCGAGAGCAGCTCCTCCCGAGCGAGCGTGGAGATGGGCAGGGGAGAGGACAGGGCTGTTTGTTCTTGCTGTGAGCAGGGGACAGTGGGTGGAAGCTGCTCTGTGGACGTACAGTGTAGAGCTGCCATCTTGGTACTCAGTGGGAAGTCCCATGAGGAAGGAGGCTGCGTCAAGAAAGGCCGTATGAACTCCATGTGTGCAGTGACAGAAAACAGCTTCAGGGTGCTGAGGCCACCGCTAGTTGTGATTAAGGTGGTGAGTGAGATGGTCCTTGTGGGCGCTTTCTGAGTGGCTCAATATCATGGTTTAGGCCTTAATCCACTACTGGTGACCTGGGGAACCCAAGATGGGACCGACAGATGCTCCCCTCTACCCCTCTTCAAAGAGAGAGGCAGAGGAGGAAAGAGACTTATGAGTTTAGAAGGAACTAAACTACTTTAATGAAATATTAATAATAAAATAAAAAGCAATAATGAAAAATATATACAAAACTGTATCAAGCTCCCGAGATGACAATCGCAACACCGGCTGGCACTGGGGCAGTCCCAGGCTGGACTCAGTGACGGACGGGAACTGGATTCCGGAAATGGATTACGGATGGGGATCACAGGCAGATGAACAGAGTCCTCCTCAGACGTCGGCCATTGAAGGAAGAGCCCGTGACCCTTTGATCCCTCAGCTTTTATACTGAGCATGAGGTAGATGGGATGGAATACCCTGTTGATCAGTTTTGGGTCACCTGTTCTGTCCGCTCCTCCCTACATGTGGGACCCGACTATGCTTTTCTGCTTCTGACCCTCCGACAGCGCAAATAACAAAGTTGGTTGGCCTTGGGGGTTATAGCAATAAGTATAAGCAAGAGCCTCTCTGCAATGGGATGGGATCCAGGCATGGGAGCCTGGGCATCAGCTATAAACAATTGGCCTTGTCATTCTGAGAGAGTGAACTGTCTGCACAATATGCAGTTAACTTCCGGAGTTAGAAGAGGCCCAGCTAAGAAGCGAAGTAACTAAACAAAATTGGTTCTGTTTTACCTCAAACCAGGACACTCAGAATGGGGCACGACTGCTCATAGGGACAGAAAATGCTGTGGCAGTGGTTGAGCTGCTCAGATCTCGACAGTCCTACTCTGGTAGTTTTCCGTTCTCCTTAAAAGAGCGGGTGTGTGCTTTTTCACTTGTGCTGGGCAGTGATTAAAAAAAAAAACAAACAAAAACTCTTGAAACTTCCTGTGAAATTAGGGGTGGCTGAGACACATCACATTTCTCACCTCTTTCACTAACTATGCTGCTTTCTCTGAAACTTGTTTGTATCCTTATTCTAAATGGTTTGGCTTCAGTAGAGCCAGGACACCCTAAGATCCAGTTTTGGGGCCGGTCGTCTCTTGTCAGGCAGAGATGTCCACGTTGACATCTGTGAGTGATGGTTTGGAGGGGTTTCGGACCGGTGGTAATGACAGTATAATCGTCTGATTATTACTGGTTTAGTCTGAGGGTAGGAGGGAAACAAAGATTTGTGGAGGAAAAGATACTTTGTATCAGCTGTCATCTTTCTTTGCAACACAGTGTTTGTGGGTCGCTGACAAGAGGCTCCTGGAGGTGTTGGCTGAGATTCTGTAATGGGAATTCTTTTGTTCTGGGACTGAAGCCCAAATCGCCCTCTCATGGTGTGCGACTACGTAAGCTCTTCTTAAAAGGGAAGATCCTTGCGGTAGCGGGAGAGCCTGTTTGGCAGGTGTAGTAGTTTGGGGACAGAGTCGCATTGTGGGCTGGGCCTTGGGGGGTGGGGGCTGTTTGTGCCCCGAGCCCTTGGCCCGGTGCTCACAGCTGGAACAGGCTCTGCAAAATCCTGCTGGAAGGAGCCAGATGAGGGACCTGTGGCTGAGCTGGAGGAGTGGAAGAACCCCTGGAGCGGCCTGGGGACCTGCGGCAAAGCTGCCTTCAAATCAGCTCTTCCCAGGAGGCACTGAGTGCTGTGGTTCTCCTTCAGGAAGCGTGGTACGCACGAAGCACGGCCAGAGCTGTTGCTGTGCCAAGAGAAGACTTCCTGCCATGCTGGGGCTGATGGTGACAGTTCCCACCAGCTGTGCATCTCAGGCAGGTGCTGGTAAGATGCCAGAGAGGGGGCACCGCCTGGCTGTCACTTCTCTTGCAGGTTTAAGAGCAGAAGAGAGGCAGGATGAGAGGGTGCATGAGGTGCAAAAGCTCATCAGACAGCTGGCGCAGTAATGATGAGAGCAGAAGGAGATGCAGGTGATGTGGCTGGGACAATGCTTCTGAGGTACCATCTGCCACACCAACACAGCGACAGCTGGAGATGTTGGGATGTCATGGAGTGGGTGAGAAAGGTGCCTGGGAGAGGGGAGAGCCTGGGGAAGTGGGAGACAGGGATGGAGGGGCAAAATCTTGGGGGTTGGCAGTAAGGGTGCTCCTGCTGTGCAGGTGCTTGTGAGGTCACTGGTGGCTGAGCAGGATTTAAGGCAGGAGAAGGCCCTGGTTTGTGCAGCTGCTTGTGCTGCCACAGCTGGGCGAGTAGGTGATAGTGTAGAAGGTCACACCTGGCTTTTTCATGTGCTTGTGCTGTCCCATGTGCCTGAAGAGGTGCCTGCCTGAGGGCAGGAGCAGGACCTGGCTTGCGCAGCTGCTTATAATGTCATCTGTGTTTGAGTAGGTGTTAGGGCAGGAGAAGCCTCTGGCTTGTTGTTTCAGGAATTACGCAGCTGCCAGTGAGACTGTGGTAGGAATTATGTGTGTGCCACCCCAACAGGGCTCAGCCCCATGTTGCCCCCCGCAGAAGATGAGTCGCCAGTCTGCTGAGTAACTCAGTGGTTTATTTACCCGACACACAGAGCAGTTTGAGCTGTTGCCTCCAGGGAGGGACCCCTACTGCAGATTGCGCACCCCAATTATACCCTTACAGACAGATTCCCCAGAAAATACCGCCCATCACCCAATGCCCAAGTGCAATCGCTTCATTCTGGTTGGTGGTCTCTTGATTTCTTATTGGTTTTCTGGGTTGCTGGGTGGCCGCCTTCTGAAGTTACCTCATTCTCTCACAATTGTCTCCTTGCTCCTTTTGCAGAAGGAATCACTGATGTTCCCTTTCTCAGCCGGGGTCAAAGGCTTCTTTCCAGCAGTGTCATTTCTCCTTCCAGGAAAGCAGCTGGGCATGAGAATTGTCTTGCCTTGTCCCATTGTTAGGCAGGACAACCAGACAGTGCCAGGGAGGGATCTCCTTTACCCCTGAGGAGGGAAGGGATTCAGCTGAGTCAATTGAGGCACCTTTTGTGGTGTTTTCAGTCCTGGGGACAGGAGGGAACTCGGTTCCCTCCCATGCACACTACATATACATCAAAGGAGGTGGGATTCCTCTTGCCTCAGCTCCGGTGTGCACAACACAGCCGCCCTGGTGGGAGCTCCTTGTCTGGGCTCTGCTGCTAATGACTGGAGGTGGAGGGCAGTGGTGAGCTGCTCAGACACAAACACCTGGTGACATGGGAGGTACTGAGTTGGTCCAGGGTACGTGCAGGGAACTGCAAGCTCTAAGGGAGCAACTCTGAGAGATGGAGCAACATCTGGGGTCATCTCCTTGGAGGTTGTTGGGAAATTCCTTTGTCCAACTGAGATTACAGCAGATGCCAAAATTTAGAGCAACTGCACCTTTTGCTACTCATTATGTTCAGGGCTCCATCACGCATAACAGTCACTTGGAAGGACAAATGCCATAGCCTTCAAGAGACCTTCCCCCAACACCTTGCTCTATCTTTCCCCAACTTTTATTGCTGAGCACGACGTCCTATGGTGTGAGATATCCCTTTGGTCAGTTGGGGTCAGCTGTCCCGTCTGTGTCCTCTCCCAGCTTCTTGCCCACCCCCAGGCTAGTTGCTGGTGGGTCAGCATGAGAGGCAGAGAAGGCCTTGCTGCTGTGCAAGCCCTGTTCAGCGACAGCTAAAACTGCGTTGTGTTATCAGGACTGTTTTGGTCACGGATCCAAAACAGGGCACCATTTGGGCTGCTGTGGAGCAAACTAACTCCGTCCCAGGCAAAAGCAGTGCCGTAAAGCCCATCCTACTCCTGCCGCAGCAGCCACACGCAGCGGAGAGGAGTGTTGGAGCATGCTGGAGGGGCCGACGCATCCCAGAGGCATTCGATGCCCTCTCTCGTAACTGCCCAGCCGCAGCCCACCCCTAAACCCCACCTGCCCGGATGGGCTGCCAGTGGCAGAGACATGCTGGTGCAGGGGGCAGTTGGGATTTTTGGAAAAGGACTGGGGCAAAAGGGGATCGCTGATTCCCAGGACAAGATGGGAAACCTATTTCCTCTCTACCCAGCTGTGCCCCCTCCCTGCAGGTGTCATAACACACCTTCACGTGACGCAGGCTGATGGCACAGGGAGGTCACCCCAGCAAAGCAGCATTGCCAGGACTTCCTGGCGAGGCCTGGGCACTGCTGGGCACTGCTGAGGAGCTCCCTACTGCTTCCCTTCAGATCTGCTGCACAGCCAGGAGCGGGGTCGGGAGGCAGCGGGGCTGTGCTGGGGGACCCTTGCTGACAGGCAGAGCAGGAGCACGTCGGAGAGGAGTTTTGGGCAGGGAGCTGCAAAGAGCATCCCTTTTCCCTGAGCTGAGGGCAAGCAGCAAGCGCGAGGGAGGGCTGCTGCACTGTGGCCGTCAGCTTGGAGCTGAGCTGCTTGTTCCCCATGCATTCCCAAAGTGAGTGCGGTTCTTCTGCAGCCCTCGAGCGAGCGAGCGGGTGGCTTGCCAGCTCCTGCTTAGGAGCACGCGTTGTAGGGGCTCAACACTAGGCGTCGAGTCAGGGATCAGTCCTGAAGGGACTGCTTTCTGTTTAACTAATGCTGAGTTTGGGCTGCGTGTGTATTCTCCTGGAGTGACTGGGCATCGTGATCGCATTTCTCGCAGCCAGCCTGCCGTCATTGCCAGCAGAGAGAACCAAGTGCAGATGGAGAGGACACAGAGAGGCAAGTTTTCTGGTGTTGGGGGGAGATTGCCAATAAAAGGCGTGCATGGCCCCAAAGGGAGAGGGATGCCACGCCTCACACGACAGCCAGGAGGACTAGTGCTGGGGAGCTGCAGAGGGTAGGGGTCAGCCCTCTTCAAGCCTGTGTCATCATTTGCTTTCCAGGTTTAAGTTGCAGCCATGCAGGAGAGCCATCCCCTTTGGACACTGTGGCTGTAGGGACTCTGGAGGTCCCCAACACGTGCCATATGGTTTTCATGAGCTTGTTTGCCTCATCGCAGGCCTCTGAGTGGGGAAGACGGCAGATGCTGAGTGCACCCCGCATCACTTTGCTTGCCCTTACAGCAGACCTGAGGTGCAATCCTCTCCCATCCTCCTGAAGGGGCTCAGGGCTCATCCCCCCTTGCCATGGGAAACGGCCCCACCTCCCCCGCTTCTTCTGCCAGCCTGGGAAGCTTTGATCCCAGATGCACACGGGAGGCCAACCTGCCCCGTGCTCATGCCGCCTCCTCCTGGTGTCTCTTTGCAGTGCGCTCCCCCCGTGTCCAGGCAGCTCCCCCAGGACCAAGGAGGCGGGCAGGCAGGAGCCAGCTCCTCCAGCCAGGCCCACCATGGCCCACACTTGGCACTGGAGGCACTTGGACTCCCCACCCTCCAGCCCAGCCCAGGAGAAAGGAGGTCAGCCAGAGGTGGAGGAAGGCTGGAAAGCCTCTCCCAGCAGAGGAGATGGCAGCAGCAGCCCAGCTGCAGAGACTCCAGCCTGAGTAAGTGTGCGCTGACTCGGGCCACAGCCTGGGGCAGTCGAGCAGCCATGACCCTGCAGAGATGCCCAGGGGGTCCCTGCATCCTGGGGTTGCACAGGACACTCTCTGATGTCTCCTACCATGGGCATGATGTGGATTGCCCTCCCAAGCCAAGGCCCAAAACCCACCCGCAGGGTTAAAGGATGGGTGGATGTGGGACAGGGTGGGTGTGTGGACTTGAGGTGGCAAGAAGGGGTCTCTGGCAGAGGGATGATGTTGCCCTCTTGTTGCAGCTACCTTTCTTCACGAGCCGCCCAAGTCCTCAGAAGGCTGGAGCTGCATCAGGCACAGAGGAACATACTCCAGCACGTCACTGAGAACAGGCTGTGTGGAGAGCAGCAGAGGCAGCTCCCCTGGTAACTGTGTCCAAGAAGGGATGGTGCTTCCCCTGGCTCCAGGACCCATCCCTCCACTGAGGGCAGCCCTGGGGAAGGAGGGGATATCTCTGACACCACTCGTCAGACAGAAGGAGGTTTTGGAGGCCGGCTTTAGGCTGGACCTCCCTGCCCCCCAAGGGGACTGCCTGGGCACCCAGAATTGGCTTTCCACGGGGGCAGTAGAAGTCCTGGCTGAAGGCAGAGGGATCCCTCTGATGGCTGTAGCTTCCTCTTTCCAAACTGGAGAGCATGTCCTGCCCTAAGATGCCTTGCCCTGAGGGGGCATACCACTATGGGACAGCCAAGGTCTCAGCCCCACCTGATTCAGCCCCGGGCTGACCAGCTGTACCTGGGACCTTCTCCTGGGCTTGGGCATCAGGGGCCTCTCCCACTTCACAGACACCTTGAGGCTCTCTCGCAAGCAGATCCCTCCCACCGTGGGTGGCCTGAGCGATGCCTGTGGGGTATCTCTGCCTTCTCCCTCTCCATATGATCATACACTTTTCTTTCTTCCTCCCTGGCACTACAGGCTGGTACCGCAGCAAAGGGGCAGATGCTGGGAGCAGCGGCTGTAGCGGTGGCGGTTAGCCAAGGGGCTGGGCGGCTTCTCAGCTGCCGATATGCACCTAGAAATACAAAATCAAGAGCTCTGGGGCTGTTCCCAGCTGGACTGACTGGCCTGTGCCTGGCGTGGATCAATCTAAAGGATGACCATGTGTCATCCCAGAACTCCTCGTAGGGGCAGGAGAGATGGAGTCCACACATAGCCCACAGTGCAAAGACGTGCAGCCCCCTGAACTCTCACACCCTTCCCGGGTGGGAAACCAGCCCAGCTGGTACCTCCCTGACATGCCTGGCACGCTCCTGCACACTGCGCGGAGTACCACCAGCAGGGCCAGAAGTCTGCACGTGATTACCAGGCTGTGACCACACTGGGACCGTGGAGGTGTGGTGTGTAAATGGCACAGCGGGAGAGCTGCAGTGGAGAGACGCGGGTTCTTCAGGAAGGGCCATGTGGGAAGGCGAGGAGGTGGACTTGCCTGCTGCTCGGGGTGGGACAGGAGCCGGCTTAGGGGCCAGGGTCAGCAGGCAGACCAACGTGGGTGCCGTGCTCGCAGGTACCTGCTAGGGACCTCCTGTTAATGAGGAGGATGTAGATGAGGAACTCTGAAAGATTTAAGGGAGTTTTTAGAGATGTATCAGTAAAAGAGTGAGGAAGGAATGCCGGCATGGATTTTGCAATCTTGGGGTAGTAGAGCTACATCTATTCTTTTATCAGCAGGTGGAAAAGATTTAGTAAGCCTTATAGCCATTGATGATCAGACACAATGAGGATATGCTCAGCTGCAAAATGTCAGAGGTGCTGCCAGGCGAGACATTATTGCACCAATGTTGTATCAGTGGTTGTGCGCAGCAGTTTCAGCAGCATATACAGAACCCGTTGGATCAGTGTCGTCCCTCAGAAACTGGTGTGCAATGGAGAAAGGTACTAATTTGGTGCAGCAGGTGGGGATGGCTCATGTGTTGGGTACAGGGTGCAATCCGGAGAGTTTAGCAGTGACGAGAAGTATCAAAGTGCAGTTTGTGAGAGGAGCGCCTGCCTCACTAAACCCCATGTGACAAATGCTGTGGGTAATGTAGGTGCCCTAGGAAACACCTTGAGGGAAATTTGGGCTGCAATTTCGGGACCATCTGTGCAGGTGGTGAATAAAGTAAAGCCTGCAAAACCGAGGGGAGTTACAGCACAGGTTACAAGGAAACAAATGTGGAATAATCTTGTGCAAGCCAGTATCCCCCGACCAGAAATAGATGGGATCACAGCATCAAAAAGGTTTCAACGATGGCAAAAGTTAGCATTTATGCAAAAAAAGCCAACCGCCCCCTGCCCCACCACCAACTCCTCACCCCCCTCCACCCTGCCTGCCCCCTCACTGCAAGGTGTGACCTGGAAACAAAAGCACTGTACTTTCCGAGTATTGCCTCAGGGATACACACACAGTCCCTCCATTTGCCACCTAATGACAGCAGCTGATTTAACACTATGCTTGGGGACTGTTACTGGTTACCGTTCTATTGATGATCTATTGATTCTGGCCGAGTCATAACAAGAAAGTGAAGCAGCTGCCAAATTGCTGAAAGCGCATTTGCAGGACTGAGGCTGGGCAATGAATGCCAAGAGAGTACAGGGTCCGAGTACTACTGTACAATTTTGGGGAATAGTTTGGCATGGACAGATGAGAGGAATACCAAATCGGGTACAGCAAACAGCCCAGCAGCTTCCTGTGCCCATCGCAGTAAAAGAGTTACAGACCTTTGGGGGACTTTTAGGGTACTGGAGGACTTTTTCCCACATTTGGTGATATTAATGTGCCTTCTGCAGAAATTAATGAGGAAGAAAGTTTTCTGGCAGGGGACCAAGCAACAAGAAGCCTCTGATGCCTGCAAAAATGCTTTGATTGAGCATTTGCAATTATGCACTCCTAAGCAAGGATATCCTTTTGAATTAGAAGTAACAAGTCCAGATGATACACTCTCGGGATTGTGGCAGATGATTGGGACAAGAAATGAGAAAGAACCTGTAGGATTTTGGTCCAAGGCATTACAAGGCTCCACAATACATTATACCCCAACTTCCCCTCTTATTTGACATCACTTATTAGTATCAGATTCTCGAGTTCTTGTATTTCAGGTATCTTCGACAAATACCTGCATCTTATCTAGAGGAGACGGCATCGGAACGGTGTTGCAAACACAACATCACGTTGAAGTTCCATCTGAAAAAGTGCACGCCACAGCTCTCCAGTCTGTATGGGCAATTACCCCACATGAGGGTATCAAATCTAGAGTAATATTGGCTGAAGGAGCTGGAGCGACGTCTATGTGTCACTGGAAGGAGATGACACTGCTGCTTTTCTCCCCTATCACAGGTTGGCCACTCGTGCTTTGTAGTCTTGTGCTACGGGCGCATGCCCTGGGTACAGCTCTGACAAACCAACATGCAAATACTTAGATTTGGTCAGCCTCTACTGTCACTAACTCATCTGCCTTTTGTATCAAGGGAAGATTAGCAGCTGCAGGTCTTTTGGTAACTTGTTTCCATGGCATACCAACCCCAGCAGCTGTACTATAGAACTACACTGTGCAAAGTGGTTTTGGTATTAATGTCTCTCATTGCTCTCTCTTCTGAGTAGGTAACAGCTGTACGCCAGTGAATATTACAAACCCAACTGATGATGGACTGTTTCCTCCCTCGACGTCAGAAATGCTGCTTCGACTTTGAAAACATGTGTTGTTCCAACATAACTGAGGAAGCAGTCAGCATGAAGCAAGACATTCAAAATCCTCCAGGACTTAATGCATCCAGTGAAACAATGTACTGGCAGTGCCCGGCTGGCTGAGGGGTTTAATTTCTTGACAGGAGGAATGGGACACCTGATTCAAAGCTTTACTTTAGAGAGTTGTTTATTTCTTTTTTTATGTGTGTTTATTTCATGCCTCTGTAAATTACTCTGTATTACACCTCACAAGTTTGAATGAACATTTCCAACTTTGTCAGCCCCAGCTGAAGCGGTCTCTTGAGCGAGGGGGTGGAATGTGGGAAAGTAACAGAAGATTGGCGAGGAGGACTGTAAACACGCTCAAGTGACGCGCACCTGGGGTGCTGGACAACACATCTATCACACTAATTCAGCCCCGTGTGCTCGCAGATGGAATATCCGCACTTAGATACCGTGAGCCTGGGATGGGCTTAGGGACACCTTATCTGGCATATGGGAGATCACTGCCTTGGTCTTGAAGAAGGTCAGAGCACAGTGGAAAACTACGCCTGCTTGAACCCTTGAAAAGCAGGCGAGAACAGCGAGTTGGAGCTCACGCTGCTGCTAACAAGGACTTTCTCCCGCCCTGTGGCACCTGCATCCCCTGCGTGTGTCCCTCTGTCCGGGCGTTGCTGTGGAGACTCCCCGATTCGCGAGGTATTGAGATCACATTTGTTCTTTGTCTTTCATCCGTGGTCTTGTGGTCGTTCCTGCGTCCTGCCCGAGTCGGCTCACACAGAAGCCTTTTGATTGTATACCATTCCTTAACGTGTGACCAATGCTGTATTATTGATCATTTTTAGTAATCTTTCCACAGGGGGGGATGTTGGAGTCCCTCATGGCACCATCTGTGGTGCAGCTGCGGAACCCTGGGGTGCTCCCCATGGGAAATGTTAAAGAAATAGAGACCAACGTTTTATCCCTGGTGCTATGGTTCCTCCTCCCATCCTGCGGCTGGGGCTGTGCCCTCCTCAGTGCCCGACCCAGTGGGACAGGCTGGCACTGCTGGCACCCACCAACCTGGGGGGGTGGCTGTGTCAGGGGAGCTGGGTGGGCTGGAGAAAGGGAGGAAGCACCTCTTGAAACCAGCTGGTCCCTCTCCAGCCACAAAACCCTCCCCAGAGGCACCAGAGGGGACCCCCAGATCCTTGAAGGGCTACCCCAGACTCCCTCTGGCCTGCAAGAGTCTCCCCCAGGACCCCGTAAGCGCCGCCCAGGACCCCTTACGGACACCCCACTGTCCTCCCAAATCTGGGTTCTTTACCTGCTGGGCAAGCCAGTAACACACAGAGCAGAGGTATTTCTAAGTTTATGCCATTAATCGCAGAAATGGGTGCTTGTCCCAAAACGGGAGCGCTCACACCTTAGTTCCAAAAATCTTCACTTTTACACATTAATTATTACATATTCAAACAATTAATACATATTCACTGTCATTCCCTCCAATGATTGGTCGAGGTTTCTTTGCTTCCCATGTAAATGAGTGCGCAGAGTCTGTCTTCTTTTTCCACTCTTATGTTTTTAATAGGTGGTATCGTTTGGGGAGGTAGTCAATGAGTTGGTGGTCACCATCTCCCCCCGGCCGGAACCACCTTTTACCTGCTTTTCCTCTGATCTTGGCAGTTCCAAGTGGGTTTCTGGGTTTGCTGACCATGCCTACAGTTCGTCGCTCTCTTGATAGGAATACCCTGCTTATCAACAGTGCTACACTGTCTGCTGGGTAGTTCCTTAACTGAATCATAGAGAAATCGTGTCTACTATTTCCCTATATTGAGAGTAGGTAAATAAATAGCGTTGGGGCAGTATAGAGGACTTGAGCAGCAGCAGGTTTCCTTTGTTGCTTCAATTACATTTTACATTTAATTTTCCTAGTATATGTTGATTTTACTACAACAATTCCCTCCCTTTGAGACTTAGCCAAGTCTTTCTGTACTTCAGTGAGCCTCATTTCCTATCCCATATCACTAATACATAAGGTTGAGATAATTGCTTGTTAACGATACTCTTAAGACATCCAAACAAAACACAAACAAAAATCACTACGATCACAAAAATGATTGGGTTTCACAATAGGCTTTGCAGCCATCTGGTCCGGGCAAACTCAAAGCCATGCAAGATCTCGTTCAACCATCCGACTTCTATTGCCTCTCGTAGATTTCTGCCATCCAAGCAGGAGGCAAATTAATTTTTCCTATCTTCTCTTTTGACTGATTCCCTGTCCAATCCATACACCAAGGAGTAGATTGCACGTAATGCCATTCTCCGTGTTCTGCAGTCTTCCACACTGAAGGGAACTGCATTCCCCGAGGGAATCGATCACATGGTCCTGTTTGCTTAACCAATACAGGTTGCTGGGTCTTGTTAATATGCCAACACCAATTTTCAGAATCATTCCCCAGAACCTTCCATTTCCCTAATCCAAATTCCCTTTCCTTTTTCAAATTAAATCTTAATCTTCCGGTTCCATTCATGAAGATGGTATCAAAGGTCCAATTCAAAGCGAGGGTTCAAATTCCCTGCTCCAAAGGAGAGTTTGCTGTCTTTGGTAAAGGCAGACATGCTGTAATTGAACCCATGTTAGGGATTTTACTACAGCACCAGGACACCGCAGCGGACACGCAGTGTCCTCAAGGGCCCGTCCAGCACAAACCAGGAAACCAAAAAAGGGACCCCCGACCCAAAGAGGCCTCTGATTTGGGCAGCGCTTCCAGGAGATGCGGTTTCTCAGCCCCAGCCTGAGAAGCGAGCTGCACCAGCCAGTGAGAACCATGCTTTTGCGGGTTTTCAACTGACAGTCCCCATCTGCCACCCAGTCTGGGGTGCCAAACTCGGATTCCAAAGCCGCAGGTGCAGATGCTGGCAGCCAGCTGCCTGCTCGCAAGGACCCATGCGCCAGCGCCCCGTCTCAGAGCAGCTACGACATCCTTTTGGGGAAGGACACCATGGAGAGAACCCCGAGATCCACCAGCAACTGGAAAACTACATCCTGGAGCCCCTCTGCAAGCGCAGCACCAGCCGCTGCACTGGTGGCATAGCAACGAGCATCACTTCCCGGCCGCGGGGCGGCTGAGCCGGCAGTACCTCGCCATCCCCGCCACCGTCCTCCTGCCAGACCAGGCCTTCGCTGCCGGGGAAAGCACCCTCGCGCTGTCCTGGCACCAGAGAACCTGTGCCACATTCTCTTCTTGCATCAGAACTTTTTGGAAGCGGTGCGGAACAGCAGTGAGACTCGCAGCAGGAAACTGCACGTGGAGCCCTTCCGTGGGGTAGCAGTGGTTTAAATCCACATACGGGGCTTTTGGACCTGTATTTCAATACTGTGCAAGGTATTTTCCCCAAACTCCCACCTTTTGGCATCGCTTTGGCAGCACCTGCAGTGAGGAGCAGGCTTAGGGAGGAGGTGTGAACACAATGCCGCTTCTTTGATTTTCAGTTCTTTTTACGTACAAGTGATGAGGAGCAAAAGGAGAATGTGCTGTTAATGTTAATTACCTAATCTAACTCTACTAAATGTGTTTATACTTCAGCTCCCGGTTTGCCTTGTTTTACCCGATTCCCTTTCCCGGGTGGGGAGGGCTCATAGGGTGATAGAATGATTGCCTAAATGACAATAAATTGTTATGGGTCTCTCCAACCATAACAGCACCACCAACCCAGCGGAACGAGTTTTAATTGCTTAAATTAGTTACGGCACAAACAGCAAGAGCAGTCCCAGAACTTTTACATTCACCAACCCAATTTAATAAGTTAAAGACATAAAATTTGCAGTTCATTGCATGCTGTTGATTGCATGCTTTTGATTGCAGAAGCAAGGGCGGTCACAATTATGCCATGGGGGGTGATGATGTTGCTCCTCCTCCTCCTCCTCCGATTGCGCTTCCTCCTCCTGGGAGGTGCCTTCTTCCTCCATGGTTGCTGGAAGCGGCTCTGTGGCATCCCATGCCAAGCTGAGCACCTATCTGCCTCCCTGCGCCGGCTGCTCCCTGGCAGGCAGATGCGCTTGTGCTCCACGCCGTTCTCTCGTGGGCTTACAGCCATGTGCTGTGTGCCGTTGATCGTGGAAGCGAGGTCACTCGCACCTGTGCCATGAGGAGTGACATTCCTCCTCCGCTGCTTGCGCTTTCTCCTCCTGGCAGGTGCCTTCCTCCTCCCTGGTTGCAGGGAGTGGCTCTGTGGCCAAAGTGGACAGCCATCTGCCTCACTGCCCTGGCTGTTCCCTGGCAGGCAGATGCGCTTGGGCTCCACGCCATCTTCTGGTGAGCTTATGGTCAGGCGCTCCATGCCTCTGATTATAATATCGAGGTCAGCCGCGCTTGTGTGATCTCCTGGTGAGCTTATGGTCAAGCGCTCCATGCCTCTGATTATAGAATCGAGGTCATCCGCACTTGTGCCATCAGGAGTGGTGTGCCGCCTCTGCTCATTGAGCTTCCTCCTCCTGGGATGAGCCTGCCTCCTCTGCGGTTGCGGGGAGCGGCTCTGCGGCGTTCCACACAAAGGTGGGCAGCCATGCGCCTCGCTGCTCCAGCTCCTCTTCCTTCCAAGCATGCTTGGCATCTGAGGGCCTGGAAGCTCGGCAAACTGTGGGCCAGCTGCAGGGACCCCTGCTTTTATAGGTCCCCAAGAACAGGCAGTGTGAGGTGGCTGATGACATCAGGAAGCCATTGTGATGTTGATTGGGACTGTGGCTGATGCGTGTGGCCAACTATGGTATGTTTGGGCGGGGGGGGGCTGTGGCCTGAAACATGCCCAAATGTGGGAAGAGGAGGAGGGTCGAGGGGGCCGAAAGCCTCTTTCCTGGGGCTCGCTCCTGCCCGCCATGTTGCTTGCCCGAGAGAAGGGCCACCCCTTGGGCATAGGGACCACCTTCCAGCTCCCCTCATGAGCCCTGGGCTCCAACTCTCTCCTCATCCCGTGGCTGGGGTCTCAACAACATGGTAGCAACAGTGTTCCAGGAGGGCTGGGGGTCCTCAGTGCCCTCCCACTGACCCAGTGCCCTGCAAGTGGCAAAGCCCCCCGTGCTTGATAGTGGCTCTTCATCTGAAGTAGGGGCCTGGGTGGTAGTGTGACAGGCCGCCTTCCACAAGGTTGTGGCTGTCGCTGCCCATCTGGGGAAGGCAGGACAGCTCACCTTCGAAGAACCACAGAAGCATAGAGGTTGGTAGAGACGCTTGGAGGTCTTCAGTCCAAGCTTCTGCTCAGAGCAGCCCCAGCTGGATCCCGTTGCTTGGGACTTAGTTCAGTCATGTTTGGGTACCCTCAAGGACAGGCTTCACAACCCCTCTGGGCCCTTGTGCTGTGTCTGAGGAGCCTCATGGTGACAATCTTTTCCTTTTTATCTAGCTGGGATTTCTTCTGTTCAGCTGTAGTCATCAGTTGGGTCCACCCCGAGCCTCCTCTTCTTGATGCAGACCAGAGGCAGCTCCCTCTGCCTGCCTCTTGTGTGCCCCTCACCATCCCAAAGGCTTTGGGCTGGGCCCACAGCAAGTCTTTTCTTGGGCTGTGGAAACCAGGAGGGGGACAGAAGAGTCCAGATGAAGTTTCCCAAGTGCCAAAGAAGAGAGGAGGCATTTCAATTGCATTTTCTGGTGTCGTTTAATTGTCTGGGTTTTTTTTTAGTGGTTTATTGCCCAGTCTTCTTCCATGTTGTCAGTCACTTCTCTTGCTCTTTTCCTTAAAATGTGTTCATGTAAAGCACTGGGGCATTTGGATGCAATGAAGGAAGTCTGTCCCTTTGTGTCCTTTGCCATTGATTTGTGAGGAGAAGAGCAAGGGGGAAGGAAGAGGAGGACAATCAGCAAATGGTTGCGGTAGCTCAAGAAATCCCTTAACTTGAAGCTGTTATCCAGCAACCTAATCAAACCAAGACCTCTTCCCATTGCAGTTTCTCTCATGGGACCTGTGCTGTGCTTTTTATCGTCTGGACTCTAAGTAGCTATAGATTTTATAAATATTTTTCCAGCTCCCCTGGTGATGAGTTTGCAGAGAGTGACAGTTCCCTGTTCATGCAGATTGATTTCTGAGGTGCATTGGGGTAAGGACAGTTTTCCAGCCTATTTGGAGCCAAGTGTTGAATCTGACTGGGGCCAGTAGGTGGAGGGAGGTCATTTCCCCCTCTACTCTGCACTGGTGAAGCCACAACTGGAATAATGTGTCCAGTTTTGGGCTCCCCACTTCAAGAGAGATGGGGAACTACCGGAGAGAGTCCAGCATAGGGCAGATTAGATGATTAAGGGATTGGAGCATCTCCCTTATGAGGAAAGGCTGAGAGAGCTGGGACTCTTTGGCGTGGAGAAGAGAAGGCTGAGGGGAGACCTTCTTATTGCTTCTAAGTATCTAAAGGGTGGGTTGAAGGAGGATGGAGCCAGGCTCTTTTCAGTGGTTCCCAGTGACACGGCAATGGGCACAAGTTGGAAGTTCCATTCAAATACAAGAAAAAACCTTCTTTAAAGTTAGGGTGATCGAGCACTGGATCAGGCTGCCCAGGGAGGTTGTGGAGTCCCCTTCCCTGGAGATCTTCAAGACCCGCCTGGATGCAGTCCTGAGTCATGTGCTCTAGGTAATCCTGCTTTAGCTGGGGAGCTGGACTAGATGATCTCTAGAGGTCCCTTCCAACTCTGAAAATTTCATGATTCCTGAAAACCAAACCTTACTCCTATCAGAAGAAAAACAAACCTTACTCCTATCAGAAGAACACTAAAGCCTAAAACTAAGACCTAAAAGATGGCTAACGAAGACCTAAAACCTACACGGGACTATCACCTAAGAGGGAAACGCTATTAAATACGATAACTATTTCTCTGCTGTTTGCTTCTTCTGGGTCTTTCTGGAATGGGGGCGACCTCGTGGTGGTGGATCCTCTGCAGAGCTCAGGTGCTGCCCCCATGCTAGAGGTCGTTGGGGTTTTCTAAACAGAGTAAATTGACCTCGTTGGTGGTCTGAGATGACAGTTGCCCAGTTGCCAGCTGGAGGAGGTCACCATCTGGGCTTCTCTTGGCTTCGCCTCCCTTTAAAAAAACTGTCGGGGCCTTCCAATCGTCCCGCGGGTGATGGCATTTCATGTGAGGATTCCTCCCATTGACCTTCCCAAACACCCTGGAAGGGAGAAAACAAACGGAAATTTTTAATTTCTTTTTTTAGTTTCTTAGACCACGTTTCATTAGTTTTATTTTGTGAGTTTCTGCTGTGTTTTGCTGCGTGGTCCTACACAGTTTCTGCCGGTACCCCTGGCTGGTGGGACCTTGCTGGTTAAACAAGAGAGATTGTTGGGGATTAAAATAGGAGAATTAACGGTGCGATTGCTTAAATTTAAGGTGGATCGAAACTTGAGCAGCTTTGCTGGGAATGAGTGATGTTGCTTGGCACGAGTGACTGCAGCGTGGAAGCCCTCGGACCGCAAACCGCAAAAAGGAACTTTAGTGGAACCTCTTCATAGTGAAAATAGAGAAACGCTGGGATTCTTCCACAACCAGATGAAGCGGAGCAAGCCTGTAATTCGAGGAAAGGGCCTTCAAAGAGAGCGAGAAAGCGTTTCAGCTGAAGTCAGCAGGAGACAGAGGAGACCCAAGTGCGGATTAGATGGGAGGAGGGTGAAACTGCACGAGTAGAAACAATCCCCACTGCATTGTCGCTCCAATCAGCGCAGAGGAAAAGCAGCTATTAAACAAATCGCTGGGACAAAAAGTCGGTGCATGCAGAACACAGAGGTGCCTGAACACCTCAGGGAATAGACCTTCTAAGGCACTGGAAGACAAGCGACAGGGCACTCTCTTCGGAGATACCCAGCTTGAGCTGGAACAAAGCCACTCTGGGGCAGAGACGGGGCTCCGGACTCTCCTTCCCAGTCGGAAGCTGCGGCTGGATACAGCCACACTGGGACTCCTCTCCCAGAGGAGGTGAGAAAGGAAAGGGGGTCTGGTCCCAACCTCGCGACTCAGCGGGAGGGTCTCTCCACGTCAGAAAACACAGAGCTTTGGGTTTAAAGTCAAACAATACCGCCAGAAGGCTGCGGGGCAGGGGGAACCCTCCAGCTGCCCTTAGCTCAGCTCCCCCTGGGCGCCTTTGAAAGTTTCCATTGGTTTGAGCCCAAAGCAGCAGGTTTCGAGAAGAAAAACGACCAGCTAACCTTCCAAACTCTCTGCAGGGAAACAGCCACATCACCGGCGCCTCCACCCCAGCACGGAGAGTCATGGGGACAGCGGGAGGGACTGCCCGTGCTGCGGGGCGTCTTTTCACAACTCCTCTGCTTTTTCTTGGTGTTTTCCTTCGGCCCGAGCCGGCACCTCTTCTTCGGGCTGCAAGCAGCCTGTAAAGCAGACAGCCTTTAGTTATTTCTCCTTCTCCTCAGCAAGGGGGACAGCTAAAGTGAACAACTAGCTGGAAACATCCCCAATGGCCACAGCATTGAGGGATTTATTTTTGTGCTGGGTGTAACGCGTTCTGTCAGCGCCAGCCTGACCTGGTGAGCTCCTCCGAACACTAAACAGTTAAAAAAACACTGAAATTCAACAGGGAGGAGGGGGTGCAAAGACAGACCTTGAAAGAAAAACTGTATAATTCCTACTGTCCTCAGTGCAACAGCCCTTTCCTCCACAGAAGTCTGTACAACGGGTTTAAAGTGTAGAAGTACTGAGCACTGAAGTGATGTGGTTACCCAATTTCTACCAACAAAAAAAAAATATATAAATTCTGTGAACCCAATTCCTGTTTCCAGACAACGAAAGTATTGGCAACCTCTGTGCAGAGCCGGGTCACCAGCAATTCCTTTTATGGAGCACTGGGATGTTACGGAACATCCCTGAAAATCATCAGCAGCAAGTTTAACGCGAATGGGATTATTTCCCAGAGCCCGGGATGATAGCTTCATCGAGGAGCGACATCTCGCACCAACCCCGGGCAGTTTTTCTACCTTCTCTTCAGCCTCTTCCACCTCCTCCTTGTTTCCCTTCAGCTTTTCTTCTGTCCCTTGAGCTTTACCACTGGCAAATCTGACACGTTTTTTCCAGGTGTAGTAGTATTCGACACACTGGGACACGGTCTTCGTCTGAATCTATTGGGAGAAAACTAGAAGTGATTGATGAGGGAAAGACTGCAGGAAAACATTTAGGGCACAGACCCACAACAAATCTGTTGAGTGCTGTTTTTCTGTCCCCCCCTTGTCTCTGGTTCTCACAGCACAACGTATGGGTGAGATCAGGCAGAAAATGAGCCTCCTTCTTCTGAAAGGGCTGTAAAGAAGCCTTGGGAAGGCAGAACTGTACGTTATACGGTGGTGGTCAGCGGAACGTGTCAGTATTCTTTTAGTATTTCTGGTATTTTGCACCAGAGATATGAAATATTCTGTGGTAATTACACATTAGGGCAAATTATGTCTTGTACCGGTATCTTTTTAGCGTGAAGCAGCATCCCAAGGACAGGATTCCAACACACCATTCAAAAGATGACTTTTCTGGGTTAAAACTCCCCTCCACGCTAACAACCTGAGACCCGCCTCGGTCTAACGGCTTTACCTTCTTCTGTATCAGGTGCAAATCCTTCTGGTGTACAGAAAAGGCCTCTTTAAACAACTGCTCCTCGAGAGGCACCCAAGTGTCTGCGCCTGGGAAGAAACAGAGACATGGAAACGATTAGACCACTCACCCTGTGCCAAAACCCCACCAGAACAGATTAAAAAGACTGTTTTCCCCAACCCAAAGAACAGAGACTGTCGCTCGCACCTTTTTAAAAATCACTTCTTTCAATCAGAACAAAGGGAACGGCAGTACCCGCTCGCATTCCCGGAGAAGGAACAAGCTCTGCCTCCAGTTTACCTGCGTAATGATAATCAGCCAGGGGATGGGATTCAGGTCGCTGGGGTGCCCCAGACTGCAACATCTCCAGACCCTCCTGCGAGAGTTCAGAGAACAAGACTTAGATTCCCCCTCAGCAGGGGCCAACAGGTCAACTCTTCAGCCCACTGGAGGAAGATGGCGCTCAGTCGATGCTCAGCAACAGCGCGTCGGGGTCGCCTCTGCCCATGGCACTCGATGGGAATATTTCCTCAATCCACACTGATGTGTATTAAGAAACCAGAACCTGCGGAGATCTCCACGTACCAAGCTGTGGCACCCCACCGGCCACCACCTCTGGGAGAAGACTGCTCACTGCTGGAGTCCTTTTGGGCTCATCCCTGCTGCAGGTAGAGCCTCCTCGTGCAGACGCAGCAGACGCCGAGTCCTCTGCCGCAGCTCAGCACTGTGAAATCCCTTCTCCGAAGAAGAGGGAGCAAAGCAGACCCGCTCGGGGGTTCACCGGGGTCAGGCTGGAGGCGTTTGCTCAGCAAGGAGCGCCCAGGGACGGTGCAGTTGTCAAGCACAGGACGTTTCTCCGGGGTAGACCTCGGGTTTTAGCTAATATTCCTTCATTCCCAGCACTGGGATAGGAGGACTTCTATTCTCCCAGTTGTCACAGAATTGACAAGAGACAAAACAAGCTCCTATTGATACATGGCGTCTGTCAGCCCACGAGACCTTAACGTAGATGGCGGCCAACAGGCAGCACGCAAGAACTCTGCCCCTTTAGTAAAGGGATTCGAGCCTGCGGAAAAGAAAACTCAGGAGCGACTCCCAGCTCACCCCAGTGCTAAAAGCTGTCCTAGTCCAGCAGGAATTCGAAAACAGCTGCTTCTTACCAGAGCGTCATGCAGGCGGTGCAAGGCATGCTTGAGGTTGGCTCTTTCCCCCGGCACAACGTTGGAGCAGGCGAAGTTGAGCAGATTTGTCACTAGAAATGCAACAAAACCCAACAGAAAGTCAGTTTTCGTCAAGAAAGGAGAAAAGGTGCGATCCAAGGCAGAGGGCAAACAGAGCAGACAGACTGGAGACCCAGAAAAGGCACCGAAAAAAAGGCAGGTTATCCGCTATCGCTCTCTCTGCCTTAAGAGCAGCTTTGGCACCGGCAGCTCCAGAGACAGATCTCGCAGTTGAGGTGGGACAGCTACAAACGGCCCTGACCGTCTCTCCCAGAGGACGTGACTGACAGCGCCACCGGTTGTTATCTCTTCACTGTCCCACCAGATCTGAGCACACATCACACACATAACGACATGGATTCTGCCACCAATACACAGCTGCTAAATATCCCCAGCTGCTGCTGATCTGTAAAAAAACCTCCAAAATACAAGAGAATGCTGAGCCCGGTGCGGTGACAGTGCAGCCAGGGCTGTGAGTTGGAGCTGGAAGGAGTCGCAGCCCCTGAGGTTGAAATCAGCCCCACGTTTAGGCACAAACCGGGGTTTTAAGCCTCGCTACAAACCAGCCCCCCGCTTTGGAAAAAAACAGGGAGATTCCCCTTGAAATAAACCATGTTCTCCATGCCAAAGGGGTGCTGGTTCATGGCCACTGCCGCCCTTAGGGCCAGTTCCATGGGGCTTCGCTTGACCTGGAGCAGAACTCGAGGGTGTGAGGACAACGAGCCCCCTAAACAAAACCTAAAAAAAGGAAAAGTTCAATAAGATTTGCTGTTCCTCACCCATCAAACCCTAACCACTACAACTGGCCCTTTCACAACCAGGCCTGATCACAGAAGAAAACTGAAACATCCCAATTCCCGGTTCAAACACAAGGCATGGAGCTGCCCAGACCCCACGTGTGGGCTGGGGAGACGGGGCCTCTTCTTCTCAAAACCCGTAGGAAGAGAAAGGGCAGGAGTGTTTTCCCAGCCCTGGAAGACCTGTGGGGCTGCCCCAGCGCTGAGATGTGGGGAGAAGGTGGGAGGGAGGAAAAGGCTGCCCAGGAATGGGGTTGGGGGAAGGAGGGAGTTCCAGCCCTGAGGGAAACGCTGCTCCCGGCCTCGCAGGAGGCCGTGGGGCCGCCCCAGAGATGGGGTTAAATTCTGAGTGATGCCCAATTCACCACTATCAGTCCAGGCACATATAATATATATCAAACTGTTACAGTTCTGGGTACACTAATAGCGCACTGCACCTTCAGCCCCGTCGTGCTCATGAACTAACACGGCCACGCTTCGGTCGCGTTGCGTGAGAAACCCAAACGACGAGCTGCCTACACAGTGCAGTTTGCTCAAACAACAGAGACACGAGTTCTTTTGGATTGCTGGTGACAGTGACTGTCTGCAAAGCCCGTGCGAATACTACAGATGTCAGTAATACAGCTCAGTTAGAAATGCGCTAAGCTATAAAACCACTCTGTAGAGATCTCTAGGTTTCCTGGGGAAGCACTTGGTATAGCCAAGTGTTTGCATCTTACCCACGAGCGTCCTTATGGGGGGAAGAGAGGCTCAGGCCGTCGACTGGTCCCAGAAGTCCATGATGGTGTCTTCCCTCACATCCCCCCTTTCTTGGGCTATTTTTACACTTTTTTTTTATCTTCAAGGTGGAGTTTGAGTGACTCGAGTCATAAATACTTTCATTACGATTGGTGTAAAATTTTCTCACCTCGCATTTAAAGGCATAGTTTACGAACAATTCAGGGAGCAGACTCAAGCAGGAGTGGTCGCACCTTTGAGACGTGTAGCTTTTGGGATGGAGGTGTGTTTTGGTATTATAATGACATTATAACTAGCAAAGTTCACCAAAGGACAACATTTCATCAAAAAAATGACAGATCGTTGGCTCAGCGGAACAAGTAGCAGTTTATCAGTTCTATAAGACCTTCAAGGGCTCCGTTTGGCCCTCAAGTTCCCAGTTTATCACAGGGTTTTAGCTGCAGTGTCTCCACTCTGCTCCATCCTTCGCACTGTTTTTCTTCCGTGGTGCCATCTCTTTCCCATGTTTGCTGGATTATCACAGGGTTTGGCCTTGGAGTCTCCACCCCACTCCACTCCCCGTGTTGCTCTGCAAGCAATATTGTACAGGGAATCGCAGATGTAGCGGATTCTTCACACACCGGCTGCGGCTGCGTTCTACCCTAGAAACCTTTTGATCTTATACCTTTCCTTAATGTGTGACCAATGCTGTATTATTGATCATTTGTAGTAATTATCCACAACAGGTACAGGTTTGGCCCATGTCAGCTGAAAATCTCAAGAGATCCCTCAGTGGGTGATAACTGGGACTCGAGGGGGGTTGACTTGCCCCGGCCCTCCAGTCCTCGAGGTGTCTGCCTGAATAGTGTCCTGACTCAGGGGAGGTGCTGGCCACAGCTCACTGCCATCCAGGAGAGCTCTAAGGGTCTCGCTAGAATCGCTGCTCATAGGGTCTGAGATAATTTACTCTCATTGGGTATTTTTCCACTCCAGCCCAACTGGACGATGGAATATTCTGGTACTTTCCACTAGTTGTGCAAGTCCAGAACTTGCCAGATCTGCAAGTTCTGGTATCGCCCCCTTTTGGGCCATGACCCAGGTACAGATGTGGTAGGCTGTCAGAGAGTGACAGTCCCAAGCGACACCGGAGGCAGGAGCCAGGCATGTTGCAGGGGTGCCTTAACGCTCTGGTCCTTTCTCTTTGGCAGATACATGTGCCTGACACCTCCTGGGTTGGTTTGTAGCCCAGGGATGGGGAATCGCACCAAGCACCGAGTGGCCAAAGTGGGGCGGGGAGTGGTGGTGGTGTTGCACCACCACACCACAGTGTTTGGGAGCTCAGCCTCAGCCACGAGTTTCAGTTATGGTCAGGATTCGGGTCCGGAGAGCCACAAAGCCTCCGGCTCCAGGGACTGTGGGGCTGGAAAAGGCACGCCAAGGGGAGCACGGCACTCCAACAGCATTGCTCCCTCCACACCTTTATCAATTCTTCCCCTCAGTCTTTACCCAGTCTTTTGTACTTTAAAATACATGTAAAAGCATTTTTCAGTTAATTCGGAAAGTTTTCTTGCAAAGTTCTTTCAGTTCACAGTTCTGATGCCCAGCGAAAATGGCAAAATCTCAAGATCAAACTGAGACTGAGCACCCAAACATCTGACAAACAGCTGAACCATCTCAGAATCTGGCTTTCACACCAAAACATCTACTTCCTAGAATGCATTACTATTGCTGTTTACGTTAAAAGTCCTCTGAAACTGCTAAGTAAAACTAATTGTATTTATTCATATTAGTAATTATACATTAAAACATAGTCTGTAACAATCATTTCAACTGGAAGCTTTCAGAGCAGACTAAACTTAGTGAATGTATTGATGACATTTATATGTGACCATGCAGAGCATACTTTTTAAATTTATAATCAGTTTTGAAACTTTGTGGTGTTCTTCCTGCATCTCATTTTTGGAATTTGCAGTTTTATCATCTTTTTCCAGTGGATCCAGTTTTTCCAATTGATAACTTCCTTCTTTCCGTTTAGATTTTTCTTGTAAATTGAAGTACTCGCTTCATCTCTTTCTCCTCTCCATGTATTGTTCTCCTTTTCTATTCACTTCTGTGTCTTCTTGGATCTGCTGTCAAAATAGAGAAACAGAACATTTTGTGCCTGATTTGTTGGAGTAAAACTATGTGCTCTTTCAGAAACGCTTTAAGAGGTAAACTTTCAACATGAGACATGAGATAGAGGTTCTAACCTCTGCTTTTGAGACACTTGTAAAGTGTTTCCATGGTCCTTAGGGTGTCTCGGGAATGTTTTGTAGCCCGAGTCCTTTTATGAATTGGAAACTGGGCTGATCATCATTCCGCTATTGCAGACGCTTCACAAGCAATTGAACAGAGACAAACAGATCGCACTCATAGAGTCTCTGCTGTGCTTTGGCCAGTGCGACAAGCCAAACCCCACTGCTTCTGGCTCCTCACTTGAAAGGCAAGGACGTACTTTGCTTTCATATCAGTAATGTTGTGAAAACTCAGAAATCACGGGTGAGTCATACAGGCAGAATTACATGTCTGCACACCAACAAAACTGCTCTTTCAGACTACTCAGCATTGCTTACAATCTTGCAGGGTTTCGGCTGGGGAAGTTTGAAGAGCGCCTTTACATGTCCTAGGTGGGGAGGGGCATGTTGCTTTTACTAAAAAGACTGAATTGTAAACACTTCTGTCAAACAGTAAGCTGAATAGTTGTTTTATACTTAGACAAGGGGTTTGCATGTGGATTTCTTCTCCTCCAAGCTGGTGCGTTGTAAGGTCCTGAAGGGTATTTGTCTATAGAAAAAAACATAGACGTTGCCTCTTAATTCCGGCTACATGAGACACGAGATAGAGGTCCAGGAAAGACTCTCAGTCTGATACGTGAATTGAATGTTACATCAGCTGAAGTGTCAATGAAGGCATCAGGTGAATCCTACATTGTCTCTCACATACAAGCTGGTATTAAATACAGACTTTCTCTCTGGTAAAGATAATTTGTAACATCAGGCTCACAGGATCTTCCAAATGAGGCAATTCTGCCACGGACATCCTTGACCTGAACAAAGTGAATGTTCCCATGCTGAGAACCTTCCCAAAGGCATCATTGTCTGAAAGAAGGTTCCTTGTATTGGAAATTAAGGCAGGGAGGCACCTGAAGAGGAGAACCCAGCTTAGGAGAGATGACTGGAACTGGCAAGATAAAATCACCTGATTAACTTATGATTATTTACATTATTTACCACTTAATTTCTTGATGAAGTGACAGATGAAAAACCACAATTATCCAGAGAAACCATGGAAACGGAAAGTAGAAAGGCAAAAAAAACCCCAGTGATGCACTGTACTAGATTGCATGAAGCTCTATTAGCAATGTAAAAATAAAGGGAAAGATGTATAATTATTGTTATGTCTGAAAAAGATTGCCAAAAAGAAAGATACAAGACTCAGAATCCCACCTGTAGGCTTCTTGTCAAATTTATGACATAGTACATACTATCAAGAGGAAACGGAAAAAAGATGAAGGAAAATATCATAGAATCATAGAATCGCTGAAGTTTCAAGGCTCCTTTAAGATCATCAAGTCCAACCATTAACCTACCCTGACAAAACCACTTCTAAACCATGTCCCCGACTACCACATCTACCCTGTTTTTAAACACCTCCAGGGATGGCGAATCCACCACCTCCCTGGGGAGCCTATTCCAATGTTTAACAACCCTTTCAGTGAAAAAATGTTTCCTAATATCCAATCTAAATCTCACCTGACATAACTTGAATCCATTTCCTCTCGTCCTATCAGTTTTCACCAGGGAGAAGAGGTCAGCTCCCACCTCTCTACACCCTCCTTTCAGGTAGTTGTAGAGGGTGATAAGGTCTCCCCTCAGCCTCCTTGTCTCCAGGCTAAACAACCCCAGCTCCCTCAGTCGTTCCTCATAAGATTTGTCCTCCAGACCCCTCATCAGCTTTGTAGCCCTTCTCTGGACATGCTTCAACACCTCAATGTCCTTCTTGTAGTGAGGGGCCCAAAACTGAACACAGTCCTCGAGGTGGGGCCTCACCAGTGCCGAGTACAGGGGGATGATCACTTCCCTAGTCCTGCTCACCACACTATTCCTGATACAGGCCAGGAAGCCGTTGGCCTTTTTGGCCACCTGGGCACACTGCCAGCTCATGTTCAGCCAGCTGTCCACCAACACCCCCAGGTCCTTTTCTGCCGGGCAGCTTTCCAGCCACACTTCCCCAGGCCTGTAGCGCTGCATGGGGTTATTGTGGCCCAAGTGCAGAAACTGGCACTTGCCCTTGTTGAAACTCATACCATTGATGTTGGCCCAATGATCCAATCTATCTAAGTCTCTCTGTAGAGCTTCCCTATCCTCCTGGGAATCAACACTCCTGCTTAACTTGGTGTCATCTGCAAACTTGCTGATGATACACCCTATGTCCTTATCGAGATCATCAATAAAGACGTTGAACAGAAATGGTCCCAACACTGAGCCCTGAGGCACACCACTTGTGACTGGCCGCCAGCTGGATTTAAATCCACTGAGCACCACTCTTTGGGACCTTCCAGTCAGCCAGTGCTTGATCCAGTGGATCGTATGCTCATCCAGGCCGTGCGAAGCCAGTTTTTCCACAAGAATTGTATGGGGGACAGTATCGAATGCTTTTTGAAAGCCCAGGTATACAATATCAACAGCCTTTCCCTTGTCCAATATTCTGGTAATCTTGTCGTAGAAGGAGATGAGTTTCGTCTGGCAGGACCTGCCTTCCATAAACCCATGCTGACTAGGCCTCACCCCCTGGTAACTAGGCCTGATCCCCTGGTACTAGGCCTGATCCCCTATATATATGGGGAAAAATTAAAAGTATTTCTATCCTCTTTGTAATATGCTATCTTTCATCATCACCAAGTTCAAAAAGCGGGGAGGATGGGCAAATGATGTCATAGTTTCTCCCTCTAACAGTAATTTAAAAACTGGTAAACATTGTCTGAGAAGATGGAAAGTACTTGCCTTTCTGCAAGTCTCGCCCGGTCGCTTCCAAGGGTAATAGCTCATTTTCCTGAGGTGAAGACACAGGTTTTGTTGATTGGTGTTCGTGAGGGTACGGAATCTTGTAATACTCAGCTAAATATATCCCAAGAGGGAAAAAAAATGCAAAGTTTACTATATTGGCAGCACTGCTGTTTAGGAAAGAGTGACTAATTCCATACTTACCAGATTTATAGCACATTTCCTTTATTGCTCTTTCCTCTTCAATATCTGCAGCAGTCTTAGGCACCCAATTAGAAACATCTATAGGATAGATTTTTAAAAGATTACTAGTTATCTATACAAAGGCCTTCAATAATTCTTAATAATCAAATACCACAATGAATTTCATTTCTGTCATGGGTGTTTCTTTTCTCACTGCAACCTCTGCTTCTGGACAGAAAAATGATTCCGTAATATTAGGTATTGCCAAGTGCAATGGAATTGCAGTTACAACACCTATTAAGAAGTTAATGTTTGTTGATTTAAAATGAGTTAAAAAAAATCTTCAGTCCTTATTTGCAAAACAGTCCTTCATTTACACCCAAAAGGAAATCTTGTGACTAAACATGTCCCCAGGGAGCGCTTGTCACAAAACCTCTGCCCAAAGTTACTGTCCTGTAACGTCTGCCAGCAGAGCTGGTGAAATGAGCGCTCCTTATCTGTCTCAGTTCAGGCTACTAAGACGAGCAAAGCCCTGCTCTTTCTGTTGTTGAAGTTAACGTGGCCAACTCAGACTGAAACCGAGTTTGGAGGCCCTAACAGGCAGCCCTGCCCGCTCACCCAAAGGACAGCGGGAAAAGGAAAGGCGGCTCGGGGCTGCCTGAGAACTAGCACCGTCATTTGCAGGGTGCATGCAGGAGAGTAGGTTGTTCTCTTACGCTCTGGGAATGTGCAATTCATTCCATCACTATGAATCTCTCATCTCTGAGTGAGATACAGTCAACGGTTTAACTACAGTTCACAAAAAGGGAATAAATAATAATGTAAATATATATATATAGACACTGCAGTTAATCTAGTGAAGAGTTTTGTCTGGTTTCTCTTCGCTAGACTTGAGAGTAACTTTCTGCAATAAAATGAGACTGCCTTCAGAGTTTAGGAAATCAGTCAAACAAATTATTTAAGTTGAAGTCACTCAGCTATCTTTTGTAAACAAACCTGTGACTTCACCTTCAGTGATGAGTGTGTAGGGCCCCTGTTCCAAAGTTTGTTTCCCGGGAAAGAAGTACCTCCTGAATTTGTGATTTCATCCCCAAATTTTGAGAATTTTTGAATGGTGGATCACATCATCTGAATAGTGGATCACATTTTAAACTTCATTGAATGAAAAAGAAGTGAATTGTACCACCATTGAAATATACAGCTAGGCAATTCACAGGAGTTAGAAAACATTGCCTCACTCACATCTGGGAACTACCAGTTCCAATATTTTGAGGATTAGCTGGAAGCTATTTCCAAAACCTGTCAACAACTCTTTTCTAACAATGTAATTGTTATTATAATACATCAGTTGTGATGTATACACTGCAAGAGTCCAAAAAACCCATTCTGCTTCCTTGTAAAAGAGAGAAAAAAACTCTTTACAGTTCTCTTTCTCTTCGTCATCCTCTTCCTCCTCCTCGTCATTGAGGTTTATAATCAGTGGAGGGTGAACGGGTAGTAAAATATTCTTTTGATTTCTGAGTGATTCTTGATGATGAGGCAGAATCCCTTCTTGTACACCCTGTGGCAATGGGGCATCTGCAGACAAGAACATTATATTTATTTTATTAGGAGGGAACTAGAATATCAAGTCCAGGTTCAGACCAGCAGGTACAGTTTTTAAATCATTATATTGAAGGAATCATTAAATAGACAGATTGTGCCTTTTAGGAAAAATCTTCTGCGGAGGTTGACGTCTTCCAACTACAAGAAAGTAGGAAAGACGCTCTCTTCCGAGAGCATCTCCCAACTACAGAGAGTAGGAAGAATCACAGGCACTCACTCCTCTGACTGGACAGATGAGGCAGTGCTGAATAAGGCCTTTTGAAAAGAGGAACATTTTGACCATTCTACGCTATTTTAAAAAGGCTGGCTGTCTCTTCCAGCTGGTGGATAGATTAATTTGAGGCAGAAACCTTCTTTCTTCCAATACCTTTTAAGATATTTACAGCTTAGGGAAACACACAATCAGTAATACCTGGGCTGAAGTGAGTGAGTTCAGGACCCCACCTGTGAAACTCGTTTAAACATGCTGAATAATAGGCAGGCCTGTATCGCTCCTCATGGCATCAGTTTTGGAGGATTTAGCAATGCTAAGATTACCTTTTTTTGGCTTGTAGACGTTCTTTTGCTATCAATTTTCTGAATCAGAATTCTCTTTACTAAGTACAAAATGTAGATTTTGAGAAAGAATATCAAGTTCACAAAATAATTTGCACTTAATTAGAAGAAAATCAGAAAAGATATTCTTTTCCTTAGGAATTTATATCTACCCGTAATATTTGCAGCAAAACCATTCCAGTACAGGGATAGCATTTTCTGAGAGCCAGGAAATGCAACGGACTGAAAATAAAAATGATGAAAAATGGTAAGTCTATTTGTACTGTTCAAGCTGACCAATTTGCAGCTCTATATACAATCAGGATTCTGTGCATTATATTAAAAATATCAAAGAAATAAGATGAAGCGTGGGCATTTTCTGTTATTCCAGTTGCTGTTATTCTTCCGCATCTCTTGCTTGCCTAGGAGCAGCATGTGTATCCTAGCAAACCCATTTCAATAACACTCCTGCAGATCTGATTTGTTGTATTTCATGCCAGAGAAAGTAAGATACAACACTTTATCTTGATAGAGCCTTTGTCAGTGTCCAGAATAGGATATTATTAGCCCTGGGTAGTGTATGCCAAATCAAACTTAAATTCGTTTAACAAGATTTCTAAGTATTAAAACGAATCAATGCACTTTTCGTATTTGCAATGTTATTGTGCAGCACACGAACTTTGAATTCATCCATATTGCAGTAAAAAGAAAAAGGCCTGCGTCCATTTTCTCTTTCTGAGTGTTGAACATTGCTCTTCTACAGGATGCCCTTGTCCGCAGTGCCTCTTAGGCACAGTCTCTGACTCACACCAGACCCAATGTCATGCCTATGTGGTGGGCACGGCAGCACCAGCTGCCTGGCGCCGACACGGGGGAAGTGGAAACTGCATTGAAAGCAGTATGGGCACTCACAGAAAGAGCACACAACCCCTTGCCATGGGGTTAGTTAGGCTCAACATGCCCAGATATGACAGGCTACCCTTTCCTGGGGGAATTTCAGGAACTCAAGGTGTTTGCTTCTGACTAGAGGTCTCTCTGGAGTTCTCTGGTGACACCTGTCCACAGCTCTGGAGATAAGGCCCAGGAACAACTCTGGTTTAGTCCACTTCTTCATCCGTCTATGACACGCCATGCCGACTCGCTGAAATGAGCAGTGCTGGTACAGGCACGGCCGCAGCGGAACCCCTTTTTGGCAGCAAACCGGGCCTTTCTGGAGCTTTTCTGAGGCAGGAAAGGCTGGGCCAGTGCAGGGATACTCGCGGGGTGTTATCAGGATGGCTGTGACAAGCCAAGGGACGACACTCCAAGGTATGAGGGATGGGGCGCGAGCGAGGGCCCTCAGCCTCTTGCTCCAAGATGTGCTGGGTATACTGCAGCACACTCGTAGTCTTATGAAGAGGAGCCAGGGGCTCCTGAGGCAATAGGAGCCAATGGGGAAACACAGGTAAACACCTCAAAGGAAGGCCACCTGGAGAACAGCACAAAGGAACATAGTACATACTATCAAGAGGAAACGGAAAAAAGATGAAGGAAAATATCATAGAATCATAGAATCGCTGAAGTTTCAAGGCTCCTTTAAGATCATCAAGTCCAACCATTAACCTGCCCTGACAAAACCACTTCTAAACCATGTCCCCGACTACCACATCTACCCTGTTTTTAAACACCTCCAGGGATGGCGAATCCACCACCTCCCTGGGGAGCCTATTCCAATGTTTAACAACCCTTTCAGTGAAAAAAATGTTTCCTAATATCCAATCTAAACCTCACCTGACATAACTTGAATCCATTTCCTCTCGTCCTATCAGTTTTCACCAGGGAGAAGAGGTCAGCTCCCACCTCTCTACACCCTCCTTTCAGGTAGTTGTAGAGGGTGATAAGGTCTCCCCTCAGCCTCCTTTTCTCCAGGCTAAACAACCCCAGCTCCCTCAGTCGTTCCTCATAAGATTTGTCCTCCAGACCCCTCATCAGCTTTGTAGCCCTTCTCTGGACACGCTTCAACACCTCAATGTCCTTCTTGTAGTGAGGGGCCCAAAACTCGAGGTGGGGCCTCACCAGTGCCGAGTACAGGGGGATGATCACTTCCCTAGTCCTGCTCACCACACTATTCCTGATACAGGCCAGGAAGCCGTTGGCCTTTTTGGCCACCTGGGCACACTGCCAGCTCATGTTCAGCCAGCTGTCCACCAACACCCCCAGGTCCTTTTCTGCCGGGCAGCTTTCCAGCCACACTTCCCCAGGCCTGTAGCGCTGCATGGGGTTATTGTGGCCCAAGTGCAGAAACTGGCACTTGCCCTTGTTGAAACTCATACCATTGATGTTGGCCCAATGATCCAATCTATCTAAGTCTCTCTGTAGAGCTTCCCTATCCTCCTGGGAATCAACACTCCTGCTTAACTTGGTGTCATCTGTGAACTTACTGACAGTGCATTCGATCCCCTCATCCAGATCATTGATAAAGATATTAAAGAGAACTGGCCCCAGCACCGAGCCCTGGGGGACACCACTTGTGACCGGACACCAACTGGATTTAACTCCATTCACCACCACTCTCTGGGCATGGCCATCCAGCCAGTGTTTGATCCAATGAAGAGGACACCTGTCCAGGCCATGAGCAGCCAGGAGAATGCTGCGGGAAACAGTGTCAAAAGCTTTGCAAACATCCAGGTCAATACCATCCACAGCTTTTCCCTCATCCACTAAGTGGGTCATCTTATCATAGGAGGAGATCAGGTTTGTCAGGCATGACCTGCCTTTCACAAACCCATGCTGACTGGGCCTGATCACCCCGTTCTCCGGCATGTGCTGTGTAATGGCACTGAGGATGACCTGTTCCATGACCTTCCCAGGCACCGAGGTCAGACTGACTGGCCTGTAGTTCCCTGTATCCTCCTTCCGGCCCTTCTTGTGGATGGGTGTCACGTTTGCCAACCTCCAGTCAGCTTGGACCTCCCCAGTTATCCCGCACTGCTCATAAATGATGCAAAGTGACCTGGTGAGCGCTTCCACCAGCTCCTTCAGTACCCTTGAGTGGATCCCATCCGGCCCCATTGATTTGTGTACCTCCAGGTGCTGAAGCAGGTCCCTCACCATTTCCCTTTGGATTACAGGGTCTTCGTTCTGCTTCCCATCCCTGTCTTCTCGCTCAGGGTTCTGGGTACTCAGGGAACGACTGGTCCTACTGCTGAAGACTGAGGCAAAGGCGGCATTAAGTACCTCAGCCTGTTCCTCATCCTTGGTCACTATGTTACCGGCCCCATCTACTAGAGGAGAGAGATTAGTCCTCTTTTTAACGCTAATATATTTATAGAAACTTTTTTTCTTGACAACAGAAGCCAAGTTTACTTCCAGCTGGGCTTTGGTCCTCCTTACTTTTTCCCTACATAGCCTCACTACCTCTTTGTAGTCTTCTTGAGCAGCCTGCCCTTCCTTCCAAAGTCCATAAATCCTCTTTATTTCCCTAAGTTGCAACCCTAGCTCCCTGTTCAGCCAGGCCGCTCTTTTTCCCCAACGGCTGCATGAATGGCAGGAAGAATGAATTCAGTCCTCCATCCAACATAAATCATGTGAAAAAAACAACAGTATAAATCACAAACATTTAGAGTACATTTAAATCAATAACAGAAATTTGAGTAAGACCCGAGCCCTTGTTTATTCAAGATGAAAAATAATCCTAAATAATGAAAACAGTCACAAATCCATCATAATAAAGACTCCAGAGAAATCCTAGCTGTGGAAAAATACCATGCAAAGCAAGCATTCTTTCGTCCCCTGCTGGGAGGAAAAAAGTTGAACAAGAAACATTTCTTGAGAGGAAACGGAAATTTTACTGCAAAACTAGTACTATTGCTATCGATATTTAGATATCAATTAAAATGAGAAGTTAAATGTGGACTAATCCACAGCTTATTGCATATTTCAAAAGAGTAAATCTCATAAAAGATGCTGTAAAAAGTGGGGATGAGTATGTTAGTGCACATCGGCAAATCATTGCATTCATCCTTTTTTTGTTGGCAGAGACATGAATTCCTGCTATGAAGGTGGCTAAATTATTGTTCATGAACTGTCTGACTAACTGTAAAGCTTTATAAAGCTTTACATTTCTCCCAATGCATACCGCTGCAATCTGCGTCTGAAAATTGTGATGGATCAAATTTACTCTTGCCCGTATTTAGGCAGAAATAACTTAAAAGTCACCTGCAGGGGCAAAATCAAAAGCAGCACAATACAGACAGATATATTTGAGGCATTTTGAGAATCTCGTGCAAGCAGGAACCCACCTGTAGGTCCACTGAACTTTGGTTTTGGGGTGACGGTGACAGTAGGGTACACTACATGTGCTGCTCTTCGAGGTTCTGAAGAATTGAAATAAGCCTTTCTTCCAGTTTCCCTCACTAAGGTGCAGAAGAAGCAGTTTCATCATCTTTACGTTGACCTCTCTCTTGGTGATGTGGTTTTACTTTGGGGTCTGAAACATGATATCCTAAAAGGGGAAAAAAAAAACCCTTAAACAATAACGTTGTGCTGTTACTCAAAATTTGACACATTGCAGGAGACTGGAGGCTGGAAGACAAGATTAAATAAATGTTCTTTGTCGTTAGTCCAATCCAAATATGGACTGTCCATCTTTGACCCTGAGAACAGAAATTAACTAGGTGGTGCTAAATCATCTAACACTTTAGTCAATGAAAAGGAATAAGCCAACTGTTTTCTCCAAATACCTTTGCCTGTTACTGCATTAGGTGAGTTTCTTGGCTCCGCAGAAATCCATTTCTTTAACTTCTTTACAGTGACTGTTCTTTACCAGCTCAGTGTGGTTTGTTTCTGAGGGATTAAAATAACACATATTTACTTTTTTAAGAAGCATACAAAATTTTCTTATGAGAAATGCTACGGTGTTTTGAAAACCTAATGTCCCACTTTATGAAGCCTTCTTGGGTTTTCACGTGTTAATTATTCTAAAAAGTCTCATTCCACCAAAAGAAAGCAAAAGTTGCTATATTGCCTCTAGCAGAGTTCCCGGTTGCAAAATCTTGAAAGCAAACTCAAAAGCTGACTATAAACACAAAGATCAACATTACTTTGAACTCCTACCATTGCTTAGATCTATGCTGGCTCAGAGTGCTTCTCATTATGAATTAGAAAATCTTCATGAATATTGCATTTAGGGTTTACCATTTAAAACTACAAACATTTGCTTTAAACCAAATATGTGTTTGTAATAACTGAGAATCAAAAGTGGCATGCAATTTATATGTGTGTCACAGGGGGAACAAAACCTTTTCCAAAGTCAGTGTAACACCTGAATGGAAGCCAATGCAAACGGACTCCAAAGTGCAAGGTGACAACTTGTGAGCTTGAGCCGCATGTCCTTACAAGAAAACTCGCTTAGCAATGAAACAGGAGCCTTAATATGTTCCTGTCTACCAGTGCTTATTGCTCATCCCTTGCCCACGAGGTGTGCTTTGCCTCTGTCTCGGTTGTATCAGCTCAGCTGTGTGTTGCCCTGCAAGCTGCAAAACTAAAATGACATGGGATGAAAACAACTTCACTTTATTAAAGGATAATTTAAATCCTCAGTGATACAGTTTCCAGCATGGGCCCACGCATAATTCTAACAGCTGAACGGGCATTGCTGACAAATTGGCATTGGTGACAAACAACATTGCAAAAATACCATTGTATGGCGAAAGATTCAACCTTCATATAGTACCTTTACCTCTGACGTCAACATATTTAGTGAATAAGGGTATTATACTATAGACAGGTCTTTTTTATAGCTCCACAGAACCATTTTCTTTTCCAAGATTAAGCAGAAAACAAATCGATTGGAATCAGCATAGAGGATTCCTTTTTTACTATAATCCTAAAACAAGCAGAATCATAAATGGTGTTTTGGATTGTTATAATTAATGAAGCAGCATGAGAAAGAGTCTCTAGAATGTAAAGAAAAAAGAATAACTCAAATACAAAATGATGAAGTTTAATGTGTGCCTATTCAGTTATTTACCACGTGATGTTCAGCAATGAGAAGTGATGCTTAAGTATATTACCTCCATTTTCAAAGGATCTGTGGTCTGTTCTGGGAAGACTCTCTGTGGGTACTCTCCTTCCGGAACATTCTCCTTCTCTTTTTGTGCTGCTAATGTTTGTAGGAATTGTATTACCATTGCCTGGAAAGGCAACAGAAAGAATGTTTGAGCTGCTTGTGTGTAAGCACAGGGAACGGCACTGCCGTCCTCTTCCTCCCACCCCTATGAGCTAATGATGTGTTCAGTGCAATGTCCTTGAACCTCTCCGTCTATATTCTTCTTTCTCTATTGTTAGTTACCTGGATGCTGTCTGGTGTACCTCGAGCACCTGATGCATACCTCCCACGCTCTCTAAGAAAATATAGGTCAACACACAGGTTAAAGAAGACTATGGCTCCAAAGTAAAGAACCAGCTACAAATAACCCGCTCGTTCTTTAGCCTCTCACTTTTCATGAATGGCATTTGGGAACCCTATCTGATTGAATGTATGGCATTTTCAAGATGCGTGTCATCATAGTACCTGTGATGTGCCTCAGAGAATTCAATTAAAGAAGCGCTTTGGGGAAACATCTCTATCCCTATCTTGGAAGGTATCTGTCTTTTCAGACTCTCTCAGCAGCAGCTGTGAACACAAACGCCTCATCCACTCCGCTCCTCTCAGTGCTGACCACCTGCCCAGGTACATCCTTTCTCTGCACTGTATCGGTGGCATGCGGACCTCTGGAACATCCATGGTTGATCCCATGGAGACCAACGCATGCCAAAGGACACCCCCTGGCTGAACTATGAATTACTTCTTCCGTCTGTAGCATCTAGACACATCCTGGCAGTTTGTGAACATAACAAAATACTGCCAATGATGAGGCTACTGGTGGCAGAGGTAAGCCCACTTCGAACTACAAATGGAAGCTCACAAAGCAAGTGGCACTATAAAGTAGCCACAGTGCTCTTCGCCCGGCCCCTGCTACTCTGCCTGTTCTTCCTTTTCTCCTGATAATGTAAATTAAGCAGTTAGTTCCTCTCAGTTCAGGCCAGAATGCAGCAGAAATTGTGGACTTCTGCTTCAGTTTATGGGGTGGCTGAAAGCCAAACTCTGTCCTTTTTTTCTTTTTGTTCCAAAACTGCAAAGTAATATCAGGTGAAAATTTACCTGCAGTAAACAGATTGATACATTTTATACACTGCCAAAACTACTCTAGAATTCTCTTGTGAAAAGGATGAAGCCTATCCACCAAGGTACTTAGGTGTCAGTATTTTAATTTGCTGTATGTGACTAGCTTCTAAGTGCACTTTATCGAGGGTTATGCTCTTTCCTCGACCGTAGTTTGACTGGTTCTGTAAGGCCCGTGTTCTGTGAGATATCAACTACATGCAAATCTGTTTCACGCGATGGAAGTGGAAAATGCACAGCACATCACATGCTCAAACATGTGGACGTCAAAGCTTTTGGGAACTCAGGGACTGATCCTGCTCACATTGAATTTAACAGAGGGTGCAGACTGGCTAAAAGAAGCAGAACTGGTACATAACATAGAACAACTTCTGCCGTCTTGCAATGAAAGAAAATTTCACTTCAGATTGGTTTTATGGAGAGTGTATAGCGTCCAGCGCATTTGCAGGCAAAGAAATCTCATCTAAAAATCATGAAATACATCATAATTAGGTACCTTTCACGTTGGGATACTTTGATGCAATTGCTTCTCTTTCCCGAGGTAGTGCCTCGCATCTTTTCCTTTCAACACATGTGTTCCTCTCTGCCACAGAGCAATCACCTCCTATAGGAAAGAAGTCTCACAGAGTCATCTGTACTCAAGAGCACCCTGAGAAATGAGAACAATGCAAAGACTCTGCTCTTCTTATAATTACATGAAGTTTATAACGGGAATGAATAAAAATATGCAAATACCACAAAACCAAATAGATGATTCACTAAGGCTCACAAAAAGTTAGATAAACAGTCCACTTCGAAAGCTTTCTATAAATATGGGTATAAAGAGAGATTTCATTCTAGAATATTTTCTCATCTCTATCCTTTTCTCAGAATGTACGTAGTTATAAATGAAGATATATCTTAAAAGCGATATTCATATATTGTTACTGATTTCCTTGTTTATGGTCTAAATATATTGAAATACTTGCCAGAAATAGCTTATCAAAACTATGTTAATAACAAACATTTTAAGTGTAGAAATGAGAAGAAAATAATGTTGCCCAAATCTATTTAACAATTTAGGCTGGCAAAAACGATCAGTTGAAAAAATGTGACTTCACTTGTCTGTATTATTCAAAATTGAGACAGATTTTCCATTCCCAATTTTTATCAGCACATCATCCTACTCAAATCTGCTTTACATAGAACAGTATTATCAAGATTTTATCCCGCACATTTACACAAAACAAACAATAATATTCTTTTTTATTAAAAGTGGCAGGTCATGTTTCTGCCCAGCAATTCTTCATGCCTAATCTACTGATTACTCTGGTGTCTTGTCATATTAAGAACATAACTCTCCCTCCTATAGTGGAATTATATTGTTACTGATTCATTGAATAAACTAATTATATTTTCTTCAGTCATGCCACTTGGCCAAGAATAAGGATAAACATATTAAAGGAGGTAAATATTTATTAGCTTGTCTTCCTCTGACCTTAATTATGTTGGATAAAGCCCAACATTCAAAACAAAACGGAACTCTCTTGTTACTACCTTTTACAAGACACTTCAAGGGGGTATTTATTTAATCTACATTTAGTAATATAAAAGTTTGGTGTATCACTGCATCTAATCCTGTAGACACTCAAGACAGCCAGCAGAGAGCACGGAGCACCTCTGGGAAAGTGAGTCCTCTCACCTGTCTTTGGCACTGTATTATGATTCAATAAATAGCCCCAAAATAGTGCCTATATCTCTCCCTTTCCAACAGAGAGCCTACATGAGAAATTTAAACTACATTCCTAACCTTAGGGTGGCTAAACTTAAACCACACATCTACCCTACTCTACAAAGTTCTCCCCTACACCATATCCCCCAACACCACATCTAAATGTCTCAAACACATCCAGGGATGGTGACTCAACCGCCTCCCTGGGCAGTCTATTCCAATGCCCGATCACTCTTGCTGTGAAAAATTCTTTCCTAATGTTCAGTCTAACTCTACCCTGTTGGAGCTTGAAGCCATTTGCTAGGCCCTTCACCAGCTTCGTTGCCCTCCTCTGCACTCCCTCCAGCACCTCGATATCTCTCTTGTATTGAGGTGCCCAAAACTGGACACAATACTCAAGGTGTAGCCTCACCAGTGCTGAGTACAGGGGCACAATCAGCTCCCTACTTCTGCTGGCCACGCTATTTCTAATACGAGCCAGGATGCCGGTGGCTTTCTTGGCCACCTGGGTGCACTGCCGGCTCATATTCAGCCCCTTGTCAATTAGAACCCCCAGGTCTCTTTCTGCCAGGCAGCTTTCCAGCCACACCTCCCCAAGCCTGTAGCGCTGCATGGGGTTATTGTGGCCCAAATGCAGAAACTGGCACTTGCCCTTGTTGAAACTCATACCATTGATGTTGGCCCAATGATCCAATCTATCTAAGTCTCTCTGTAGAGCTTCCCTATCCTCCTGGGAATCAACACTCCTGCTTAACTTGGTGTCATCTGCAAACTTGCTGATGATACACCCTATGTCCTTATCGAGATCATCAATAAAGACGTTGAACAGAAATGGTCCCAACACTGAGCCCTGAGGCACACCACTTGTGACTGGCCGCCAGCTGGATTTAAATCCACTGAGCACCACTCTTTGGGACCTTCCAGTCAGCCAGTGCTTGATCCAGTGGATCGTATGCTCATCCAGGCCGTGCGAAGCCAGTTTTTCCATGAGAATTGTATGGGGGACAGTATCGAATGCTTTTCGAAAATCCAGGCATACAATATCAACAGCCTTTCCCTCGTCCAATATTCTGGTTATCTTGTCATAAAAGGAGATCAGGTTTGTCTGGCAGGACCTGCCTTCCATAAACCCATGCTGACTAGGCCTGATCCCCTGGTTGCCCATTATGTGGGTTTTGATGGCACTCAAGATGACCTGCTCCATGACCTTCCCTGGTATCGAGGTTACACTGACAGGTCTATAGTTACCTGGATCCTCCTTTTTGCCTTTCTTCTAGATGGGTGTTACACTTGCCACCCTCCAGTCCATTGGGACCTCCCCAGTTAGCCATGATTTCCTGTAAATGATGGAAAGCGGTTTGGCGAGCACATCTGCCAAGTCTTTCAGCACTCTTGGGTGTAGCCCATCCGGTCCCATAGACTTGTGTGCATCTGTGGGAAACCTCGGCTGGTCCGAGGGATCAGAATGCGAGTTTAACATTGACCTTGAGCAGATACCCGTGGACCCTTGAAGAGACTGGGGAGTCCTGAGAAGAGCTAAGTAAAAGGATAAGGGTTGGCAAACATCCTGGCTCTGACCAGAGCATGAACAGCGTGTGATGTGAGAGCGTATCAGGCAAAAGTAGAATGCTAGAATATATGCATAGATAAGCACCTGGGTAAAAGAATATAAAAAAGCACTGCTTGTTAAATGAAGAAATTGGATTGCTGCAACTTGATGTCCAGTGTCGTGTCCGTCCCAACAACGACAACTGGTGACCCTGAGGTGATTATAAGGAAGAAGATGACTGGAAATAGTCGTGGGGACCGAGCCCAGTGAAGCTGAGGACAGCAGGCAGAGCTGTTGAAGGATCCGGATCATATTTAAGAAGGTGAGCCACTGGGGACATGGGAGGGAAGTTAACTAAGGAGGAGCAGACTATCCTCTCCACATGGACGCTGTTGTTGAAACGGCAAGGTGTAATCCTCCCTTTAGCAGGAGGGAGTGAACAGCCGTCCACAGCCCCTGCGCCATTTGTCTCTAAACCTCGTGTTGATGATTTAAAGGGGCAGGAGATTGCTGCTCGGGAAAATAAAGGACTGCTCCCGATGAACACAAAAGATAAACAATATAAATATGTATTACCTCGCGACCAAGCTGCAAGTGAAGGTGCTAACCGATCGGGATTTGTATTGCCTAGAGACCGAATCAAAAGCAGTGAAGAGGTCCAAAAGACCCCTCCAGAGGAGGTGCTCATCCCTTGTGAACCTCCTAATCCACCGTTCCCTTATCCACCTTTGCCCCCTGAATCGGACAATGAGGAGGAAAGCAATTTGATCGACTGGGGCAATTCTCCTCCAGTTTCTGTCCCTTCTGCCCCACCTCCCCCTTGGCCTTCTCCAACTGATGTAAAATCGCAAATAGAACAAGGGGGTCCTCTCTGTTGTTCAAAGTATCCCCGAACTTGGGACTTACCACCAGTTCAAGTGACGGTTAAACCCCGAAACCCTGTCCGATTTTGGAGGAAGGTGAAGCAAAAAGCGATGGAATTCGGTGAATGGGACTTGTCAGAGAAAATACCTGTTTCACTTTCTCATGCCGAGTCTCCTAGTACTGAAATTGCCGAGCCTGCTGCTTTTCCTGTAGTATACAATGACCCTGCATCAGGGCAGCCCCATGAACATATGCCCTATTCCTGGAAAGTGATTCAGGATTTGCAGAAAGCTGTTGCTCAGTACGGCCCGAACTCTCCTGCAGTAATGCAACTCATAAGATTGCTGTCCTTAGAAGCGATGACTCCTTATGATATTCAACACCTCGCTCAGATTATTTTTCAGCCGGTGCAGTTAACAGTTTTTAGAAGCATTTGGCAACAAAGAGCTGAGGCACAAGCTGTGGCTAACTTACAGTTTCCACAAGGGGACCCTCGCTATGGTAATGGCGCTGAAGTATTAACAGGGACAGGTCAATTTAATAATCCACAGCACCAGGCGCAATAGCCCCCCCTTGTGTTAGAACAAGTGAAGCGAGTAGGAATTGAATCATTAATCCCTACTGCCGAGTTGGCAGAGCCAAAACAGAAATATACCACTATTAAGCAAGGTACTCGTGAAGCATTTCTTCCATTTGTTGAGAAACTGCAGGCAGCCATTGAGCGACAGGTGTTTGGCACTCACCTCCGTGAGATGCTACTGAAACAGCTAGCCCAAGATAATGTGTACTGCCAAAAAATAATTGAAGCTTTGCCAGGTGATCCCACCTTAGAGGCCATGATAACCGCATGTGCTAAAGTTGGGTCTGTGGAACATAAAATGACTGCACTTGCAACAGCAATGGCAGTAGTGCGTGTGCAAAGCCTAAAATGTTATGGGTGGGGTCAGTCGGGCCATGTAAAAGCAGAGTGCCCTAGAAAGAAGCCACAGAGAACTGGCCCTCAAAAGCAGAGTACAGGAGGTGCTGCAAGCATGATGTGTCATCGATGTGGAAGAATGGGACATATTGCTAAGCAATGTCACTCAAAATATCACTTTAATGGGCAACCTATACCATCGGGAAACGGCAAGAAGAGCACGAAAGGGTGTGCGCAGACACAAATACCCCGCCTCAACAATCCGTTCCTGGGAGTAGTGCAAGAGCAACCCTCTGTGACAGGCTATCAGGAGAGACAAGAAGGGCAGCCGGGATGGATGTATCCACTGCCGACGCAGTGACAATAGGTACGAAAGAGGTACACAAGGTGCCCCTGGATGCTTAGGGACCAATTGGCAAAGGTTTAAGTGCCTTACTGATAGGAAGATCTAGTACCACCTTACAAGGCCTCATGGTACGTGTTGGAGTGATTGATGCTGATTACACAGGACAAATATGTGCCATGGTATCAACAGCTACACCACCTGTGACTATTGAGAAGGGAACTCGACTTGCTCAGTTAATCCCATTTCAAAGTTGTGTTCCACGAACAAACAACGTTACACGTGGTAATGGTGGTTTTGGCTCTACAGAAAGCCACAAGTCTATTGGGTGCAGAGAGTATCTAATCAATGCCCACAAATGCATTGTGTTCTTGAACTTAATGATGCCACCCCCAAGAAGATCCGACTGACTGGATTATTAGACACTGGAGCAGATGTGACGATCATCTCTTTACGGGAGTGGCCTGTTGCTTGGCCATTAACCTCCAATGCCTTGGGAGTGGCAGGACTCGGAGGAGTTGCCAACAGTTATATGTCCACTAACCCTATTGTGATTGTAAACTCAGAAGGGCAAAGGGCTACAGTGCGGCCATATGTGACCTCAACTCCTTTAAACCTATGGGGAAGGGACTGCTTAGGCCAATGGGGAGTTCGCATAACTACGGATTTTTAGTCGGGACCACTGTATTGCAGGGTGTTTCTCGACCCACTTTAGCTCTAAAATGGCTAACAGAAAAACCGGTGTGGGTTGATCAGTGGCCCCTTGGCCAAGAGAAATTAACGGCCATGCAGTCTCTGGTAATGGAACAACTTGTTGCAGGACACATAGAGGCCTCACATAGCCCTTGGAATACCCCAGTATTTGTTATCAAAAAGAAATCGGGGAAATGGAGATTGTTGCGTGATTTGAGAAAGATTAATGATGTCATGGCAACAATGGGAGCACTACAACCGGGACTACCTTCGCCTACTATGATACCTACGGGGTGGGAAATTGTTGTACTAGATTTAAAAAAAAATTTTTTTTACCACCCCTCTGGCAGAACAAGACAAAGAAAAATTTGCATTTACTGTTCCCTCTGTGAATAACATGGAGCCTACCAAAAGGTATCAGTGGAAAGTGTTGCCACAAGGTATGAAAAACTCGCCTACAATTTGTCAATGGTCTGTAGCAAAAGCGTTGACCATTTACCTTCACTGATTAAATTGGGCATACAAATAACCTTTGGGAAAAAAAAAATCTCAGTCGTAGAAACCCAGTGGAGGGCCCCACGGTGTTCACAGATGGGTCAGGAAAAACTGGAAAAGCTGCCATTGTCTGGAGACAAGGAACACAATGGCGACATAAGATTGAACATCAAGAAGGTTCGCCCCAAGTCGTAGAACTACGAGCAACGACCATGGTGTTTCAGAGTTTCCCCGGCCCAGTCAACATTGTGACAGATTCAGCTTATGTGGCCGCTCTGGTACAACGTTTAGATAAAGCTGTTTTAGGTAATGTAACTAATGAATTACTGTTTGGTGTATTGAAACTGTTATGGATAACAATGCAGAGGCGACAGCAGGAATATTATGTGATGCACATTAAAAGTCATACCCAGTTACCAGGATTTATTGTAGAAGGCAATGCACAAGCTGATGCTTTAGTGTCTGCAGTGGCCCTGGGACCTGTGCCCAATGTTAAACAGCAAGCGATAGCATCGCATAGTTTTTATCATCAGGGACATCATGCTTTGAAACGTCAGTTTAATCTTAGTAATACTGTTTAATCTTAGTAATACTGAAGCCCGCAATATTATTGCGGCCTGCCCCGATTGTCAAGATGAACATGTACCTGTATATTATGGCACCAATCCATGAGGATTACGCGCTTTACAGCTTTGGCAAACTGATGTCACACATATTACTGAATTCGGCCGTTTGAAGTATATACATGTATCAATCAATACCTTTTCTTCTGCCCTCGTAGCCACTGCTCACACTGGAGAATCAGCTCGAGATGCCTTACGCCATTGGCAGCGTGCATTTTCTGTTTTAGGTGTCCCACAGCAGATCAAAACTGATAACGGTCCTTCTTATGTATCGCAAAAGGTAGCTTGTTTTCTACAACTCTGGGGCGTGACACATGTCACAGGCATCCCCCACTCACCCACGGGTCAGGGTATTGTTGAGCGTGCACACGGGACTCTAAAACGCCTTTTACAAAAACAAAAAGGGGGAATGATAGGGGAAACCCCTGAAGCACGATTAACTAAAGCTGTATGTGTATTAAACTTTTTGCAGTTTGCTGATGATACTCCTGCTGCGATGCCACCCCTTCTTCGGCACTTTGGTTCCCTTGTGACCCAGGAACGGGTGGGTCCTGGAGCAAAAGTGCTGCTGCGAGACCTCAGGACAGGACAGTGGTTGGGTCCACATGACTTGATCACGTGGGGAAGAGGTTATGCTTATGTCTCCACAGATCACGGACCACAGTGGGTGCCGTCCAGGTATATTCGTCCATACCTAAAGTCTACAGACAACGACTCCTCACATGAACTCACAGGATGAAGGCTTTGCACTTGATCCTGGCATGCGTGACTCTAGTTACTCCTGTCTCGGGATTTTGGATGCCCGCACAAGCAAAGACTAATGTGTGGGTCACCCTAGCAAACTTAACGGGCCAGGACACACTTTGTTTGTCAACCTCATCACCAGAAAATCCTTTCTCAACATGTCTGCTGGGACAGCCCTTAGACACCTGGCCTGTGCCGGAGTTAGAGTCTCTGAAGCACTTGACAAAAGGGGGTGACGTAGTTGATAATTGGGATGCCTGGGTACCCTATCTGCAATACAGTAACCTCAAACCACAAGAACTAGAATTACTGGGTTCTGTTAAAATGGATTACTGCTTGTATTTTAATTATAGTGGCAAAAATCAGTCAAACATTCAATGTATTAATTCTAGTCTGATTGTTTATGGAAATGAATCTGCTTGGTGCAACTACACATCAACTAATATCTCTAAATCTACTAATCATCCTCTTAGCTTGCCAGCGGGAATCCTTCTCATTTGTGGAGATAGAGCATGGCCTGGTATCCCCTCTCATATAAAAGGGGGACCCTGTAGTTTAGGAAGATTAACCTTACTAACACCAAATACATCTATGATTGTGTAACACTATAGGTGCCCAAAATGAAGTGCTTATGCATTCAAAAATAGCTGCGATGGCAATGTACAATTTTGGAACCCTGGAGAAATAATCATGGCATCCTTTTTAGGTCCCAGAGTGGCATCAGCTAAAGCACTCGCTATGCTTAACAAGCTTGGGTGTTGGCTGGCTAAGCAATCTAATGCTACATCTTCAGCTTTAAGTAGTTTACTACTAGATGTAGACTCAGACATGCCACACTGCAGAATCGAGCTGCAATAGATTTTTTGTTGCTGGCTCAAGGTCATGGTTGTCAAGATTTTGATGGGATGTGCTGCATGAACTTATCAGACCATTCTCAATCCATTCATGCACGCATACAAGAGTTAATGGAATGAATGAAAAAATTAAAGGAAGAGGATGGGTTCTTCTCTTTTGATCACCCTTTGCAAAACTGGGGACTCTCGGGATGGCTGGTTTCAAAGGTCAAAGCAGGATTAATAATATTGTTGATAGTTGTAGTTTTGCTAATGATGGTGCCATGTCTCATCTCCCTACTGCAAATGGCCCTGCAGCGGGTGATGGGGGCGGCATTTGTAGCACAAATACAAAAAGGGGGAATTGTGGGAAACCTCGGCTGGTCCGAGGGATCAGAATGCGAGTTTAACATTGACCTTGAGCAGATATCCGTGTACCCTTGAAGAGACTGGGGAGTCCTGAGAAGAGCTAAGTAAAAGGATAAGGGTTGGCAAACATCCTGGCTCTGACCAGAGCATGAACAGCGTGTGATGTGAGAGCGTATTGGGCAAAAGTAGAATGCTGAATATATGCATAGATAAGCACCTGGGTAAAAGAATATAAAAAAGCACTGCTTGTTAAATGAAGAAATTGGATTGCTGCAACTTGATGTTCAGTGTTGTGTCTGTCCCAACAACGACACCCAGGCCTGTTGCCTCTCCCAGTTTGGCCTATTTCTGGTTTGGGGTATTCTTAGGGTTAGTCTGGAGGCACAAATCATGCTGCTGAGTCACTTGTCTTACAGTGGTGTATAAATTTCTAGCTATGATCTCTCTAATTAGGTGTTTATATAAGGCCTCTGCCCCCCAATGCCTTTTTCTGTGTGCTTCTTTTAGCAGAGACCATGTTACATAGGAGGGAATGATTAGTTTCCCTTGTGGGGTGAGAGCCCATCCCCCTTTATTATATGACCCTTCTAAATCCGTGATAAGCTTCTGATCCTCCTTGGTATATTCTGGCTTACCTTCTAGGGAGATTTGCCTGTCAGGGACCAGAGCACCTTCTGGTTTTACCTTTGGCTACCAGTTTTGCCTCTCTGTCCGCCAGCTCATTTCCTCTTCCCAACTCCGAGTTTACTTTCTGGTGCGCCTTAATGTGCACGATCGCCACTTTTTAGGGAGTTGGACTGCCTCCAACAGTTTCAGGATCTCCTCTGCATGCTTGATGTTCTTGCCCTGTGAATTCAATAATCCTCTCTCCTTCCAGATAGCTCCATGCGCATGCACGACTCCAAAGGCATATCTCGAGTCTGTATAGATATTCACAGCTTTCCCTTGGGCCAATTCCAAGGCACGGGTCAGAGCAATTATTTCGGCCTTCTGTGCAGAGATATTCATGGGCAAAGGCCCTGACTCTATTATTTCTTGACTGGTAGCGATGGCATATCCGGCATACCTTTTACCACTTAGGACATAGCTGCTCCCATCTGTGAACCAGTTTTCCGTGTTTTACATAGGACTGTCTTTCAGGTACGAACAGCTCGAATATGTTGCTTCGATGGTCTCCAGACAGTCATGATGCACTGGTTCTCCCGTATTCCCACTGAGGAAAGAAGCTGGATTGACAATGTTAGGGACTACAATTTCCACATCATCTTGTTCTACCATTATAGCCTAATATTTCAAGAACTTCTGTGGAGAAAGCCAGTGTCCACCTTTCGCTTCCAGTACTGCAGATGTTGTATGGGACACTAACACAGTCATTTTCTGGCCCAGGGTGAATTTTCGGGCTTCCTGGATGTTTAGTATTATGGCCGCGACTGATCGCAAGCATCCAGGCCAGCCAGCCCTTCGCAGTTGTATCTAGTTGCTTGGAAAAATAGGCAACTGCTCGCCGATACGGGCCTAGATCTTGTGCCAATTCCTAGGGCAATTCCCTGTTTTTCGTGAGAGAAAGGCAAAATGGCTTACTCACGTCTGGGAGTTCCAAGGCTGGAGCTGACATCGAGGCCTTCTTCAGCGACTCGAAGGCCTGTATGGTCTCTTTAGTCCATTTAAAGGGTTTCTGTTCGGTAGTTGTTAGTGTCTTGACAAGCAACCCATAATTATAAATCCACAGCCGACACCACCCAGTCATCCCTAGAAAAGTTCATAACTCTTTCACTGTTTGCAGTCTTGGAGTTTGGCATATTGTCTCTTTTCAGGCCTGTCCCAAAGTCCTCTGTCCAGCACTGATTTCATAACCTGGGTAAATCACCTTGCGCTGCACTATTTGAGCCTTCTTTGGGATACCCGGTATCCCTGGAGCCCTCAAAAAATTCAGCAGACTCAGCATCCAGGTCGTACCAGCATCCTCTGTCTTGGTGGCAATCAAGATATCATCCACATATTGTAACAGTTTCCCTTCTTCAGGAGGTGGGGCTTCCCAGGACTTGAGATCTTTTGCAAGTAGGTTAGCAAATATAGTGGGGCTGTTTTTGAACCGTTGTAGTAACACCATCCAGGTAAGCTGAGTTCTCTGTCCACTTTTAGAATTTTCCCATTCAAATGCAATTATTTCTGGCTGACTTTACGGAGAGGGAGGCAAAAGAAGGCATCCTTCAGATCTAAAACAGTAAACCAAGTTAGCTCAGGTGTTAATACAGTCAGCAAGGTGTATGGGTTCACTACTACCAGGTAAAGTCGCTGGTTCGGGGCACCGGGCCCGGTGGCCTCTTGGCAGAATGGGGGGCACCATGGGGGGTTGCCGGCAGGAGGGGAGGCAGAAGCCGGCATGGGACACCCTCGACAGACCCCCGCTGAACGCTCTGCCTGCGGGACGAGGCTGTGCAGGCCCCGCGGCAGGCAGCAGCGCCTGGCTGCGAGCGCTGCCTGCTGACAGCTGGCAGCAAAAAACCCCGTGTGGCATCGCGGCCTCTTGGGGAAGTTCACTGCCACCCCGCTCTCTGCAGCTCTTTGCCACCAGGGCCTTCCCAAAACACATACACCAGAGAACAGAACAGAACTGCTACAGGCAGCATGCACCTTTGTGGGTGTTGAGGGGCCCATCTGGCTACAGCCGCAGCAGGCAAGCGGTGATGCGCAAGCCAAATAAGCCAGGCGTACCCAAGCGGTGCCAACCTTCCCGCACAAAGCACGGTGAAAGGCAGGTGCAGCACAGTCCACACGGGCTATGCCAGCCACAGCAGCACCCTCCGGCAGGCTTTCTGTCCTTGCTGTCGCTGAGTTAGAGTGCTGCTCTGGGACAACACTGACAAGGGCAGTTGTGGCACCTGCTTTGCATGGCCAAAGACACGCAACGTTAAGCTCTAGACAGAGAAGGATGCTCCCGCTCTCAGCCCCATGGGCCATTCTCCATGGCTTGGGTAAACCCTTGTCATGGCTTAACCCCCACCACGCAGCCGCTCGCTTACCCCCTCTTCCCCCCGCAAGGGACAAGAGGGAGAAAAGGAGGGCAAAGGAAAAAAATCTCCTGGGTTGAGACAAAGACACTTGAATAGAACAATATCAAAGAAAGCAAAATAACACAAGAACAAGAAGAACACCAGGCACTCGCACTGCCCAGAAGCTGGCATCGTCCCGAGCAGTGATGGCGGGTTCCCACCCCCTGGCTAACCCCCATTTATATACTGGGCATGTCATCTATGGTGTGGAGTATTTCATTGGCCGTTCCATCGCTCTGTCTGTTCTTCTATGGGAAGCTAAAAAAAAGTCCTTGAATTATGTAAACATCGCTTAACAACAACTAAACCCAATAGCTATTATTGGCATTCCTGTCACAGCATCCCTAGAAAGAGAAATTGACCCTTGTCCAGCCTAAACCAGGACTCATCGGTCTGCCTTCTACAGCTGTATGGTGGAGCCTTGCTCCTGTCCTGGAGTGCGGGGCAGTCCTGGGAGAAAAGCAGGAGCCAGCCACGTGCGTTGCGTTTGCTGAGCAGGGCTGAGTCCCTGGAGTGCAGAGAGCAGTGGCTTGAAGAATGGCAGCCTCAAAGCTCATGCAAGGTGTGGGAGCCTCCTGCTGCCACCCTGCCTTGTGTGGCCGGACGGAAGGCACACAGCTGAGTGCTCAACCTGGTCCCCAAGATGGCAGGGCAGGCTGGCTCTGAAAGTGGGAGAGCTGCTCTCGAGGCCCTCCTCGAGGAGTCGCATGGCTTCACAGGCGCCAGAACCAGGCCCCAAACTGGACTCACTCAAGGCTGCTTTGTTTTCTGAAATGTGACCTGAAGGTGGTGCCCCATATCTGCGTAGACAGAAGGAAGCCTTAGAGAAGGCAGCTTGTCTTCTGTGGGTACTCTGCTATTCCAGCACCACGTTTGGCAGGTGGTGGAGGAGGAACAATGAGAGTGGCCACACTGCACAGACAACTGGAGGGATGGTTGGGGTCAGTGTGGGCAGAGGCATCTAGCAGGGACAGCAGTGCCCAGAAAGCCGCATCAATAATGCCATGGCGGTCCCAGGCAACCGAGCTACCAGCACCTGAAACACCAAATCTCTTCACCGATGGAACAAACCTGGGAGGAGAGGGAGGAAGTGACCTGGGGTGGGTCCCTTGTTTGGGAGGAGAGACAAGGGAGGAGAAAGGGAGGAGTCAAGGAAGATGAGGGGGATGTTCAAGCAGGGAAAATGGAGACAAGGGGGGATCAATTCCCCGTTAACTACCCCTGAAATCTGGCTCTTCCTTCTGGGACTGAGAGCCCTGTTGGCTTCTCACTCTTTGCTGTGGTCAGCAATTTCTCTTGTCACGCTCAGCAGTTTCACACCGTCTGTTCAATTAGCTACGGCTTACGCTGGGCCCTAATCTCCAGCTGTGTGCCTTAATGCATAGCCCCAAAGTTGTCTGCAGGTCACATCACTGTTTCCTATCTCCCATGTGCCAGTCTTCTCCGTCCCATGGTGGCTCTGAGCACCCTCCTCTCTGACCAGGCACCGTTTCAGCCCTTCGGAGTCACTCTTTCCCTTCATGCCCTGCTGTCTGCCTGCGGCCTCATTGGCAGGCGCCGGGCATGCAAGTCCTTGCCTTGCACCGGAGACTGAATTGGACTCAAGCACGCTCAGCTGTGAAAATCAGGAACTTTATTTCTACAACCGAGTCAACATCAGCCCTTCTGCGCTCAGAGGAGCGCGGGCAGGACAGAGCAGGCCTTGGCACTGAGGATGCCTTTGGCTCAGCAGGCATTGCCCCAGAAGGAAATGGTCGTGGAACAGGGCGGCCTGCTCTGGAGCCTCTTCGTCATGCTGCTCAAGCCTTTTTACCCCTTAGGACCTGCAGCAGCTCCTGCAGCAGCTTAAAAAATTCCACTAGCTTCTGGAGTGGAAATGGACATGGTGTAAACCCGCCCGACTGTGTGGGTATTGGCCTTGGCCTCTGATAGGGGGTTGAAGTAAAGACTGGCTGTGGTGTTGTAGTAGCCGATGGTGCTGGGCGCAGTCCCATCTGGACCAGGATCCAGTCATAGAAGTGCTGGGTGGAGGTGTAGACTCCGGGCCGTTTGGCTCTGGCACAGCCTCTCCCCCAGCTGGTCACCCCAACAAGCCAGAAGTAGTCTGCGTTGTTGTCTTTGCACACCAGAGGACCACCGCTGTCACCCTGCAGGGGAGGAAAGAGGGTTGAGGTGGTGTTGGGTGGCCGCTGTCAGCGCTCTGTCTGGCTCCTTCTCTCTCCCAGCACCTGCCAGAGCTCTGCTCACTGCACACAACGGCGCTGCTCCGGCGCTGGAGCCTACAGAGCCTCGTGTGGGAGGGGGTGGTGGGCCTGTAAAGTCGGGCACTCTCTCATCTCTGCACAGTGCTCCTGGCTGTGTGGAAGGGGGATGCTTTGGGATCTGGACCTATGGGCTGCCGGGAGCACGGGATGGGCTTTCTGGGCAGCGTCCCTGGGCTCTGGGACAAGGCGGGCACTGGGCAAGGACCTGCAGCTGGGGAAGGGGAGGTGAGCCCCAGCAGCGGTGGAGACCAAGCGGTGGCAGGGTGACTTGCCAGGCCAAGCACGTGCCGGGCGATGTTTGGGCGTTGCGAGAGGGCTGCCGGTGCTGCCGGGGCTTGACTTGCAGCACGTCCTACCTGGCAGGTGTCGATGCCACCCTGCGGATAGCCAGCACACAGGTTGTGGCTGTGGATGGCCCCTCTGTACCACCCGCTGCTGTTGCAGAGGTTGACATCAATGAGCTGGACCTTGGCCTCCTGCAGGACATCCGTTGACCCTGCAGCTGTGAGCACAGAAAGCAATGAAGCCCCAGCAGCTCCCCCCCTGCCTGGGTGAACCCCTTCCCTAGGGCTTGGCTTTGCGTCCTGAAGGCACTGTGCCCGTGTTTCCCCTCTGTCTGGCTTTGGGCGGTGGGTCAGCCCATTCTCCCCAGAGGCATACGTCCCCGTAGCCTGACTGCGGCTTTCGCCTCCGCTCTCGGGAAGCCCAACCCCTCTCCCCAGTGTGCCGAGCTTGCACTCAGGACACCAGCACTTTTGGGGAACTCACATCTTGCAGTGGTGGCGCCCCAACCACTGACGTAGCAGGTGTGCAGCTCTGACACTCTAAGTGAGGCGTTGGGCACACAGGCAAGCTGGGTGTAGTAGTTGCACTGGACAGGCTGGTCCAGCTCCAGCAGGGCGATGTCGTTCCTCTGCGTGATATTCCTGTAGTGCTCGTGAACCAGCAGCCGCTTAATATGGCGCACTTGGGCCTCGGGGCCCAGCCGAGTCAACTGGGTGGCCCCGATCACCACGCGCCACATGCTGATGTTCCTGGAAGGCAGATGGAGCGGGGGGTCAGAGGGAGCGGAGCCACGTGCTGCAGCAGCCCCGCCGTTCCCTGCCTTCTGCTTCCCAAGGCAGAGAGGAGAGCAGTGCCACGCAGGCTGCCACCGCCCTGGCATGCCTTAGGCACGAGCCATGTGGCGCTGGAGGCTGCTAGGAAGCAGTGGCCCGAGCCCAGCCTTCTCCTGAGCAGTCTCTGGGCTGGGCTCGGCAGTGCCCAGGCACTGGGCGTACTGGCAGGAACGGGGATGGGAGTAGCAGGCGGTGCTGCGCGCAGGGCACCCGCGAGGGTGGTGGGGACAGCCCCCTTCCCTGGCCCTCCTTACCTGGCCTCGATGAAGCAGTGTGCCGCCGTGAGGACCCACCGTGGGCTGATGAGGGACCCTCCGCAGATGTGCCCCGTGCCTGCTTCCCAGGGGTCCTGGATGCTGACGATCCAGGGCCAGGCTCCTGGACGGGCATCGGTGCCACCCACCACGCGCGACATGCCGTACTGGTAAGCCATGGGCCGGAGCCCGCAGGTCCCTCTGTAACCAGAAACTCAGGACTGTCCTGCTCCACGGCGTGCTGCGGTTCAGGCTGAAGGTCAGCCCTCTTCCCTCCCCACAAGGCGCTGCACGGACAGCAGGGCCAGGGAACCCCCTGGGGAGGGCGTGCGTGCGCCCCTGTTTCTGCCTGAGCCCCGTAGAGGAGCTGTGCCAGCAGCCGGGGTGCTGGCCAGGATGTGAGGCTCCCAGGCGGGGTTGGGGAAGCTGTGGCCACGGGGGACAAGCGGGCTCCCTCCAGTGAACCCCATCAGGGTTGCCCAAGCTCCCCCCCAGAGCCTGGGGCCACTTACCCACAGCTGTCCCACGCGCCTTGCACAGGCCAGCACAGGGCCAGCAGGACGACGACGAGGAGCAGTTTCATTGCTGCCAGTGGCGGCACGTGGCACCTGCAAGAAGCGAACCGAGGGCCTGTTGCCACCAGTGCCGCAGCCAACGTAATGCCCGCAGTGCTCACGCTGCCCACGGTGCTCTTGTTCCCGGGGCTGATGTCACAGAGTCGCTGGTTCCGGGCACCGGGCCCGGTGGCCTCTTGGCAGAAGGGGGGGCACCATGGGGGGTTCCCGGCAGGAGGGGAGGCAGAAGCCGGCATGGGACACCCTCGACAGACCCCGGCTGAACGCTCTGCCTGCGGGACGAGGCTGTGCAGGCCCCGCGGCAGGCAGCAGCGCCTGGCTGCGAGCGCTGCCTGCTGACAGCTGGCAGCAAAAAACCCCGTGTGGCATCGCGGCCTCTTGGGGAAGTTCACTGCCACCCCGCTCTCTGCAGCCCTGTGCCACCAGGGCCTTCCCAAAACACATACACCAGAGAACAGAAGTGCTACAGGCAGCATGCACGGTTTTGGGTGTTGAGGGGCCCATCTGGCTACAGCCGCAGCAGGCAAGCGGTGATGTGCGAGCCGGACGAGTCCAGCACCCCCACATGCTGCACTCCGTACCTATGCGCACGCCTGGGCGCACACACAGAATCACAGAATGGTTTAGGTTGGAAGGGACCTTGAACACCATCAAGTTCCAACCCCCCTGCCCTGGGCAGGGACACCTCCCACCAGCCCAGGTTGCCCAGAGCCCCGTCCAACCTGGCCTTGAACACTTCCAGGGATGGGGCAGCCACAGCTTCTCTGGGCAACCTGCGCCAGGGTCCAACAGCCTCACAGTCAAGAATTTCTGCCTCAGATCTATTCTAAACCTCCCCTCTTCCAGTTTGAAGCCCTTCCCCCTCATCCTGTCACTACACGCCCTTGTAAAAAGTCCCTCCCCAGCTCTCCTGTCGGCCCTTCAGGGACTGGGAAATGCCGGCACGTCAGTTTGTGTGGTGCACTCTGTGTGTGCACGCATCGTGTGTGCCCTGTGTGTGGGTGCACTCGGTGTCTGGGTGCACTCCGTGTCCCGGTACCCACACGGTGGGTGCACACTGTTTACGTGCAGTGTGGTGTAGATGAGCCTGTGAGCGTGCGCACTGCAGGTATGCGTTCACTGGGTCGAGCGCGTGCCGTGTGGGCGCGCATTTTGTGCGTATGCTGGCAGGCTGTGTGTGCCCGCACTGTGTGTGTGTGTGCGTGCTGCATGTGCATGCCTTCCACGCTCTGTGCATGACGTGCACGAGCACTGTGTGCATTACGTGGGGTGTTCCATGTGTGGTGGGGGCGTGTATGGGGTGTTAGTGTGTGTTGGTCTGTAGTCAGTGTGTGTGTTCCTATGCAGTCGGGGGGTGTGTCAGTGTGTGTTGCTGTTGTAATAAATAATTTAGCAAAAGAATTTTGCTTCAGATAAAATGAATGTGTGCTCACTATGGCTTCAGCTAAGATGGGTCTGTGCTCGCTGTGTGTTTGGGAAAGGGATAGTGTTAGACAGGATATCAGACGAAAGCAACAGTTGGAAGTACAGAAACTTGCAGAACAAAGGGTGGTGTCGTTAGCTAAGATAACCACAGGAGTGTAAGGAATGAAGAAGCCACAAGAAGGACATGGCGATAAAGACTTCAAACCTCCCTCCAACGACCACCAGGAGACCCCTGAGGAACAGCGCCTGCGCCGCTGGGAGGGGCGTGCTCGGGGGTGGGCTGCATTGCAAGAACTTATTGATTATGTAAATTGACGGCTGAGTTGCATTTCAAGAACTGATTGATTATGTAATTAAGGGTTGGTTTATGTTCCGAAAACTCATTGATTATGCAAATTATGTTCCAAGAAGAAACATGAATAAGTATAAGGAATACGAAATAAAAACAAGCGGTTGTAAAGGGAAAAAGGAGCCACAGGAGGAGAAATCCCCTGTGTAACTCCCAGCACTGTAATAAATATTCTTTGCTCCACCGAATTTGCCCCGGACTAAAATTCAATAGTGAGGGCGCTTCTCACACCTCCCTCTGTCCCTCTCCGCTCCCCGTCCCCCTCCTCTCTCTCTGCTCCGTCCTTCTCCCCTATGTATTCTCCCCTCCCTCTCTAATCTCTCGCCCCTCTCCACCCACCCCACCCCACCGCCCCATCCCACCCCTCTCCCCGCTCTCCCCCTCCCTCCCGCCCCTCCTCCCGGCCCCACCGGGGCTCCGGGGCCTGGCCCTGGGCCGGGGCAGCCACGGGGAGGCGGCCATGGCTGCTGCGGGGGGCGGGGGCGGTGTCCCGCAGGGCCCGAGGGCGGGAAGGTGCGCGCGGGGCATGCTGGGAGCAGGCGCGCCCCGGGGCATGCCGGGAGCTGTAGTCCCGGTGCACGGGGCTGCCCGGCGGCCATGTTCCTGCCCGGGGCACTCCGGCAGCTGCCGTGGCCCCGCAGGCTGAGGGGAGGGCTGGGGCTGCCCCGAACCGCCCGCAGCGATGGGGTCCCGCTCAGCCGGAGCCGGGCAGAGGCAGCGGGCCCCCCGACCCCCTGAGCCCCCCTCAGCCGCCCCGGCCCCGCTCACCCCCCTCAGCTGCCCCGGCCCCAGCGCCTCCCCCGAGGGCTCTCCCGCAGCCCCAGGCCGTCCCACGGCCTGTCCTGGCAGCAGCCAGCTGGGCCTCGGGCGCGCTCCATCCCCGGTAACGCAGTGCTGTCAGCGCCCGCGCGGGGAAGGAGCGGTGTCTGCAGCAGCTCCTGCAGTAGGAGGGGCTCCAGCCCGGGGCCAGCTGAAGGGATTGCCGTTCTCTCCCTCTCCCTGAGGCCGCGCTGAGGGCTCAGTTGTCCGTCCCTCCCCGTGGGATGTTGGTGGCTGCCTCTGGCTCCGGCTGAAGTTGATCAGAAAAGGTGAAGCTGCTGGAGAAGGACACAAAGGGGATGGAGCTGGAAGCTGCCCCCAGCTGCAGACAAGAGACAGCCGCCCTCTCCAGGTGAGGAAGGGTCCCTGTGAGTGGTCCTCAGCAGACCTGATCGCAACATGCACCGTGGGGTCCATATCCGTAACCAAAAGTATGGTACGGCCATATAGTGTGAGTGTGCATGTGCGAGGCTGTGTCTCTGGGAAGCTTCGTGTTGTAAGAGCTGAGAGAGGTAGAGACAGAAGCGCCTGAACTGTCAAATTCTGCTGGTAGCACCAAGAGCAGGAACTGCGTTGAGTCCTGTGCCCCTGGGGCTGTGTCGCCCCTCTGCCGCGTCCGGGTCCCTCCCTGTGGCTGTGCCTCCCGGCCTTTCCCTTGCTGGTGTCACTCTTTTGCTTCCCTGTACCTCTCTTCATCTGGCGATTCTTGTATCCTGCAGCCTGCCCCTGCTCTAGTCTCTGGCCCCTCTCTTTCTCTTCCATTCTACCTGTCCTTTTTTTTTTTCTTGTTCCTTCTCTGTCCTGCTCCCTGCTCCTCTTTTTCTCATTCTTTGTCTCTGTCCTGAAGCACATTGATGTTTTTTTTTCATTCTCTGCCTCTTTGTCCCGCTCTGCATCCCTCTGTTTTTCAGTCTCTCTGGCCTCTTCCCTGTCCTGCTTTTTCTCTCTCATCCTGTATGTCTCACTCCCTGTACCCATCCTCCTTTTTGTCTCGCTCCTTCCTTATCATCAGAAAATCACAGACCGGTTTAGGTCAGAAGGGACCTTGAAGATCATCCAGTTCCACCCCCCTCTGCCCTGGGCAGGGATACCTCCCACCAGACCAGGTTGCTCCACCTGTCCAACCTGGCCTTGAACACCTCCGGGGATGGGGCCTCCACAACTTCCCTGGGCAGCCTCATCACCCTCAGAGTGAAAAACTTCTTCCTAATATCTAATCTAAATCTACCCTCTTCGGGTTTGAAACTATTCCCCCTCATCCTATCACTACATGCCCTTGTAAAAAGTCCCTCCCAGCTCTCCTGTAGGGTCCCTTTAGGGGCTGGAAGGGGCTCTAAGGTCTCCCTGGAGCCCATCAGATCCCATGGACTTGTGCACCTTCAGGTGGTCTCAGACTTGATCTTCACCTACAGTGGGTAGTTCTTCATTTTCCCAGTCCTTGCCTTTGCCTTCTGCCTCACGGGTAGTGTGGCTGCAGTCTTTGCCAGTGAAGACTGAGGCAAAAGTCCAGTGGAGCAGGTTGCTCACGCACAGCCCGCTGTGACTTTCAGTGCTGCTGGGCCTGTGGGGATAGTTCGGGGGACAAAGGATCAAACCTGAATGACCTCCCTGAAATCCAGCTGTCGCTAGCCTTGGTTCACGTGGAGCCAGGAGGTGGTCCTGCAAACCACCAATCCAGGACACAGAAAGCTTTTAGCAACTGTGGCTATTCAGGAATAGATTGTGCTAAAACTGAAAAGGAATTTGAGCTGTTGCTCATGGCCAAAGGAGGATGGTGGCCTCAGATGGCAGCTGAGGCTTGGGGCTTGCATTGCCTATGATCAGCCATCCCCACAGCGTGACAGAGGAAAGACTTTCCCAGGGAAGAGGCACCTGTGAGTTGTTGAGATGGAGGAAAATGTTAGCACGGTTTTGCGTGTAGGTGGAACGTTCTGGATGAGGGAGGAATTCTGCATCTTCCATAGCATAGCAGGGGTAACTGCCTGTGCAACAAGTTTTTTTCTTTGTTTACTTTTTCCTGGAAGAGTCTTACGTTGGTACCCAGCAGACAAAGTGGCTCGTTGAATGGGAATGATACGGAGAAAATTACTTGGCTATTAGAAGCCCCATTGCTCTGGAAGTTGGTTTTTTTTTTTTTTTCCTAGTGCTTTGTGTTTTTTGGAAGGGGGTGAAGGGAAGGGCTAGAATAATTTAGCTTCATACCTCCTAAAACATGCATTGTGACAGTCCAGGTAGAACACGCCTTTCTCATGTACCTTTTTTTTTTCTGAATGTGGCGAATTCAATCTGCTGATCAAAAGCCCACTGAGTTCAGTGGAGCCCTTGGATTTTTATCCTTTGGCTCAGGCGCTAAATGCAACCTCCTGCCACTGCTGTTAGCACAACTAATGCAGGTAATCTGCTACCTACTATCAAATAATCTCGGCTACCTACTGTCTAACGATCTATGCAAGAATACAACCCGATCCGATGTTCCACGTAACATCAGAACTATGAAGAGACGTGATGTTCAAATGAAAAATGAGACAGTTTGTACACCTTTTAATAGCTTGAATGAATAAAAAGGGGAAGCACTGTATAGATAATAAAAAAATCACATGGATTTTTCCCCTAAATTTCTGAACCTTCTGTGACAAGTCATGCCACATCAAGGTGCATGTCTGCAACCCCCTGCGCTGCACGATGTGGGTCCTGTTGGCATTCAGTGATGTGGAGGATGGGGCAGCGCCCCCTCAGACAGCTTGCAGGTGGCACAAAACTGGGAGGAGAGGCTCATGCACTGGAGGGTGGTGCTGCCAAGCAGAGGGGGCTTGACAGGCTGGGGAAAGGGGCTGGCAGGAACCTCGTACAGTTCAACAAGGGGAAGAGCCAAGTCCTGCACGCGGGGAGGAACGAGCCCTTGCACCAGTATATGCTTGGGGAAACCCAGCTGGACACCTGGGCTCACAGTGGACCCCGTGCTGACCGATTTGGAGCCCGCAAAGTGCCCTCAGGGCCAGGAAGGTGAACTGTGTCCTGGGCTGCAATAGGCAAAGCCGTAGCAGCAGGTGGAGGGAGGTGATGCTTACCTTCTGCTGCGTCCATCCCTGGGCTCCCCAGTGCCAGACAGACATGGCCCTACTGGAGAGAACCCCCAGCCCAGCTCCGCCCCCAGGTCCCCCCCCGAGTTTCCGTTGGCTACTGCCTTGCCACTTTCAAGTAAGTCATGATGCCACATCCCACGGGCTGGGCGGTGCAGGGCGGTGCTGGCCCCCATCGTCTCTGGGGTCTGGCAGCTGCAGTCAGGGCTGGCAAGAAACAGGAGAGGATCCCTACCATGCCCACGCCATCCTGTGAAGGGCCTCTGGCCGCCGTGCAGACCCTGGGCAGGGAGCAGGCAGTACACCGGCAGGGAAGGAGGGAGGCCGGGTTGGCCGGGTGAGGGCTGAGGGGTGGGCCTGCAGGCAGCTGGAAGGAGAGGGGTGGGGGCATTTCTGTGTCCTGCATCCCCTGGTCACCTTTTGGTCACCAGAAGGGAAGGCCAAAAGCAGCTGCTCTGGCATGACAGAGGGAGCCAGGGCTTTGGCAGCGCCTCTGTCCTGCCCCATGGGTCTTCATCCTGCCACTGTGTCCCTCCCCACAGGGCAGGGCTGTGCAGGCACACACTCTGCCCACGGGCTGGGGGTCAGTGGGGCCTGACGCTGTTTCTCCTCTCTTTCTGCAGCTCATGTGTGGTGAAGGAGCTGTGGGTAGACACGCTGCTGGGGTAAGCTGAGGGGATGCTCCAGGTGCATCCGTATGGGGGAACACAGCTCTGCATGGCTGTGGGCAGCTCTTGGGCAGGCAAGGGATGAGCGGGAACGGAAAGCCTCTTCTTCCTCTGTTTACAGCAAGGAGGAGAAGAGGGAGAAGTAGGGTGGAGTGCTTGGCAGGCAGGAGCTCTGCAGGCAGCTCTGTTCTCTGCTTGGCGCTGGGGTGGTACCCAAGGAGGGTCAGGATCCCTTTCACTGGAGAGAGAAGAGGTGGCTTGGGGCTCACTCTTTCTCTTCTGCTGCATAGGCCACCAGGTGGAGTGAAGAGAGCCCGGGTGACGCGACTGCCCTCCCTCAAACTCCTAGAGAAGAAGCTGAGCAACCGCCATGCTGTGAGTGTCTCTCTCATCTCAGCTCTGTCCCCTGAGCACTGCTCCTCCAGCCAAGCAGCAGAGGCATCGCTTCTCACCTTCTTCCACTCCTTCTCTCTTGCCCAGTGGAGGACATTAAGCACCAGGAGCCTGGAGACCCTGATCGAGGGCCAGGCAAAGGTGAGAGTGGCTGCCTTTCACCCGCCTCTCGCTGTGCTGGAGTGGCAGGCATCTCTGGCGAGTGGGGTGAGCTTCTGCGGGAGGGTCCCAAGGTGCCACCTGGGGAGCTGAGAGGGTTGGCGAGCCACCAGGAACACTGGCACGTCCTTGCTGGCGACGCTGGGAGGAAACCTGCTGCACGGGGCAGAGAGTCTGGCAGGGCTGATGGTCCCAGCTCTGCCACGCTCAGGCTGCTGGTGCCGGGTGGCAGCTCGCTGGTGGCCCTTTCTGCTGCAGGGCTGCTCTCTAAGCACAGCCTGGTTCTTGCAGGATGATCTCAAGCAAGGGCCTCTGCCAGTCCCTTCTGGCAAAGAAGGGGGATGTTGCCACTCGGAAGGTGAGTTTTCGAAAAAAGGTGAGGAAAGGCACCTTTGCTTCTGCAACCAGCACTTCTGCAGAAGACGGGATGCTGCTGCAGCTGCTCTTCGCCTTGAGCAAGTCGGTCCCCATCGCTGTAGAGCAGGAGAGAGCTGAGCCCTTGAGGTCCCTTCGCTCCCACCTGACATGTGTCCCTTGCGTGCAGGGCAGCGCGCTCAAGGTGATGCCTGCCTCTGCTCCATCCCGAGAGCCAGGCAGATGGCTCTCTGCCCCTCGGCTGGAGTCAGCAGGAGCTCTGCTCACTTGTCCTCTGAGTGTCGCCATGCAGGTTTGCCCCCCCAAGGAAGGACGTCACCTGGATGAGGAAGGACACTCGCTGGGCAGCGGCTGCTGAATGTGGTTCTCCGAGGAGACAGAGCCTCTGCTGCTGCGCAGAGCTGGGTGGAGGGCAGGGTGAGGGCTGGGCCAGGCTGTCCCAGTGGCACGCTGGCTGTCAGGAGCCTCCGAGCTGGAGCCGCTGAGCAGCAGAGGCGGTTCCAGCTGTTGGCTCCCTGCCCGTCCTGCTGCACCACTCATCACCGCGCTGCAGGCAGGGCAGGGCAGGGCAGGCTCCAAGAGTGCTGCTCCGGTGGTCTCCACTGAGGGGCTCTTGCTGTGTTTTCCTTTGTGGCAGGAGGGACCGGAAGGAGGAAGAGGAGAGGGCTGCCCTGGCCCTTTGCTTTGCGGCGGACCCCGCTCGCTGCCCAGGCTCCCGGGCAGGCAGACTGCCGCAGGGCACTCTTTGGACAGCCCCTTGCAGCCCTCTGTGGGGATGATGGCATGCTGCCCCAGCCCATCCAGGTAAGCCAGTTTGGACAGGGGGCCCCAGCCCTCCCTCCGGCTGCTCCGGAGGGGCAGTGTCCTGAGGAGCGCCGAGGACGGGGCATTGGGCTCTTCACCCCTGGCTCATGCTTCTGGCCCCAGCCCCTTTGCAGGGGAGGCAGCCGGGTCTGGGGCAGAGCTCTGGCCATGGCCACTGCTGTCAGAAGGCAGCTCTTCAGCCAAGCAACTGTTCTGCTGCGTCTCCTGCAGGAGCTCCTGAATATCCTGCACCAACAAGGACCGTCGACGGAGGGAATATTCCGGAGAGCTGCCAGCGGGACAGCAGTTCGGGAGCTGAAGGAGGCCCTCGACAGCGGCGCAGATGTCGACCTGGGCAGCCAGCCTGTGCTCCTGCTGGCCATCATCTTGAAGGTGAGCGCTTCTGACCTGCAGCTGGAAGAGCTCCTGGCTGGCCTAGAGTGTTCAAAGGCTCACCTGGAGCTCTTGGCACTGCAGGACTTCCTCCGAAGCATCCCTGCCAAGCTCCTCGTCGTTGACCTCTATGGTGACTGGATGCAAGCCATGGAGAAGCCAAGCAAGAAGGTGGAAGAGCTGAAAGCGTAAGTGTGGCCAGCAGCTTGCCTTTTGAGCAGCAACTGGTAGAGGCCTGGGACTTGCCTGCAAAGGGACAGGCTCCTTAAAAAGCGTGTGTTTCCTGGCAGCCCAGTGTTGCTGGGGGGTGGAGTTGGGTTTTGGGGAAAAGCACACAGACAGGGAGCCTTCCCTTGCGTGGGCTTGGGGGAAATCAGGAGCTGGAGAGCAATGCCGTGCTTCCTTCCTGAAGCGCAGGAGCACTGACCACTGGCTGAGAGCACCTGGAAAGCTGCAGAGCACAGCCGCTGGCTCCCACCTGCCTTGTGCAAGTTTCGGGGACAGCTGTGGGCAACATTGACTTTTTAAACATTGTGTTCCTGTTCCCTCAGGGTGGCCGGCAAGTTGCCTACAGCAAATCTCCTCCTTCTTGAACGGCTGCTGTCCCTTCTCCAGCATATTGGCCACAACGCGTCCACCAGCAGGATGAGCTGCAGCAATCTGGCCATCTGCGTTGGGCCAAACCTGCTGAGCCCACCCAACGAGGACCTGCTCCCACTGGAGGCCATGCTGGAGGTGTCTGAGAAGGTACGCTGTATTGACCAGCCAGCTGCAGCCTTCCTGGCCCATCAGAGCTTGGCTGTGCAGAGGTCCCTGGCTGCCCCCTTTCTCCAACAAGCGCTGGTGGGGTGGCTACCTGGAAGAGCAGCCCCGCAGCGACAGCCTTCTGCGCAGAGGCAGGGGTCAGGAGTAGGAAAGGCTGCTCGATGCGTTTTCAGGCACCTGCGCTGAAACCAAGGCTGTCATGTGTGCAGGTGAAGACGCTGGTGGAGTTTCTGACTGAAAACTGCCATGAAATCTTTGGGAAGAAGATGGCTGGCCTTTCCAGTCCCTCAGCTGAGGAGGTGCCAGCACCCGTGGGCAGACCCACAGGTATGAGGAGGCCCTGAGGGTTGTCACAGCCTGAGCAGGCAGATGCTGTAGGGCTTTGGGTGGGTTTTGCTTTAGCTGTTGCCCACTTCCAACAAGTCCCTTTGCTGCACCTGCTTTTGCTCTCCAGAGCTGCCTTTGGAAGAGCAACATGGCCGTGGAGGCAAAGCAGATGTGGAGCACCAGGCAAAAGCCTTCCTGGACACACCGCCCTCTCTGCTCGTCCTCCAGAAAGCAGCAGGGGCAGACACAGTGGTGGGATCAGAAACAGCAGAGGTATGGCAGCTCCACAACCACTGAGACAACCTGTCTCGTGTGGAAGGTAGTTCCTGAGGAGTCCAAGTAGCTGCTGTGCCTCTTCCTGGCATTCCATCTCACATCGCTTTGTGTGGGTTTATTTATCCCCCAGAATGATACACTGTAATTAAAAGAGGAAAGGTTGTTTCTCAAATGGGTTAGGCATCAAAGGAAACACCTACAGAAAGACACATTTCCAAAGCAAGGCCTCCCACCACAGAAGGTGGGATTGCACCAAAGGGGTATCCGCAGAGCTCTGTCTTGGGAGGGCAGAAGAAACCCCGGCAGAATGACGTGGGCACGCCTTTTCTTGGCGTGAGAGGGACCGCGGGCTCCCCGCTGAGTGGCCCCAACAAACGAACTGAGTGTCACACACCCGCGTGAACACTGTGTTCCAAAGTGAGGCCCTTGGAAGAAAGGGCTGATGCAAACCAGCCGAAGGGATCTTCTCTGCAGGGCCAAGGGAGCCATTTGCCAAACAGTCACCTGCTACTCCAGGCCGTCCCATGCCACCTGCTAACGCTGACATTCCTGTTTTAGGCACCCGTTGCTTTGCCTCCAATCACCCCAGAGACCACGGTAGACTCCCCGGTACGTGCAGAAGAACTAAAGAGCCTTTCAGAGGAAAAAAGGTAAAATGAGTCAGCTTTGGTTAAACCAAGAACTGGTTCCGGTTGATCCTGGCTTTACCTGTCTAATCACACTGGGATGGAAAGGTTTGCAGGCTCCTGCCAGGAAACTGAAAACCAAAGAAAAAGAAAGAGAAAGGAGGCCTGGGCAGAGGCGAGGGAATGCCAACAAGAAAAAAAAAGAAGGAAGATAGGAAAAGAGGGGGACTGGAAAAAAATCAGGCAGGTCTAGAAGGTGAAGAAGCCCAGGTGCGTACCAGGCTCTGCTGCCCATCTTTCACCACTCGGACACTGCTCTTGGTCAGCCGAACTCGCGGGCGAGGGACGGTGAGGGATAGTGCTGCGCAGGGCTTGGAAGTAACTCCCGAGGGGCTGCCCATGGAGTGCTGCTGTGTGGCACAGGGCCACGGCGCACCTCCTGTACACTTGCGGGGCGCTCAGGGTGTTACCCATGGGGATAAGGCGCCAGAGCCCTCCCACAGTCACTGCCAGCAGTCGCTCTCTCTTCTGGGCTATAAACCATTCCTGGCCAGCTGTGTTCCCCAAGGAAAGGGGAACAGCGTCATGCCTCTTCTTCTTTCGTGGGTTTATCTGTGCTTCTGACTCTTTCGTTATAGGTGCCGATTTCCTGTTACTGCCTGAACCCCTGTGACTCCCGGGCTCCCTCACTTGATACCCACAATAAAAGGATATTTTCTCTCTCCTGACTGTGTCTGCCGTACGATGTTCTGGACTAGGCAGATGTTTTGTGATGAATGGTATTGGAGGAGTTTGGGATCATCCCTTGTCCCAGAATCCTTTCCAGGGGGCATCAGGGCTTAGTTCAAAGGCTTTAGGAGTCTCACCAAAGCAGAGAATCACACAGAGTGGCTGAGGTTGTGGAGACTGTGTGAGACTTGTGGAGACTGGTCCAACCCCTCTGCTCAAGGAGCATCACCTAGATCCAGTAAAATATATCACCCCAAGATTAAAATACTGGTTTCTCATGTGCGGCTGGAATATCCTGTCTTGTAATTGGTGCCCCTTTCCTCTGGTCCTCTCAGTGCACACTCTTTAAGCAGAGCCTGGCTCCCTCTTCTTGTTTCCTTCTCAGCAGGTGTTTATACACATTGATAAGACACCCCACCCACCCCCAGTCTTCTCTTCTCCCAGCTGAGGAGTGCCAGCTCTCACAGCCTCTCCTCACGTGGCAACGAGAAGGAGAATTTTCGCGGGTCCCCTTTTGGAAAATTTTGGAAGTCCTTCCTCTCCAGTACGAAATTTGAGACGTTAGTTTTCATCTCAGATACTTCATGAGCTGTGTGGTTTCAGTTTGGTGTAGAAGTGCCAGAGCACATCATTAACAGGGTGTTAATTGGGCAGTTCTGGCCATGAAGCTCCTTGGAGCACTAAGCTGGACACCTGGAGACTGCACCTGTGTGTCAGCCAGGCTGGATGCTCAGGGTGCAGCACAGCAGCACGACAGCCACTGCTCGAGCGCGTGTGCACTGGCGACTTGCCCCTGAGCATCCTCGTGCCCTGAGGGTTTGGACCTCTCGGGTTGTCCTGACAAAAAGTTATTGACAAAGGTATGAAGGTGGTGCAAGGAAGAGCTGTTGGGAGAATCTGCCACCATCCTTCTCCTGGTGGGAAGGTGTTGGCAGTGAGAGCTCTATAATGGGGGACATTGCTTATCGCTAGCACAGCAACCGAGTGAGGAAGGTGCTCCCATTTACCACCTGTAGGATTTTGGTCCAAGGCATTACAAGGCTGCACTCTACATTACACCCCAACTTCTCCTCTTATTTGACATCACTTGTTCATATCAGATTCTCGAGTTCTTGTATTTCAGGTATCTTCGACAAATACCTGCATCTTACCCAGAGGAGACGGCACTGGAACAGTGTTGCAAACACAGCATCCCATTGAAGTTCCATCTGAAAAAGTGCATGCCACAGCTCTCCAGTCTGTGTGGGCAATTACCCCACATCAGGGTATCAAACCTGGAGTAATGTTGCTGAAGGAGCTGGAGCAACGCAATGTATCACTGGAAGGAGATGACACTGATGCTTTTCTCCCCTGTCACAGGTTGGCTCCTCGGGCTTTGTAGTCTTGTGCTACGAGCGCATGCCCTGGGTACAGCTCTGACACACCAACACGCAAATACTGAGATTTGGTCAGCCTCGACTGTCACTAACTCATCTGCCTTTTGTATCAAGGGAAGATGAGCAGCTGCAGATCTTTTGGTACCTTGTTTCTGTGGCATACCAACCCCAGCAGCTGTACTGTAGAACTACACTGTGCTACGTGATTTTGGTGTTAATGTCTCTCATTGCTCTCTCTCCTGAGTAGGTAACGGCTGTTATCCGCCAACGAATATCACAACCCCAACTGATGGTGGACTGTTTCCTCCCTCGACGTCAGAAACGCTGCTTCGACTTTGAAAACACACATTGTTCCAACATAACCGATGAAGCAGCCAGCATGAAGCAAGACATGCAAAATTCTCCAGGACAAAATGCATCCAGTGAAACAACCCACTGGTGGTGCCCGGCTGGCTGAGGGGTTTAATTTCTTGACAGGAAGAATTGGACACCTGATTCAAAGCATTACTGTAGAGATGTTTATTCATTTTGCTACGTGTGTTTATTTCATGCTTCTGTAAATTACTCTGTATTACACCTCGCATGTTTGAATGAACATTTCCAACTTTGTCAGCTCCAGGAGAAGCGGTCTCTTGAGCGAGGGGGTGGAATGTGGGAAAGTAATGGAAGATTGGCGAGGAGGACTGTAAACTCACCCAAGTGACTTGCACCTGGGGTGAGGACAACACATCTATCACACTAATTGTTGTTCAACCCTGTGTGCTCACAAGTGGGATATCCGCACTTAGATAACGTGAGCCTGGGATGGGCTCAGGGACACCTTATTGTCCTGGTTTGAGCGACACAAGACTAATTTCTCTTCTAACACTTGGGAAAACTGCACTTTCAGAAGACTCCAGTGTCTGAATTTGTGAAAATAGTGACATTACAGCCGGCTGTGGTGTGTGGGTCTCAAGGTTGCAGTGTTTTAGAGCTCACCAGGTGCGGGGATGAGGAGGAGCGAGACCTGGGCACTTGACCCAAGCTGGCCAACAGGATTATTTCATACCATCAACGTCACACTCATTATAAATTAGAAAGTTTGCTGCGAAGTTCTCTCTCTCCCTTGATGGCTGCCATCCTGAGAACTTCGTGCCCTGGTGCCGGAGCCCTGAGCCCTTCCCTTCCTCCTGAAACCGCAGCGCTCGCAGTGTCCCACATTTGCTGTCACTGCTGGGAACACATAGCTTCCTATGGATAGAATGGGCTGAGTACAATCTGTGCATATTCTGTATTGGTGTCGGGATCAATATCGGTTCTTTAGTGCTGTTAATGTTAATTATCTAATCTTATTCTATTAAATCTGTTTATACTTCAGCTCTCGGGTTTTCTTGTTTTTCCCGATTTCCCTTTCCCGGGTGGGGAGGGGTCATCAGGTGATAGAATGATTGTCTAAATGACAACAGATTGTTATGGGTCTCTCAAACCATAACAAATTTGGCGCCCAATGTGGTATTGTAATGGGTCTGGCACACAATGTGATATTTTGCTCTTAATTTACATAGTGCTGGGAGAACTGTAGGTTTTAATTGGAAAATTCTGAAGGGTTGAAGTTTTAAAAAGATTTGATTGTATTCCTCGAAAAGTCACTATGACTCTTTTGGAATGGTTTCGAAGGAACCTGGTCAGAGTTCTCTGCTATCTTTGTATAAACTTAGGTCAGGAGCTATGGGAGCTGTGGGGGAGTTCATTGCTGTTTCTCTCTCCTTTAGGGCAGCTTATCGTTTCTCAGTGTGGACTCAAAAACATTGCCTTGTTATTTTGTGTGGTGGTGTTTTGCTCTGTTATCAGGTCGTTTGTAATCTTTTCGTTATTTGTCACCTATGTAATGGCATCTCAATGGCAGAGCTGTGGAGGGGGACAAGTGATTGCCATTGCCCCAGCGCTGGAGCAGAGACAGGTGGCAGCCTTAGCTCCAGAATCAGTGAAAGCAGAGCCACCGCATCATAGAATCATAGAATCATAGAATCAGTGAGGTTGGAAGGGACCTTTAAGATCATCAAGTCCAACCATTAACCTACCCTGATAAAAACACCACCACTCCTAAACCATGTCCCTAAGCACCTCATCTATCCTTTTCTTAAACACCTCCAGGGATGGTGAATCCACCACCTCTCTGGGCAGCTTATTCCAATGTTTAATAACCCTTTCAGTGAAAAAATGCTTCCTAACATCTAATCTAAACCTGCCCTGACATAACTTGAACCCATTTCCTCTTGTCCTATCACTTGTCGCCAGGGAGAAGAGGTCAGCTCCCATCTCTCTAAAACCTCCTTTCAGGTAGTTGTAGAGGGTGATAAGGTCTCCCCTCAGCCTCCTCTTCTCCAGGCTAAACAACCCCAGATCCCTCAGTCATTCCTCATAAGGTTTGTCCTCCAGACCCTTCACCAGCTTTGTAGCCCTTCTCTGGACACGCTCCAACACCTCAATGTCCTTCTTGTAGTGAGGGGCCCAAAACTGAACACAGTACTCGAGGTGAGGCCTCACCAGTGCCGAGTACAGGGGGATGATTACTTCCCTAGTCCGGCTCACCACACTATTCCTGATGCAGGCCAGGATGGTGTTGGCCTTCTTGGCTGCCTGGGCACACTGCTGGCTCATGCTCAGCCGGTTGTCCACCAACACCCCCAGGTCCTTTTCTGCCAGGCAGCTTTCGAGCCACTCCGCCCCCAGTCTGTAGCGCTGCATGGGGTTGTTGTGACCCAAGTGCAGGACCCAACACTTGGCCTTGTTGAACCTCATACCATTGGCCTCAGCCCATCTGTCCAGCCTGTCCAGATCCCTCTGCAGAGCCAATCTACCCTCAAGCAGATCAACACGCCCCCCCAGTTTAGTGTCGTCTGCGAACTTACTGAGGGAGCACTCGATCCCCTCATCCAGATCGTTGATAAAGATATTAAAGAGAACGGGCCCCAGCACCGATCCCTGGGGGACACCACTTGTCACTGGACACCAACTGGATTTAACTCCATTTACCACCACTCTCTGGACACGGCCATCCAGCCAGTTTTTTACCCAACGAAGAGTATACCTGTCCAGGCCATGAGCAGCCAGTTTCTCCAGGAGAATGCTATGGGAAACGGTGTCAAAAGCCTTGCAAAAATCCAGGTAGACAACATCCACAGCTTTTCCCTTGTCCAGCAAGTGGGTCACCTTGTCATAGAAGGAGATCAGGTTTGACAGGCATGACCTGCCTTTCACAAAGCCATGCTGACTGGGCCTGATCACCCTGTTCTCTTGCATGTGCCGTGTGATGGCACTGAGGATGATCTGCTCCATGACCTTCCCAGGCACCGATGTCAGACTGACTGGCCTGTAGTTCCCTGGATCCTCCTTCCGGCCCTTCTTATGGATGGGCGTCACATTTGCCAACCTCCAGTCAGCTGGGACCTCCCCAGTTATCCAGGACTGTTCATAAATGATGCACAGTGGGCCGGTGAGCACTTCCGCCAGCTCTCTCAGCACCCTTGGATGGATCCCATCCGGCCCCATAGATTTGTGCACCTCCAGGTGCTGAAGCAGGTCCCTCACCATTTCCCTTTGGACTACAGGGGCTTCACTCTGCTCCCCATCCCTGTATTCTAGCTCAGGGGTCGGAGAATTCAAGGAACAACTGGTCCTACTGCTGAAGACTGAGGCAAAGACGGCATTAAGTACCTCAGCCTTTTCCTCATCCTTGGTTACTATGTTACCAGCCCCATCTACTAGAGGACAGATATTATCCTTGGTCCTCTTTTTATCGCTAATATATTTATAGAAACTTTTTTTGTTGTCCTTGACAACAGAAGCCAGGTTTAGCTCTAGCTGAGCTTTGGCCCTTCTGATTTTTTCCCTACATCGCTTTACTACCTCTTTGTAATCCTCCTGGGTGGCCTGCCCTTCCTTCCAAAGGCCGTATATCCTTTTTTTTTCCCTAAGCTGCAACACTAGCTCCCTGCTTAGCCAGGCCGGTCTTTTTCCCCGACGGCTTGTCTTACGGCACACGGGGACAGCCTGCTCCTGCGCCTTTAGGACTTCCGTCTTGAAAGACATCCAGGCTTCCTGGGCTCCTTTGCCGTGGAGGACTGCCTCCCAGGGGACTTTGTCGACCAGGCTCCTGAAGAGCCCAAAGTCCGCTTTCCGGAAGTCCAAGGTGGCAGTTCTGCTGACCCCCTTCCTTGCTTCTCCCAGAATTGAGAACTCTATCATTTCATGGTCACTGTTGCCAAGACGGCCTCCAACCATCACATCCCCCACAAGACCTTCCCTGTTTACAAACAACAGATCCAGCAGGGCACCTTCCCTAGTTGGTTCTTTCACTAGTTGTATTAAGAAGTTATCCCCAGTACCTTCCAGGAACTTTCTAGACTGTTCCCTTCCTGCTGTATTGTATTCCCAGCAGATGTCCGGCAAATTGAAGTCTCCCACGAGGACTAGAGCTCGCGATCTTGAGACTTCTCCCAGCCATTTATAGAATATTTCATCTGCCTCCTCATCCTGGTTGGGCGGTCTATAACAGACTCCTACTACAATATCTGCCTTGTTAGCCCTCCCTCTGATCCTTACCCATAAACACTCAATCCCATTATCACCATCATTTAGTTCAAGACATTCATAACACTCCCTAACATACAGGGCCACCCCCCCGCCTCTCCTTGCTTGCCTATCCTTCCTGAAGAGTCTATAGCCATCCATGGCAGCACTATAGCTATGTGAGTCATCCCACCATGTTTCTGTGATGGCAACTACATCGTAATTACCCTGGTGTACAATGGCTTCCAGCTCCTCCTGTTTGTTGCCCATGCTACGTGCATTAGTGTATAAGCACTTCAGCTGGGCTATTGGTCCTTTCTTCTTTTTACTGGAGGGAGCTGAAGTTCTGCCATCCCCAGACATCTTCCTAAGGAGCCCGGTTACGCCCCCTGTCTTCTCCAAGTCTAGTGCCAGCACCCCACTTTCAGGCTTTTTGCTAGCAACCTTGGATCTATCCCCATCCCCCTTCAAACCTAGTTTAAAGCCCTGTCAACGAGCCCCGCCAACTCCTGCCCTAAGACCCTTTTCCCCCTCTGAGACAGGCTTTTTCCGTCTGCTGCCAGAAGGCCTGGTGTCCTGAAAAGCAGCCCATGATCAAAGAACCCAAAATCCTGCCGACGACACCAGTCTCTGAGCCAGGCATTGATCAGCTGATATTTCCTGTTAATCTTCTCATCCATCTGTGCAATTGTTGGGATAGAAGCAAACACTACTTGTGCTCCTGATCCCTTAACTAGCCGTCCCAGGGCCCTGAAGTCTCTCTTCATCGCCCTCAGGCTCCTTCCTAGAATTTCATCATTTCATCATCTGATATGAACAAGTGAATTTCATCAGCTCTTCAGCAAAATGCTCTGCCACTCTGGGGCAGCCGAGCGCTCAGCACCTATGCCCACCTTCCCCCCAAAACTGATGCCCACACACGCACAGACGCATGTTTGTGTGTGAAACAAATGATTTATTGACATCTATGTACAGGGTAAAGCTCCGCGAGGGACAGGGCGGTGGCTGTGCCCATGGTAACAGGAGTGTCTGTCGCAAGGCTCCTTGCAAGGGAGACTCCAGCCGCATGGCGTCCCACTCCCCAGAGTGCGGTTCTGCTGCAGAGGAAAGGTGTGGCAGCAGTTCCCAGAGCCGAATGAGTAGCGTGTTGTGCGTGCCCAGCGTGCTCAGTTCCGCAGCACCAGGGGAGTATCTAGGGGACACTAAGAGAGCTCTGTGCGTGAGGAGCTCTTTCAGTGTCCGTAGAAGAGCAGGCTTGTGAGCCGATCTTGCAGCTCATCAGCCTCATGCATTGCCTTGGCGTGGGCGGCTGGGTCGTGCAGCAGGCGCTGGAAGAGGTTGAGTGGCTCCGCTGTTTGGAGGGCTGGGGGCAAGACGATGTCCTCGGGCATGTTCTCGTTCGCAAAGAAGAAGTGGTCGAGGCGTTTGTCGTGCAGGCAGCCACGCAGGTACCACAGGATATCCTGCAGCCGCATGAGGAATTCCCTCCTGCTCCAGCTTGACACTGGTAAGGTGTTGAGGAGGTGCATGGCAACCGTCTTGAAGATAGCGGTGGAAAAGCTGGTGCCCAGCAGGATAGCGGCAAAGAGCTGGAGGCATTTGAGGTGGGCAGTGTCATGTGGGGCCTGCCTGGCCACATGCCTGAAGAACTTCACCTCTGCCACCGCGTAGCTCTCTACCCACGTTGTGCTGGGGGTGAGGATGGCCTCTGTAGTGTCCTGGCTGCTCAGGAAGATGTCTGAGTCACCTCGCGGCACCCCAAACGTGATGTCAATGAGGATGCTTTTCCCGGAGGCGTTTGTCAGCTGCAGCTTGCAGGAGCGGCTGGAAGGCAGTACCTTCATGCTGTAGCGCCGCGCCTGAGGCATCTCTTCCCAGGCTGAGCTCACCAGGTTCTGCAACCACTGGGCGGTTTTGTGCACATCCAGGTAGGAGCCAGTGCAGAGGGTGCCGAGGAGGCCGGCAGACGGATTTTTCCTCAGCTCCTCCTCCTGGGGGTGGTGGAGGTAGAACGGCATGTTCTCCACCAGCTGATCCCTGCTGCAGGTACACGCCAGCTCCACGCGGACGCGGGAGTCCTTTGCCGGCATCTCCGCTGCATTGCCCAGCTCCAGGTGGAAAACGTGCCCACGGGGGGGCTTAAGGGGCACAAGCAGGCGGTACACAGCATCATGCCCATGGGGACTCCAACCTTCGAAGGCGCTGCCCACCCCGATGGCTGGCTGCAGGACCGGGAAGAAACTGTTGGACAAGTGCTCTTGCAGGACAGCCAGGAGGTCGCCCACCAGCTCCTCCACCACGCGGCTCCTGTAGGCCAGGCGCTGCACTGATGACCGGATGCGCTTTGCAAACCTCCCAAACACACGCTTCTCATAGTCGCCAGAACCTTCTCCTGCACATTGTTCATTGCCGCACTCTGTGCTGCTGCCTGAGCTCTCCTCTGCAGCGCTGCTGCCTGGCTGGGGGCTCCTTTTGCTGAGGCACCAGCAGAGCCTGAAGATCAGGACGAGGACTGCAGCGAGCGCCCAGACCTGCCAGTGCTGCAAGGCAGCGAAGAGCAGGTCTCCCCAGGCCGAGGCACTCTGCTCCATGTCCTGCAGCAGCCGAGTCATGGGCTGGCTCAGCTGCTGCGCGTGCTGCCGCATGTGCCTGCAGGTGGCCTCACCCAGCTCCTGGCAGACCATGTGCAGGAGCTGGAGGATGCTCTGCACGAGCAAGGTGAGGAAGGTTGTGTCAGCCATGGCCTGTGGGAGGAGGGAGAGAAGGGGTTGAGTGGGGCTGGGAGGGCAGGAGGTGGTGGCGCAAGGGCCCTGCAGCTGCACTGCAGGGAGCTGGGGGCAGGCAGGAGAGGGGGCGAGACAGCTGGGGGGCAGCAAGGCCTGCGCCCAGCCCCGGCGGTGGCGGTGGCAGCGTGCCCGGCCCCAGGCGCTCCCGCCAGCAGCTGGGCCCTTGATGCAGGATGAGAACCCACCCCCCCAGGGGCCCGCCGTTCTGCCCAGGCCCCGCTCCGGCCCAGCCTCCCGCCGCCTGCGCACTCACCTCTGGCTCAGGCTGTGCTGGGGCAGCGCTGCCTGCGGGCGCCTTTTATAGCTGCCCTCATTGTGACACGGCCCCTCTGATGTCACAAGCGCCAGAGCGCATCACTGGCATGGCCGCCAACCAGCCCCCCCGCCTCAGCGCCTCACAGCTGCCCCCGGCAACCAGAGCCCCGACAGACACAGAGTACAGGCCCAGCCGGCAGGACAGGGCTGCCAGTTGCTCTGCTTCCACTGCTTTAGTCGCCCCCACAGAGCATTTGCCACTGTCCAGGAGTCAGGAGAGAGAGAGATAGTCTTGGCCACTTTTCTCCTTCAGCAACAGCTAACGCCAGCTGGACGGCTTTTCCCTCTGCAGATTGACTCCGCTCACCTTGTCCTTGAGCAGCTTCTGCCACTCGTCCTGTAGGACTCCACACCACAGCATTCCACCTTCGATGCTTTCCTACAGTACGACAAGCCCCATCAGTAACCGGAGCATGCTGGTTCTCATTAGCTGAGAGAATGAGAGTTCATGATATGGTGGAGCTTCCTCAGCACGTGTCACCACCTCCTCTGGTGGCACCCCAAAGGCCTTGCCTTCGGGCCAATTTGTGATCACTTCTACCATTCCTGGGCAATTAGGGTTTCCTAATAACATAACCATCAAAAGCAAATTAAGGGGGGAGAAACTACCAGATTCTAAACTTGAGTACATTCGTGCTTATTTCATGCTTATGTTCATTCTTCAGTATATGAGTGCTTATGTACATCTCAGGCTTTATTCACTTAAGTAACTTTATTAGCCACACAGCAAGGAATGCTGAATGGAGGGAAGGTTTTTTCATAGACAGAAATTTATTTTTCACTTCACAGGAATGGATAGAGAAAGAAAAAAAAGAACACCTGATGACATTTCCTAATGTGGTTAGACATTGAGATGAAATGATGAAATGACTCTGGATTTTGGCCTTTCACTACCTGACAGGTTCACCAGATTTATAACTGACAGTTTAGTGATTGCTTCTTTGCAAAATTGGTTCTGTTTTACCTCAAACCAGGACATTCCACCCCTTATTCCACACCATTTGCATCTTGCTCAGATTACTATTACTTTTATCTATCAAATTTACACGCACACAGATTATATATATGATATGGATACATGCAGGTCACTTATCTGTGGTTTACGTTTATATACAAAAGTTTAAGCCCATTTAGTTCATGATTGCAGGATCTCATCTCAGGGCAGGAAAGATGGTACGAAATTCATTCCGGTTCGTGCCCATGGGTAGCATGTTCATCTTGAAGAGTTTGCTGGACACCACTTGATGAAGCTAGCTCAGGTTTCATCACCCCCGTGTTATCCTGAAAAACACTTATTGAACACTGTTAGTATTATGTAGTGATCAGCATCATACAGCTCAGGATTGAGTAATCTCACCAAGGGTTAAATTCCCTTGGGGTACACATTGAACTTCTCCATCCTTCAGCATCACCCACCAAGTACATCCAGGTCCTTGAGCAAAAACAGTCCCACGAATGGGTTTGCTTTAGCCTGAAGCAGGAGAAACCCAGTTTTCCTGAACAAATTCCTTTCATGCACCACAGGGACTTTATCTCCTCCTACAGTATGTAAAGGGTCTGATTGAGCAGGACCAGCTCCATTGATGGATCCCCTGGTGTTAATTAGCCAGGTAGCTTGCTCTAAACGCTTGTCCCAATTTTAAAGGTTCCACCTCTTATAGCTTTTAGGGTGGTTTTTAGCAGTCCATTGTATTGCTCAATCTTCCCAGAAGTGGGTGCATGATAGGGGATATGATATATCCACTCAATGCCATGTTCTTTTGCCCAATTACTATTATGGTGGACCTTCCTCAGCACGTGTCACCATCTCCTCTGGTGGCATCCCAAAGTCTTTGCTTTTGGGCCAATTTGTGATCATTTCTACCATTCCTGGGTGATTTGGGTTTCCTATTCGAGCTCGCTGCGTGATTATGGCAACCCACTTACTCCAGGTAGCATCGGTGGCGTGATGAGTAGAAGGAACTTTACCCTTGAACATCCATCCCAGTACTGGTAATGGGGGTGCCAGGAGGAGCTGTGCCTCAGGACCAATTACTTCTGAAGCAGCTCTAACTCCTTCCTATGCTGCCAAGATTTCTTTCTCAGTTGGAGTATAGTTGGCCTCGGAGACTTCGACCCCTAGAATCCCAGGGGTCGACCTCAAGTCTCCCCTGGTGCTTTCTGCCAGAGGCTCCAGGTAGGGCCATTGTCCCCAGCTGCGGTGTAGAGCACATTTTTAATGTTCCGTCCAGTTCGGACTGGTCCAAGGGCTACTGCATGCACAATCTCTTGTTTAATTTGCTCAAAGGCTTGTCGTTGCTCAGGGCCCCACATAAACTCATTTTTCTTTCGAGTCACTTCATAGAGAGGTTTCACAATCTGACTGTAAGCTGGAATATGCATTCTCCAGAAACCCACAACACCTAAAAAGGCTTGTGTTTCCTTTTTATTAGTAGGTGGGGACATAGATGTTATTCAGTTAATTATATCCATTGGGATCTGGCGACGGCCATCTTGCCACTTAATTCCTAAAAACTGGATTTCTCGTGCAGGTCCCTTGACCTTACCTCTTTTAATGGCAAAACCTGCTTTCAGAAGAATCTTAATTATTTTCCTACCTTTGTGGAAAACTTCTTCTGCTGAATTACCCCACACAATGATATCATCGATGTATTGTAGGTGTTCTGGAGCTCCACTCTTCTCCAGTGCAGTCTGGATCAGTCCATGGCAAACAGTAGGGCTGTGCTTCCACCCCTGGGGCAGTCGATTCCAGGTGTACTGGACACCCCTCCAGGTGAAAGCAAACTGTGGCCTGCACTCTGCTGCTAAAGGAATAGAGAAAAAGGCATGAGCAATGTCAATTGTAGTATACCATTGGGCTGCCTTTGACTCCAGTTCATACTGAAGTTGTAGCATATCTGGCACAGCAGCACTCAGTGGTGGTGTAACTTCATTCAGGCCACGATAGTCTACTGTTAAACTCCAGTGCCCATCAGACTTTCGCACTGGCCATATAGGGCTGTTAAAGGGTGAGCGAGTTTTGCTGATCACTCCTTGGCTCTCTAGCCGGCGAATCAGGTTATGGATGGGAATCAGGGAGTCTCGGTTGGTGCGATACTGTCGTCGATGCACCGTGGCAGTAGCAATTGGCACCTGCTGATCTTCAACCCTCAGCAGTCCCGCAACAGAAGGGTCATCTGAAAGACCGGGTAAGGTAGACAGCTGTGTAACATCCTCAGTCTCTACAGCTGCTATACCAAAAGCCCACCGATACCCTTTTGGGTCTTTAAAATACCCTCTCTTGAGATAGTCTATGCCAAGGATGCACGGAGCATCTGGACCAGGAACAACGGGGTGTTTCTCCCATTTATTCCCAGTTAGGCTCACTTCAGCTTCTAATACAGTCATTTCTTGAGATCCGCCTGTCACTCCAGAAATGGTGACAGTTTCTGCCCCTTTATGATTCAATGGCAATAGGGTACACTGTGCACCAGTGTCCACCAGGGCTTTATACTTTTGTGGCTCTCATGTGCCAGGCCATCGAATCCACACAGTCCAATAAACTCGGTTGTCCCTCTCCTCCTCCTGGCTGGAGGCAGGGCACCTCTAATGTTGACCGTAGTACCTACGATTATCAGATCGGTTCCTACCTGGTCCGTAGGATCGCCTACCGTAGGTTGGAGCAGCCTTCTTCCTGTAAGAATCCTTTCTCCTACCTGCTTCATTCTGCAGCTCAAGCACCCGTGTCTGTAGGGCTGAGGTAGGTTCTCCATCCCACTTCTTCATGTCTTCTGCATATTCACAGAGGCAAAACCACAGGATATCTCGCATCGGGTTTGATTTGTCTTGAGTCAGAGGGTGCTTTTTCTCTTGAGTAGGAGGGTGTTTCCTCTTAGCAGCTGCAACATGAGTCTGTACAGGGAAAGAATGGAGTTTTTCCTCCACCTTGGTTAGTTTATCAAACAGTTTATCTGTTTGCTCAACTAATTTCTGGGTCATTTGCTCAATTTTCTCAGTCAGTTTCTCAGTCATTTTCTCGGTGGTCACAGTCAGCTTTTCTATGGCTGCCACAGAGAAGGGACGAGAGAGACTGTCTTCATACTGTCGTACCTTATTAACCACTTCATTTACAGTTGGTGTGTCAGTATCAGATCTTCCCCAGACCATTGTTGACAATGTGTGGGAATATGTTGATGGTGCACTTTGTACAAACTTTTTTAGCATAGATCGTTTGCATGGCATTTCCTCAGGGTCTACTATCACTTACCCATCACTATAAATCACCTCTCGCACAGCCAGTTCTCTCAGGTACTTAATACCTTTTCCCATGTTGGTCCATTTACTTGGACGGCATTCGATATCGACCTTAAAGGGATACCTGCGCTTTATGGCTGACACCAGTCACCTCCAGAGACTGAGAGTGTTTGTCTTTCTCCCAATTTCTTCATCAATCCCTCCATCCTTGGCCAGGTTTCCCAATCGCCTAGCTTCTCTGCCATCTAAATCTAGGGTATCTGCCCCACTATCCCAGCATCAGAGCAACCAGGAGACAAGTGTTTCACCTTCATGACGACTAAAGTCCTTCCTGATATTTCTCAGATCTTTCCTAGAGAAGGATTTAACAACTCCCTTTACATCTGAGTCCTCCTGTGGTGAGGCTGCCCCAGAAGGGGCCTCTGCAGCATCTGCTCTAGAAGGAGTCTCGCCTCTGTCTGTTTTCAAAGGTCTCTTTCCCTTATCTGGTCTTGAAGGACCCTCCCCTGGATCTTCTTCAGAACTCTCCCCCAAGCTATCTGACTTGAGGTGGTCTTTGTCGTAAGGGGCAGGGGAAGGAGTTGACCTCCTCTTCTTCCTCCTGGTTACCGGGGCGGCTTGTACCGATTTTGATGGAGTTTGAGTAGTTTTGGTACTGGTTGTAGTGGCTGCAGTAGGTTGTGCCGGGACAGGCGGCGGAGTGGCTTGTGCCGCTGCGGGGGGGGCACGGCTTGTGCCGGGATGGGCGGCGGAGGGGCCGGTGGTGTTGCAGTGGGGGGGGCGGCTGCTGGTGGTGCCAGTGCCGTAGGGGGGGCGGCTGCCGGTGGTGCCGTCGCTCTGGGGGGGGCGGTTGCGGCCGGGCCGGGCGGGGCCGCGGTTCGCGCCGCTGCAGATCGCCGAGCGGCTGCGCGGGTCTGAGTGGCGGCAGCGCACGGTCCCCTACGTCTCCCCCTGCACAGATGTTTCACATGAAACCACCCCTGCACCACATTCAGGAGCCCCAACAACAAAATCACGATCTTAACAAGGTACCAGTCCTTATCCTCAGAGCCCAGGAGGTTTCCATGCCCCAGCTCTGAGGGTGTCACATCAGCATAAATATCAAAGGGCGAAGTAAACATTCCCCAGGTAGAACCGAAAGTATAATTAATAACAGAATCCATCACCTGATGCCCGAGATATACAGGTAGAGCCGTTACCCAACTCATTGTGTTATACATCTGAATTGCAAACCACACCAAAACAGCACCTTTAAACCTTCGCATAAAAAGACAAAGAATAAATGAAATTTGCAACACCTTTGGCAGGTTAGACCAAGTTGACTGCATTAAGGTCCAACAAAGCTGTTTAAAGGCATGATACACGATTTCGTCTAAGAACGACATGATGCAAACTGTCTGTTCTAATCTCTGAGCAAACTGGAATTCAAACTATTTGGACAATTTATCACAGCTCTGGTGGTGCACTGCTCGGGCCCCACGTTGGGCGCCAATTAATCTGTCGTGGTTTAGGCCAAATCCACCACTGGGGACCCGAGGGACCCCAAACGGGACCGACAGATGCTCCCCTCTACCCCTCTTCAAAGAGAGAGGCAGAGGAGGAAAAAGAGACTTAGGAGTTTAGAAGGAACTAAACTACTTTAATGAAATATTAATAATAAAATAAAAAGAAATAATGAAAAATATATACAAAACTGTATCAAGCTCCCGAGATGATAATCACGTCACCAGCTGGCACTGGGGCAGTCCCAGGCTGGACTCAGTGACGGACGGGAACTGGATTCCGGATCGGCATTCAGGATGGGGATCACAGGCAGACAAACAGAGTCCCCCTCAGACATTGGCCATTGAAGGAAGAGCGCTGACCCTTTGATCCCTCAGCTTTTATACTGAGCATGAGGCAGATGGGATGGAATACCCTGTTGGTCAGTTTGGGGTCACCTGTCCTGTCCGCTCCTCCCCGCAGGTGGGACCCCACTATGCTTTTCCGCTTCCGACCCTCCAACGGGGCAAATAACAAAGTTGTTTGGCCATGGGGGTTATAGCAATGAGTATAAGCAGGAGCCTCTCTGCATCCCACGCCCGGGCATCAGCTGTAACCATTGGTCTGACCTCTCTGAGAGAGTGAACACTGTCTGCACAATATGCAGTTAACTTCAGTAGTTAGAAGAGGCCCCGCTAAGAAGCAAAGTTACTGAACAAAATTGGTTCTGTTTTACCTCAAACCAGGACACAGGTAGAGTTTCGTTCCATTAAGGCTCTTTTTATTAAAATAAATATTTAAATTATATAAAGAAATAAATGCTTCTCTTTTCACATTAGATAACTCCCTGGAGACAGCAAAAGACAAACAACCCCAAACCAGCCCAAATGACAGGGGCTTTGGTGAGAAATCAAGAGATGGTAAATGCTTTCTTTCCGTGGTCATGACAAATCCAGTTTTAGGAATCAAGTAGACGGTAGATATTCCAGAAACAGAGGAAAACTCTCTTTGAGGAGACGGTAGTTCAGCACGTTGTCGTTGGGAAGGTAAGTTGGGCAAACACGACTGTAACCACCACCACAGATGTTTCCCATTTGTCTGTAATGTGGTTGCGTGCGCTGCGAGGCGCGAGCGTGCGGCTCAACCATGGAAGTTGACGACGTTCCTTCTTCACTCTGCCCTTAATGAGGTCACACCCATCTTTCTGGCTCTCGCTTAAGGTGCGTTAGCTAATTTCAAAGAGAGTTACTGTCTCCAAAATAAGGGGGGGGGGGGGGGGGGGGAAACTGTCTTAACCCACTACTTCATAACTTGAAGAGGAAAATTTGTGTGCCTGCTGCTGTTCCAAATGAGGTCTAAGAAATGTAACTACAATAACAACTAGTCACCCGGAGGTGATCACAGCGTTGTTCTAATAGTGCACATCTCACAGCAGCTGTTGGTGGTGTTGGCAAAAAAAAAAACCCCAAACCCCAGAGTTACTGTCTCCAAAATAAGGGAGGTGGGGGGAATAAACCATCTTAACTTCTACTTCATAACCTAAAGAGGAAAATTCGTCTAAGAAATGTAACTAAAGGTCTAAGAAAACTAACTAAAGGTCTAAGAAAAGTAACTAAAGGTCTAAGAAATGTAACTAAGGTCTAAGAAACGTAATTAAAATAAGAACTCTAATAGTCCATGTGTCACAGCAGCTGTTGGTGGATTATCTCCCACACCATCTTCTTGCGGAAGTATGGCATGTGAGTCTGAAAAGAGAAGAGAAATCCATTAAATAATGACGTCACGGTAGAAAGAGGCGGCAAACAGGCATAAACGCCCAGCGGAGTCCTTAATATGAAGTTCCCTTTAAGAACTGTCAACCGTTTGGGTACAACACCCCACGCGGCTCCTAAGAGGGTGACACGACAACCCGACAAAACCAGATTGACTTGACCGCGCGACAGCTTACAAGCACGCTAACAAAAGACCGGTCTAAAGCGAAATCAATAAAAATAAGCGCTGTCTTGACTGGTCAAAGGGTAGAAGCCATTTCTCCAAAAGATACCGAGCCCAGATATGCCAAACCTGCTGGCGGCAGTATCTTGCCCAAGAGGAATCTCACCGGCAGCAGCTCCCAAAGGCGGGGATGGAGAACCACAGCTCTGCCCTGCCCAGGCCACTTGGAAGTTCTGACCCCAGCAACTACGCACCAAAACGGGGCACGAAACCTCAGCCCCTGCCCCGGACACAATTAAGAGCTGCTGCGTAACCTCCCTAGCTCCTGTCCCTGCGCGAAAGGGGCTGGAGGGGTTTATGACCTTCACTCACCTGGGTAAAGTTGAACGGTTTCCCTCTGGCGATGTACTCTGCGTATTTGCACATAAAGACGCCGCAGTCGCTTCCGTTCAGCTGCTGAGGGATCTCCTAAGGAATGCAAAGAAGATGGAGGATTTCCCTCCGTCTCAAAAGAAAAGCAACTTGGAAGTAGCGCACATTCCCCACACCGCCACTGCGCTCACTGCACACTCCTGACCCTACTTGCGTAATCCCGAATACCCACTCCCGCCCACGAGGAACAGACCCAGTTCACTGCGCACCATCCCTCCCCTCTGCCTCCCGGACTCGGACACTACAATCCAAATTCTTGGCAGGCCCAGAAGGGGCAGCAGCCCTCCTCCCTGCGAGGCCTCTCGAGGTTCGCACCGCCTTTTTCTTAAGTGACCTTTCTTAAATCCAGTCTTTAGGGACTGCTTTTTACTATCAACTCCTCGAGAAACATCAGCTCAACCCTTTGCTTTGTCACGTGCCAGGATCTGGGCCCCAAAGAAGCACTGACAGTTCCCATTTCAAACCCAAGTGGTGCTCACGTACACGTGGCTCCATTCTGTGAAGAGTCCACTCTGAAACATTCAGCTCCAGGTTTCTTTTTTCCCGGCTTTCTTTTTGCAGGTATTGCTGGTTAAAACAAAAGGAAAAAACATAAATCCCTTTTCATCTCTGTAATTTAGGCCAACAACAAAATAAAGTGGATGAAGGATCACAGGAAGATGAATGGCAGGACAGTAAAATGTCAGAGGATCCTCACAGCAGCTGATTTAAGGCTGATTTTGAGGAAAAATCCCAATCTGAAACTTACAAACACGGGGATAGGCTGTGAGCTACTGGTCAAGAACGAGGCCAACGATTCCATTGCTTCGGAGAGGTCAAAAAGCCCCAAATCACATCTTATCAGAGGACCAAGAGACAAACCAATCAGGCAACTGTAATGCCATAATTCCACCGGGTGCCTTGATCCCACATCCTGGGCTCCGACTAACAAAGTCGGTACACGTGTGCCACGGGACTATGGCGTATTTGGCTGTGCCTATCACGGGAAGGTGGCAGAATCCAGGCACCCCAGACCCTGGGCGGAGGGGACGCTGTGACACCAGATAAGCAGTCGATGCCAGACAACTCGCAGCAAGCAACACCAAGATTCCTGGTTGGTTATCTACAAGCCATGTGAAAACTTGCAGTCGCCTTACAGGGACTAAATCTAAAAACCCTCTCCTCATTCACACCATAAAAGCAGTGACGGAGAGGTTACTTAAAGCAAAGTTTGACAAATCTTGTCCCCTTTCTGGCCCAGCGAGTCCAAGTACGTGATGGTCTTCTTCCTGAGATCTATGACCTGTGATTAAAAGGTGACCATTAGACAAAGCACAACCTTCTGCCGCACACCCCCCAACACCTAAATGACTTCTCTTGCCAGTTTTTGCTCCCCGTCCAATTCTAAAGAAAAAGCCTGTGGGACTCACGGCTAGTGTCCAGTGCGCTCGCAAGTTCACAGGCACGAAGATGATGTCCTGCTTGAAGACATCGACACTTCTGGTCCACGTTCTTACTGCTTCGTAGCCCCCAGATGTTAGTTTGGGATAAAAGTAAGTACTGAACGCGTGGACCGCTGGATAGCCTTCCTTCTTGCCCCTTTCCATCAGCAGACCCATTTAGAAATTAACCACCTGTACCATAAAGAGTAACTGTGAGGTGTAAAAATAAGACGCTGCCTTCCCCAATGAAAAATACACCACCACCCCTTTTCTGGCCACCCTTAAGCACGCAGCGGAGAGAACTCCAGCCTCAGCTGTCAGCTTTTGTTCCCAGAATTTCACACGGGGTTACATCGGCAGTTTGATCAAAACACCTGCCCCCCACACCAAAAACCCGGACGAACTCCTGGAAGCTGCGTCATACAAGAAGTAACGGAACTTCCAGAAACGCTCGACCCTTCAATACCTCAAATAAGACCTGTACAGAGATTTCTAGGCTCTGCCACGGAGGTCGTCAAAGAACGTTGACGGGACTTCTGTACACGGCGGAGGGGTATTTTTCAATAAAGGCTGAATGAGACTGTCCCTGTGCTGCAGCTGGTTTTACCTCATCATTTAGCCAGCAAAGGTTCCTGAGCGTGCAGATGTCCTCACGAGTGACCTTTAGTTTGAAGGCACTGCTCATGATCTCATCTGGCTCACCTCTGCCAAATGGGGCACTGACCTCTCTCTCCATGGCCTGAAAGGAACAATTCAATGGGGAAGGACTTGTGAAACAGAGCATGGAGCACGCTGACCTGGGGGCAGCTTTCCACTGAAACACGGCCTGTAAATTCAGCTCAGGTGACAGAGCAACTGCCTCCGACGGTTTCTTGGCTCAGTGAGCGATAGCGCTTTTGCTTTGCTTGCTTAGTTTCAGCATCCCAACTTTGAACTTTAGAGCCCAGGCTTGCTGCCATTTCTTTTCACCAAGGACGTTGGGATAAAACCCGTAAACTCAGCAAACACGCTAAAGAAGCTGAAAATGGAACACAAGTCTGGCAAACCCCTTTCCCACGTGCTGCTGCGGCCCTCGCAATACCCAGGTGTCGTTGTTGGGACGGACACGACACTGGACATTAAGTTGCAGCAATCCAATTTTTTTATTTAACAAGCAGTGCTTTTTTATATTCTCTTACCCAGGTGCTTATCTATGCATATATTCAGCATTCTACTTTTGCCCAATACGCTCTCACATCACACGCTGTTCATGCTCTGGTCAAAGCCAGGATGTTTGCCAACCCTTATCTTTTTACTTAGCTCTTCTCAGGAGTCCCCAGTCTCTTCAAGGGTACACAGATATCTGCTCAAGGTCAATGTTAAACTCGTGTTCCGATCCCTCGGACCAGCCGAGGTTTCCCACAATTCCCCCTTTTTGTATTTGTGCTACAAATGCCGCCCCCATCACCCACTGCAGGGCCCTTTGCAGTAGGGAGATGAGACATGGCACCATCATTAGCACAACTACAACTATCAGCAATATTATTAATCCTGCTTTGACCTTTGAAACCAGCCATCCCGAGAGTCCCCAGTTTTGCAAAAGGTGATCAAAAGAGAAGAACCCATCCTCTTCCTTTAATTTTTTCATTCATTCCATTAACTCTTGTATGCGTGCATGAATGGATTGAGAATGGTCTGATAAGTTCATGCAGCACATCCCATCAAAATCTTGACAACCATGACCTTGAGCCAGCAACAAAAAATCTATTGCAGCTCGATTCTGCAGTGTGGCATGTCTGAGTCTACATCTAGTAGTAAACTACTTAAAGCTGAAGATGTAGCATTAGATTGCTTAGCCAGCCAACACCCAAGCTTGTTAAGCATAGCGAGTGCTTTAGCTGATGCCACTCCGGGGGCTAAAAAGGATGCTGCGAATATTAGGTCTCACAGCAGCACTTTTGCTCCAGGACCCACCTGTTCCTGGGTCACAAGCAACCAAAGTGCCGAAGAAGGGATGGCATCGCAGCAGGAGTATCATCAGCAAACTGCAAAAAGTTTAATACATATACAGCTTTAGTTAATCGTGCTTCAGGGGTTTCCCCTATCATTCCCCCTTTTTGTTTTTGTAAAAGGCGTTTTAGAGTCCCGTGTGCATGCTCAACAATACCCTGACCCGTGGGTGAGTGGGGGATGCCTGTGACATGTGTCACGCCCCAGAGTTGTAAAAAACAAGCTACCTTTTGTGATACATAAGCAGGACCGTTATCAGTTTTGATCTGTTGTGGGACACCTAAAACAGAAAATGCACGCTGCCAATGGCGTAAGACATCTCAAGCTGATTCTCCAGTGTGAGCAGTGGCTACGAGGGCAGAAGAAAAGGTATTGATTGATACATGTATATACTTCAAACGGCCGAATTCAGTAGTATGTGTGACATCAGTTTGCCAAAGCTGTAAAGCGCGTAATCCTTGTGGATTGGTGCCATAATATACAGGTACGTGTCCATCTTGACAATCGGGGCAGGCCGCAATAATATTGCGAGACTCAGTATTACTAAGATTAAACTGACGTTTCAAAGCACGATATCCCTGATGATAAAAACTATGCGATGCTATCGCTTGCTGTTTAACATTGGGCACAGGTCCCAGGGCCACTGCAGACACTAAAGCATCAGCTTGTGCATTGCCTTCTACAATAAATCCTGGTAACTGGGTATGACTTTTAATGTGCATCACATAATATTCCTGCTGTCGCCTCTGCATTGTTATCCATAACAGTTTCAATACACCAAACAGTAATTCATTAGTTACATTACCTAAAACAGCTTTATCTAAACGTTGTACCAGAGCGGCCACATAAGCTGAATCTGTCACAATGTTGACTGGGCCGGGGAAACTCTGAAACACCATGGTCATCGCTCGTAGTTCTACGACTTGGGGCGAACCTTCTTGATGTTCGATCTTATGTCGCCATTGTGTTCCTTGTCTCCAGACAATGGCAGCTTTTCCAGTTTTTCCTGACCCGTCTGTGAACACCGTGGGGCCCTCCACTGGGTTTCTATGACTGAGATTTTTTTTTTTTTTTGTCCAAAGGTTATTTGTGTGCCCAATTTAATCAGTGGGTGTGAAGGTAAATGGTCAACGCTTTTGCTACAGACCATTGACAAATTGTAGGCGAGTTTTTCATACCTTGTGGCAACACTTTCCACTGATACCTTTTGGTAGGCTCCATGTTATTCACAGAGGGAACAGTAAATGCAAATTTTTCTTTGTCTTGTTCTGCCAGAGGGGTGGTAAAAAAAATTTTTTTTTAAATCTAGTGCAACAATTTCCCACCCCGTAGGTATCATAGTAGGCGAAGGTAGTCCCGGTTGTAGTGCTCCCATTGTTGCCATGACATCATTAATCTTTTTCAAATCACGCAACAATCTCCATTTTCCCGATTTCTTTTTGATAACAAATACTGGGGTATTCCAAGGGCTATGTAAGGCCTCTATGTGTCCTGCAACAAGTTGTTCCGTTGCCAGAGACTGCAGGGCCGTTAATTTCTCTTGGCCAAGGGGCCACTGATCAACCCACACCGGTTTTTCTGTTAGCCATTTTAGGGCTAAAGTGGGTCGAGAAACACCCTGCAATACAGTGGTCCCGACTAAAAATCCGTAGTTATGCGAACTCCCCATTGGCCTAAGCAGTCCCTTCCCCATAGGTTTAAAGGAGTTGAGGTCACATATGGCCGCACTGTAGCCCTTTGCCCTTCTGAGTTTACAATCACAATAGGGTTAGTGGACACATAACTGTTGGCAACTCCTCTGAGTCCTGCCACTCCCAAGGCATTGGAGGTTAATGGCCAAGCAACAGGCCACTCCCGTAAAGAGATGATCGTCACATCTGCTCCAGTGTCTGCAGTCAGTCGGATCTTCTTAGGGGTGGCATCATTAAGTTCAAGAACACAATGCATTTGTGGGTGTTGATTAGATACTCTTTGCACCCAATAGACTTGTGGCTTTCCTGTAGAGCCAAAACCACCATTACCACGTGTAACGTTGTTTGTTCGTGGAACACAATTTTGAAATGGGATTAACTGAGCAAGTCGATTTCCCTTCTCAATAGTCACAGGTGGTGTAGCTGTTGATACCATGGCACATATTTGTCCTGTGTAATCAGCATCGATCACTCCAACATGTACCATAAGGCCTTGTAAGGTGGTACTAGATCTTCCTATCAGTAAGGCACTTAAACCTTTGCCAATTGGTCCCCGAGCATCCAGGGGCACCTTGTGTACCTCTTTCGTACTTATTGTCACTGCGTCGGCAGTGGATACATCCATCCTGGCTGCCCCTCTTGTCTCTCCTGATAGCCTGTCACAGAGGGTTGCTCTTGCACTACTCCCAGGAACGGATTGTTGAGGCAGGGTATTTGTGTCTGCGCACACCCTTTCGTGCTCTTCTTGCCGTTTCCCGATGGTATAGGTTGCCCATTAAAGTGATATTTTGAGTGACATTGCTTAGCAATATGTCCCATTCTTCCACATCGATGACACATCATGCTTGCAGCACCTCCTGTACTCTGCTTTTGAGGGCTAGTTCTCTGTAGCTTCTTTCTAGGGCACTCTGCTTTTACATGGCCCGACTGACCACACCCATAACATTTTAGGCTTTGCACACGCACTGCTGCCATTGCTGTTGCAAGTGCAGTCATTTTATGTTCCATAGACCCAACTTTAGCACATGCGGTTATCATGGCCTCTAACGTGGGATCACCTGGCAAAGCTTCAATTATTTTTTGGCTGTCCGCGTTACCTCGGGCTAGCTGTTTCAGTAGCATCTCACGGAGGTGAGTGCCAAACACCTGTCGCTCAATGGCTGCCTGCAGTTTTTCAACAAACGGAAGAAATGCTTCACGAGTACCTTGCTTAATAGTGGTATATTTCTGTTTTGGCTCTGCCAACTCGGCAGTAGGGATTAATGATTCAATTCCTACTTGCTTCACTTGTTCTAACACAAGGGGGGGCCATTGCGCCTGGTGCTGTGGATTATTAGATTGACCCGTCCCTGTTAATACTTCAGCGCCATTACCATAGCGAGGGTCCCCTTGTGGAAACTGTAAGTTAGCCACAGCTTGTGCCTCAGCTCTTTGTTGCCAAATGCTTCTAAAAACTGTTAACTGCACCGGCTGAAAAATAATCTGAGCGAGGTGTTGAATATCATAAGGAGTCATCACTTCTAAGGACAGCAATCTTATGAGTTGCATTACTGCAGGAGAGTTCGGGCCGTACTGAGCAACAGCTTTCTGCAAATCCTGAATCACTTTCCAGGAATAGGGCATATGTTCATGGGGCTGCCCTGATGCAGGGTCATTGTATACTACAGGAAAAGCAGCAGGCTCGGCAATTTCAGTACTAGGAGACTCGGCATGAGAAAGTGAAACAGGTATTTTCTCCGACAAGTCCCATTCACCCAATTCCATCGCTTTTTGCTTCACCTCCCTCCAAAATCGGACAGGGTTTCGGGGTTTAACCGTCACTTGAACAGGTGGTAAGTCCCAAGTTCGGGGATACTTTGAACAGAGAGGACCCCCTTGTTCTATTTGCGATTTTACATCAGTTGGAGAAGGCCAAGGGGGAGGTGGGGCAGAAGGGACAGAAACTGGAGGAGAATTGCCCCAGTCGATCAAATTGCTTTCCTCCTCATTGTCCGATTCAGGGGGCAAAGGTGGATAAGGGAACGGTGGATTAGGAGGTTCACAAGGGATGAGCACCTCCTCCGGAGGGGTCTTTTGGACCTCTTCACTGCTCTCGACTTGGTCTCTAGGCAATACAAATCCCGATCGGTTAGCACCTTCACTTGCAACTTGGTCGCGAGGTAATACATATTTATATCGTTTATCTTTTGTGTTCATCGGAAACAGTCCTTTATTTTCCCGAGCAGCAATCTCCTGCCCCTTTAAATCATCAACACGAGGTTTAGAGACAAACGGTGCAGGGGCTGCGGACAGCTGTTCACTCCCTTTCGCTAAATCTCTCTGCTCCTTAAAGTTCTTTGATGTCTCTAATAAAAGTCGCCACGTAGTTAATAACAGCCATTTTTGAGCCGTGTGTAGCTTCCTCAAAGTCTGCCCTAGTTTTGTCCATTGCGTTATACTAAATGCTGTAACCGATGTTACTTTTACTCCCTGTTCTTTTCCCCACAATAGCATTTTTTGCAAAGTCACTTCAGGGAGGATTACACCTTGCTGTTTAAACAACAGCGTCCGTGTGGAGAGGATAGTCTGCTCCTCCTTAGTTAACTTCCCTCCCATGTCCCCGGTGGCTCACCTACTACAGGTGTCTTCTTAAATATGATCCGGATCCATCAACAGGTCTGCCTGCTGTCCTCAGCTTCACTGGGCTCTGTCCCCACGACTATTTCCAGTCGTCTTCTTCCTTAAAATCACATCGGGGTCACCAGTTGTCGTTGTTGGGACGGACACGACACTGGACATCAAGTTGCAGCAATCCAATTTCTTCATTTAACAAGCAGTGCTTTTTTATATTCTTTTATCCGGGTGCTTATCTATGCATATATTCAGCATTCTACTTTTGCCCGATACGCTCTCACATCACACGCTGTTCATGCTCTGGTCAAAGCCAGGATGTTTGCCAATCTTTTTACTTAGCTCTTCTCAGGACTCCCCAGTCTCTTCAAGGGTACGCGGATATCTGCTCAAGGTCAATGTTAAACTCGCATTCTGATCCCTCGGACCAGCCGAGGTTTCCCACATTCCTCCACAATTGTTTAGATTCAGCGTACTTCTACCAAGGAATGAACCCATGCTGTCTCACCTGGAGCCCATATATATGCACTTCTAACACTGGGGAAGAGCTGATGTTCTCTTCGTTGGTCTGTAATACAACGTGATTTCCCAAGTGCACTGCCTGAAGGCTCAGCTCTGCTCTCAAAGCTGGTGCCAAGAATAGGCTCACCTCAAATAGGCCTCTTTCTCCTTGGAATAAGCAAAGAGGTCAACCTTGTGATCTGTTCTCCTGGTTTGAGTGACACAGGACTAAATTATCTTTTAATACTTGGGAAGACTGCACTTTTAGAAGGCTCTGGTTTCTGAATTTGTCAATATATTTACTTTATAGCCAACTATGGTGTGTGGGTTTCAAGGTCAAGGTTTTCGAGCTTGCCGGGTGCAGGGATGAGGAGGAGTGAGTCCTGAGCAGCTGACCCGAGCTGCCAACAGGATTATTCCATACCATGAGCATTGTCATATTCATATAATGTTTGTTGTGAAGTGCTCTCTCTCCCTTGATGGCTGCCATCCTGAGAACTGCGTCTCCTGGTGCTGGAGCCCTGAGCCCTTCCCTTCCTCCTGAAGCCGCAGCACTCGCTGTGTCCCACATTTGCTGTCCACTGCTGGGAGTGCACATCTTCCTACGGTTATAGTTGGCTGAGTATAATCCTGGTATATTTTGTATTGGTATTGGTATATTTGGTTGGACCCCACCGTGCTTTTCCACTTCCGACCCTCCAACGGGGCAAATAACAAAGTTGGTTGGCCTTGGCTGTTATAGCAATAAGTATAAGCAAGAGCCTCTCTGCACACCATGCCTGGGCATCTACTATAAAGGTCTGATCACTATGAGAGCAAACAGTGTCTGCACAATACGCTCTTAATTTCAGTAGTTAGAAGAGACCCAGCTAAGAAGCAAAGTTACTGAAGAAAATGGGCCCTGTTTTACCTCAAACCAGGACACCAGCTCTCTCTGGGTGACCTCTTGCATCACAGCTCTACCTTTCAAGTGAAGTTTCTTCTTCCTCGTGTCCAGTCTCCACTTTCCCAGCTGCACTTTGTAGCAGTTTTGCTCTCTCCTGCTTTGTCACACTTCCAAGGAAAGCTCAAAAATCTGAGAAAGCACCCTCCAGGCAGGTGACCTCACTCATCAGCCTTCTTGTGGCCTTTCACTTGACCAGACAGAAGTAACCTCACCATGATCTTCTAAACCATGTGACTGCTGCTGGCCTTTCAGCTTCTTGGAAAGACACAAACAAGCCATCTGCCTGCTGCTGTCCTGTCAGGTACTCAGACAGAAGGGACATGCCAGCCCACATCCACGTCCTCTTCCTGGATGGGGCTCCACCGTACAGGGTGATTATAAGGACATTCAACAGTGTTGGCCCAAGTGCTAATCACTGAGGGATTCTTGTTATGACTGGCTTCAAGCAGGACTTTGTACTGCTGTTGACATTTGGGCCTGATCATCTAGCCAACTTCCCTCCCATCAGACCTTCCACTGCTTCAGCCCAGAGAGCATCAATCAGGCTATAAGGAGACTGGGAGATGATGTTAAAGGCCGTGCAGAAGGCCAGGTACACAATATGCCCTTGTTTCCCCTAACCATCCTGGTCCAGCAATGCCTTTCTTGTCCTTCCAGTGTCTGGAGATGGCTGCGGGAGGACGTACCCCACCACCTTCTAAGGGACTGAGGAAGGCACACAATTCTCCCAATCCTCACCCCTGTCCTTCTTGAAGATGGGTTTGACATCTGCCTTTTCCAAGGACCCCAGAGCCTGTCTGGCTGCTCTGGCACTTTTCAGGGCACAATCCAGAGTCACAGGACAGGGTGATGGAGCAGAGAGGAGCACTTGCAATGAGCCTGTCCACGGCAGCTGAGATGACTGTCCCTGGGATGGTGGGGATTTGTTCGTGCAGTCACACACAGAAATGTCAGAGCTCTGTCGGGTGCCCACACCTCAGCTGGCCTCGGGCACTCCTCATACACACACGGGTGATCAGAGACACGAGTCCTTCCCTTGCCCGTGCAGAAGCAATGCACTGTAGAGGTCACAGTGTCTCTCTGACCTCCTGCTGCCACCCCCAGAGGCTGGGAGGCACCGCAGCCCTGCAGTGAGTCGCCCTGCTCTGCACTCCTCATGAGGAATGGACACGGGGACCTCGGTTCAAGGAAGCACATCCCAGTGCTGCATCCAGGTGTTTCCCCAGGAGATGTTACTCTCCAAGTGAAGTGACCTCGTTTGTCCTACACGCCTTCATGGCACCCCCAGGAATAGCTGATGGCATTTGTGCTCACCCGTGTCCATCTCTCCACACGCACATGATGTGCATGCTTAAGTCTCATCTGTACAATGCAAACATGGACCTTGTCATTTGGTGTCCCTCTGTGGAGGGACAAAGAACCTCTCTGAGGTGGGATGAGAGTCCAGTGCTAGAAATGGAGGTTGTTCTTGCTGGCCCATGATGGTGACCCTGGGGCAACTTCCCCGGGGCATCCAGTGGGCACAGGCACAGCCTAGACCCTGCTCTGCTGGTCCCTCATGTCTCGCGCAGGAGCCCGGCTGTGCCAGGACACTGCTGTGTGCCCCCACCCTGCATACTCCCACACTTCAGCTCTTCCCTGGGGTTTTCCTCTCTGGGGGACTTGCCAGCCCCGCCAGCCCAGACCCTCCCTGAATCTGGACACCTCCTGCCCTCTCCCCAGCACAGACCAGCAGAGCAGCCCCATTGGGACTGGTCCCACAGCAGGACATGGAGGCCAGTGAGAATGTTCACCCAGCCGGCATGCTGAGGAGATTTCCGCCCCAGGCAGCTTGCAGCTCCACCTGCCAAACGTCCTTCCCAGGATGGCATGAGAGAATTGGCCCAGGGCACCCTCAGGAAGGTCCTTTTGCCTCAGGGACAGGGCAGCCTTCCCCGAGCTGCCCCACCGCAGCAAAGGGTTCCTCTTGCCATGTCTGCCCTGCACACATGCGGTGCCCTACTCTTCTCCCACCACAGCCCATCTCCCCTCAGAGCCTCTTCCCGAGAGAGCTCATCCGTGCTGGCCTGGCCAGCCATTCCTGCACTCCCTCCCCAGGCGTCCCACAGCCCCTGAGCTGGTGGTGCGGCTCTGCAGAGCCAGGGGCTGTGGTGCCCAGGGTCATGCTGGTCAGGCTGGGAGGCAGACCCAGCTTGGGTGGCTCCTGCCCCCTACACCTCAGCACACAGATGAGGCCCCTGCAGCTCCCGAGAAGATCTCAGACAAACAAGTCAGTGCAGGGTCCTTTATTTTGTTTAAATATACAGAGAGAGCAGGTCCTTATTTATACAAAGTCTCTGGATCAAACAAGACAGGCAGATGCTGACATAGAAATAGGATAAAGGATGGCTCTGTTCTTTAGTTGACAGCATTAGTAAAACCCAGAAAAGCTAAAACCCGAAGAATCACAGAATCACACAGAATCACAGAATTTTCAGAGTTGGAAGGAACCTCTAGAGATCATCTAGTCCAACTCCCCTGCTAAAGCAGGATTGCCTAGAGCACATGACTCAGGACTGCATCCAGGCGGGTCTTGAAATTCTCCAGGGAAGGGGACTCCACAACCTCCCTGGGCAGCCTGTTCCAGTGCTCTGTCACCCTCACCGTAAAGAAGTGTTTCCGTGTATTTGAACGGAACTTCCTGTGTACTAACTTGTGCCCATTGCCCCTTGTCCTGTTACTTGGAACCATTGAAAAGAGCCTGGCTCCATCCTCCTTCAACCCACCCTTTAGATACTTGTATGCCATAATAAGGTCTCCCCTCAGCCTTCTCTTCTCCAGGTTAAAGAGTCCCAGTTCTCTCAGCCTTTCCTCATACGGGAGATGCTCCAAGCCCTTAATCATCTTAGTTGCCCTTCGCTGGACTTGCTCCAGCAGTTCCCTGTCCCTCTTGAACTGGGGAGCCCAAAACCGGACACAGTATTCCAGTTGTGGCCTCACCAGTGCAGAGTAGAGGGGGAGAATGACCTCCTTTGACCTACTGGCCACATTCTTCTCTGTGCAGCCCAGGATTCCATTGACCTTTTTGGCAACAAGGGCACATTGCTGGGCCATGGATAATTTACTGTCTACCACAACCCCTAGATCCTTCTCCTCTGAGCTACTTCCCAGCAGGTCCGCCCCTAACCTATACTGGTGCTTTACATTCTTCCTCCCCAGGTGCAGGACCTTGCACTTGCTTTTGTTGAACCTCATGAGGTTCTTCTCTGCCCAGCTCTCCAGCCTGTCCAGGTCACGCTGGATGGCAGCACGGCCCTCTGGGGTGTCAGCCACCCCACCCAGTTTGGTATCATCAGCAAACTTGACCTCATCCAGGTCATTAATGAATATATTAAAATTGGACCGAGTATTGACCCCTGGGGGACACCACTGGTTACAGGCCTCCAACTAGACTCTGTGCTGCTGATCGCAACCCTCTGAGTTCTGTCCCGCAGCCAACTCTCAATCCACCTCACTGTCACCTCATCTAGCCCATATTTCCTCAGCTTCCTAATGAGGATGTCATGGGAGACAGTGTCAAAAGCCTTGCTAAAGTCAAGGTAGATGACATCTACGACTCTCCCCTCATCCAGCCAACTAGTTATAACATCATAGAAAGCTATCAGATTGGTCAAGCATGATTTACCCTTGGTAAATCCATGTTGACCACTTCTAATAACTTCCTGTTCCTCAACGTGTTTGGAGATGACATCCAGAAATGAAAGGAAAAACCTAGCAAAGAAAGTCTGGGCCTGTAATGAGTTACATCATGTGTGATACATAGAACAAGATGGGCAGTTCATTGTTGCTTCTGAAAAGAAACCAGTCATCCATTTCCTTAGGGCATCCTTGAGCTCCTGGTTCCTCATGCTGTAGATGAGAGGGTTCATAGCTGGAGGCACCACTGAGTACAGAAATGACACCAACAGGTTCAGGGATGGGGAGGAGACAGAGGAGGGCTTCAGATAGGCAAACATGGCAGTGCTGAGAAAGAGGGAGACCACTGCCAGGTGAGGAAGGCATGTGGAAAAGGTTTTGTGCCATCCCTGCTGTAAGGGGATTCTCAGCACAGCTCTGAAGATCTGCACATAGGACACCACAATGAAAACAAAGCACACAAATGCTAAACAGGCACTAACAACAAGAAGCCCAACTTCCCTGAGGTAATCTGAATGTAAGCAGGAGAGCTTGAGGATGTGGGGGACTTCACAGAAGAACTGGTGCAAGGCATTGCCTTGGCAGAGGGGGAGTGAAAATGTATTGGCTGTGTGCAGGAGAGAATTGAGAAACCCACTGCCCCAGGCAGCAGCTGCCACGTGGACACAAGCTCTGCTACCCAGGAGGGTCCCGTAGCGCAGAAGTTGGCAGATGGCAATGTAGCGGTCATAGGCCATGACCGTGAGGAGAAAATACTCAGCTGAAATGAAAAAGACAAAGAAAAAGAGCTGGACAGCACATTCTGCATAGGAGATGGTCCTGGTGTTCCAGAGGGAATTGGCCATGGCTTTGGGGAGAGTGTTGGAGATGGAGCCCAGATCAAGAACAGAGAGGCTGAGGAGGAAGAAGTACATGGGCGTGTGGAGGCGGTGGTCGCAGGTGATGGTGGTGATGATGAGGCCGTTTCCCAGGAGGGCAGCCAGGTAGATGCCCAGGAAGAGCCCAAAGTGCAAGAGCTGCAGCTCCCGAGTGTCTGCAAATGCCAGGAGGAGGAACTGGGTGATGGAGCTGCTGTTGGACATCTGATCCCTTTGTTCATGAGGTTCTGCCAAAGGAGGAAACCACACTCACAAGTTAGGGCTGCTCTGAGCAAATCTCTTCTCATTCCGCGTGTCCTATTCTCCTCTGTCCTTCCCAAACACACATTGCCTTCCTCCTTCCTTTTAAGACCTTTTGACTTCCCCAAGTGTTGAGCTCTGCTTTGTGCTGGCCAAACACGACATGAGGAGGAGTCTTCTGCCCATGGGCTTGCGAGCAGTCACCCCTGCTCAACAGCAGTGGGCATCTGGGAAGGGTGTGGCAGCTTCTGAAAGTCGCTGTTTGCCTCGTCGGTAATCCCTGTGTCATGAAGACAAGCTGGTCAGCATTTTCAAGCAGGAGGGTGCCAGGGAAACTCCCAGAAGTGCTCTAAGTGCAGTGATCTCAGCAGAGTCATCTCACCCCCGAGCTCCACACTGCATTTTCCATAGCCCCACAGGTTTGGGTGGTTTGAAGGACTTTGGTCCCACGGACACAGCTGCATGGTGGTGTTGGTGTGTAAGCCTCACCTGAACCCCCTCTTCCTAGAGAGTATGCGGGTAAGAACAAGAGCAATATGGACAGGAGTGGAAGATGGAGAAATGCTCCTGCTGAGGGAGGACAGGGACCGATAGCACTAAGGAGTTTCTCCTCCTTGGTGTGTGGCTGCTGAGCAGGCACCTCAGCCAGAAACCCAACAGCCTTGATGTCAGAAGCTCTGCTGGGCAAGAGAGGAGACCGGGGGGTTTTCAGTAGAAGGTGCCCTCATTACAGGAGATGGCAGGAAGGTGCCCGAATCACCTTCTCATGGCACATGGGAGCTGCTCCCTCTGGGAGAGGAAAGAGGGAAAGAGCTGTCCCTGCTGGGAGCTCTTTCTCTGGCAGCGCGTCTCCTCCCCGGCAGTGCACACAGAACCCATCACAGACACTGTGTGCTCAGCTCTGTCCCGCAGACACCTCCTGGCAGCAGAACACTGCCCAGGAGCATCCCTGTGGGCACAGGTTCTGACAGGAACATCTGACTGACCCTGATAAGGCTGGAAAGGTGATGCTGGGTGCTCTCTGTAAGATGTAGGATATGGATTTTTCTTACTCCCTGATTTATTCACCTCTAAGTGAAAAAGATTTGGAGGCTCTGTGCCTTCTGAAGAACAGGGAGACAAATCTCCACGTCTCACTCCCCACCCACACACACAAAAAAGCAGAAGACTGAAAGCACAAACTCCTTCCGTTTCAGGTAGCCCCTGCCTTGAGGTTCTTCTTGAAAAGTTTCCTCTGCTACTGCCCTTGAGCTGTGAGCAGCCCTGACCCACGCAGTTCTCTCTCGGCAACACCCTGTCGTGCAAGGAGTTGCTACTTCCACACACACCTTCTCCCCACAGCACCTCTGTGGGAGCTCCCTGGGCAGGCAGAGAGCTGACCCTGGCAGGCGGCAGAGTCCCTGCCCCAGCACACAGCCCCCGGGGTGCAGGGACCCTGCTGGCAAGGACAGCCCTGCCCACCCCTGCCTGCACACCCACCTTCACACATGGCAGTGGTCCTAAGGGGAAGGCAGCTGTCGTGCCCTGTCCCTCTGAAGGCACAGCAGGGCATCCCTGCTCTAGAGCACATTCTTCACCTCTACTCTAGAGGAAGTGTCAGAGCCCTCCTGAAAGATCCCATAGACCATGGGAGGAGCAGCTTTTGGACATCTTTCCAAAAACTGCAGCTGCAATTGCCCTAACCCAGAGACTTACCATGTCAAGGGCTTTGAAAGTTTCTCCCCTGCAGTGAGCTGTCAGCATCCTCCCTCTCCAGAATGCCTTCAACCTCTCTCTGCTCCCTGCTCTGCCCTCGCTGCCTGCAGGCAGTGCCCTCAGCCCTGCTGCGCTGTGCAGAGGAGCTGCTCCTGGGCAGAGCTGTCTCTCTGCAGCGCTGCCCGCTTGCCAGGAGCTCCTTCTGTCCCAGCAGCCCGGCCCAGCTCAGCAGCAGAGGACCAGCCCACGGTGGCGCTCTCTCTGTCCCCTCTGGGCTCCCTGGAGGTGTCCCTGGGCTCCAGGGGAACCTGCTGGGAAACAGCCTGAAGGAGTCCCTCGTGTTCCCTCCCTCAGCTGGGGAGAGACGATTCTTTCCAGCGCTGTTTTTTCTCTTACCAGAGTCAGATTTGAGTACTATAAAGCCTTTTTCCTTTCCTGTCATTACTCAGGACATTCAAACAGAGACAGGAAGGGATCTCCTTTAGCCCTGGTGAGGGAAGGGAATCAACAGAGTCCGTTGAGGCATTTCACCCTGGGATCAACTCTTTGGGCTTTAAAGGGGACTGAACTCCATTCTGTGCAGATGACAAACCCATAGGAGTTTGGGTTCCTCTTGCTTCGATCCTGGAATGCACAAAATAGGCACCTGCATGTGAGCTCCTTGTCTCTGCTCCCATGGTCACTACTCATGGGTAGAGTTTGAAGGAACGTTAAAGATCATCATGTTCCAACCCCTGCCTTGGGCAGGGACACCTCTCAGTTGACCACGTTGCTCAAAGCCCCGTCCATCCTGGCCTTGAGCACCTCCAGGGTTGGGGCCTTCGCAGCTTCTCTGGGCAACCTGCGCCAGTGCCTCACTACCCTCACAGGAAAGATTTTCTATCTAATATCTAATCTAAATCTACCCAGTTCCACTTTAAAAGGGTTTACCCCTCGTCCTATCACTACAGTCCATGTTCAGGAGTCCCTCTCCACCTTTCCTATAAGCCCCATTTAGGTACTGGAAAGTGCTATAAGTCTCCGCAGAGCCTTCTCTTCTGCAGGCTGAACAACTCTCTCAGCCTGTCCTCATAGGAGAGGTGCTCCAGCCCTCTGCTCATCTTTGTGGCCCTCCTCTGGACTTGCTCCAACATGTCCTTGTCCTTCTTCTGTTTGGGGCTCCAGAGCTGGACGCAGCAGTCCAGGTGGGGTCCCACGAGAGCAGAGTAGAGGGGTGTAATCACCTCCCTTGACCTGCTGGCAACACTGCTGGGCATGCAGTCCAAGATGCGGTTGGCTTTCTGGGCTACAAGTGCACATGCCCCACTATGTCCCAGTATGTAGCCTTGGCAAGTCCATGCTGACTGCATTTGGACACATTCTTCTCTTTTTGGTGCCCAGAGATGTCACACACAAGGACTCTGACTGATGGCACACTCCTTACCAGTTTGAGCTCTACAGCCAGTAGTTCCTTGAGTGGCACTTTTGGCCTAGGTCAAAGTTGGTTCCAACACTTGATTGTCCTCTCTCACAAGAGACCTCTATCAATCCAATGACCTTTCAAAAATTATATTCCGCAGAAATATTGATCTTCCCCTGCAACTTCATTCCACTATTCTGCCTGTTATACAGTGCATTTAATGTCTCTCATCTTTCAGACCTGTATCACCTGTTTATATACAATGACCATTTCTAAAGTCAGCTTTTCAGATGCAAACTGTCTCAACAAAGGCCTTTTCTATTGCACTCCACTTCTCCTGCCCTTACTCTTTGGTCATTCAGAGTCCTGTCACCTATCCAGCTGCTGCTTTGAGCTTCAGGGAGTTACAAGTTTGCCTGTCTTTCCATCGCCTAATTATCTCCTTTAGCCAAGTCTGTAACTATATCTATCTTTTTGTACCTGTCCATCTAAAGCATTTCTGACAAGATCATCCCTTGTAGCAAAGCAACCTCATTAGAAGCAGCTTGTCCTGAGCATCTGGTTGCAGAGGGTGTTTTATTGTTTATCAAACTTGATCATGCTTTACTTTTCTCTGCTTGCAAAGAGGAAAACTCCTCCTGTGCCTGGGTGCAGCTAGGTCTCTGAGGAGCGCAGGAGGGAGATGGTGCAATGGAGCTGTAACACCCCGCTGCAGACTTCAGTGGAGAAGTCTGAGGTAAGGAAAAGTGATGCAAATCCCAGCTGGCCAATGACAGGGATGGTGAGGAAGGGGATGTGAGGAGCAAGGCTGTCCATACAGTCTCAGACCTCAGGGGACTGCTTTTCCTGGCTGCCCAGACCTCCTGAGAAGACCGTCTGCATCAATATCAACTGCTGACTGCTTCTATCCCCTCTTCTCTCTCTGAAAAGTTCATAAAAAGAACCTTTGAAATAAATGAAAAAATATTTTCTATTAGGTTCTCTTTAAAATCTTCCTTCTAAATTACACTGTTAAACAACTCCAACTAGCTCTATTGAAAACTTGAAGAAAATTACAGGGAGAGAAATAGCTCGTTAGGAATTTCTGTCCCTTAACGAGCCCCATGGTGTATTGGGCCCTGACTCCATCAACCTCAGACACTAAGAGGAGACTGAACAAGTGCTCAAGAAGTCCAAGTCAGAAGCAAAGCACCTGGCAGCCTTGATTGGCCCCACTGAGGGTCGTTACTGCCAAAGACTCCCCATGGGCTCGTTAGAGGAGATAACTGGAGGCTGTGGCTGTAGGTAGGCAAAGGCACTGTGCAGGTAGCTGTAATGCCAAGGAACCCCTTGGCTTGGTTGATGCAGCAGAAAGGCCAAATCCTGACCCCCAGGCCCTGGGAAGGCAGGTCCTGCCCCTCACTGGTGGCTCAGGGCTCTTCCTGGGGGTGGTGGGGTGTGAGGGTGAGTGAAGCCGAGTGTAGGAAAACCGCACACCACCTCCCGGCTTCCCCAGGCAACAGGGAAGAAGAAGCCAAGTGCAGAGCCTCACCAGAAAGTGCCTGTGTTATGGTTTGAGAAACCCCTCACAATTTTTTGTCATTTAGACAATCACTCTGTCACCCGATGACCCCTGCCCACCCAGGAGCGGGGAATCAGGCAAAAAACAAGCAAACACATGGGTTGAAATATAAACAGGTTTAATAGACAAAGATTGGATAATTTACATTAATAACACTAAAGAACCAATACAGATCCAGATAGCAATACAAAATATACAAGGACTACACTCAGCCACCGATATCAGTCAGAAGCTGTGCACTCAGTGGACAGTAAATGTGGGACACTACGAGCGCTACGGCTTCGGGAGGAGGGGGATCTGGCACTGGGCAAGAAGTTCTCAGGATGGCAGCCATCAAGGGAGAGAACGAACTTTGCAGCAAACTTTCTAATCGATATTGAATATGACGATGCTCATGGTATGAAATAACCCTGTTGGCAGCTTGGGTCAAGTGCTGAGGTCCCCGCACTGGGAGAGCTTGAAAACACTGAGACCTTGAAACCCACACACCACAGCTGGCTATAAAGTAAATATAGTCACAAATTCAGACACTAGAGTCCTCTAAAAGTGCAGTCTCACTCAAATTACTGTTATATTTGTCTTCTAATGTATATATACACACACATAAAAATATAATTCTCTAAAGCGATGAACTATTCCTTTAAGAGGTCCGGTGAATTTCTGTAGTTCAAAACGAGGAGTCCCATCTATCATAATTGTCAGCAGAACTGCTACCCTGGACTTCCGGAGGGCAGACTTGGGGCTGTTCAGGAGCATGGTTGACAAAGTCTCCTGGGAGGCAGTCCTCCAGGGCAAAGGAGCCCAGGAAGCCTGGATGTTTTTCAAGAAGGAAGTCTTAAAAGCGCAGGAGCAGGCTGTCCCCCTGTGCCGAAAGACAAGCCGTTTGGGAAAAAGACCGGCTTGGCTGAATGGGAGCTAGGGTGGCAACCTAGGGAGAAAAAGAGGATTTATGGCCTTTGGAAGGGCAGGCCACTCATGAGGACTACAAAGAGGTAGTGAGGCTATGTAGGGAGAAAATCAGAAGGGCCAAAGCCCAGCTGTTCTAGCCTAGCTGTTCTTAGCTGTTCTAAACCTGGCTTCTGTTGTCAAGGGCAACAAAAAAAGTTTCTATAAATGTATTAGCAATGAAAAGAAGACGGAGGATAATCTCTGTCCTCTGGTAGATGGGACCGGTAACATAGTGACCAAGGATGAGGAAATGGCTGAGGTACTTAATGCCGTCTTTGCCTCAGTCTTCAGCAGTAGAACCAGTTGTTCTCTGAGTGCCCAGACCCTTGAGATGGAAGACAGGGATGGGGAGCAGAATGAAGCCCCTGTAATCCAAGGGGAAATGGTGAGGGACCTACTTCAGCACCTGGAGGTACACAAATCAATGGCACTGGATGGGATCCACCCAAGGGTTCTGAGGGAGCTGGTGGAAGTGCTCACCAGTCCACTTTGCATCATTTATGAGCAGTCCTGGCTAACCGGGGAGGTCCCAGCTGACTGGAGGTTGGCAAACGTGACACCCATCCACAAGGAGGGCCGGAAGGAGGATCCAGGGAACTACAGGCTGGTCAGTCTGCCTGGGAAGGTCATGGAACAGATCATCCTCAGTGCCATTACACGGCACATGCAGGAGAACAGGGTGATCAGGCCCAGTCAGCATGGGTTTGTGAAAGGCAGGTCATGCCTGAAAAACCTCATCTCCTTCTATGACAAGGTGACCTGCTTAGCTGATGATGGAAAAGCTGTGGATGTTATGTACCTGGATTTTAGCAAAGCTTTTGACACCGTTTCCCACAGCATTCTCCTGGAGAAACTGTCTGCTCATGGCCTGGACAGGTGTACTTTTCGCTGGGTAAAAAACGGTCTGGGTGGCCATGCCCAGAGAGTGGTGGTGAGCGGAGTTCAATCCAGTTGGTATCCGGTCACAAGTGGTGTCCCCCAGGGCTCGGTGCTGAGGCCAGTTCTCTTTAATATCTTTATCAATGATCTGGATGAGGGGATTGAATGCCCCCTCAGTAAATTCGCGGATGACAGTAATCTAGGTGCGCGTGTTGATCTGCTTGAGAGGAAGTTTGCTCTGCAGAAGGATCTGGACATGTTGGACTGATGGGCCGAGGCCAGTGATGTGAGTTTCAACCAGTCCAAGTGCCGGGTCCTGCACTTGGTCACAACAACCCCATGCAGCACTACAGGATTGGGGCAGAGTGTCTGGAAAGCTGTCCGGCAGAAAAGGCCTTGGGGGTGTTGGTGGACAGCCGGCTGAGCATGAGCCAGCAGTGTACCCAGGCGGCCAAGAAGGCCAACAGCATCCTGGCCTGTATCAGGAAAGGTGTGGTGAGCAGGACTAGGGAGGTGATCATCCCCCTGTACTCGGCACTGGTGAGGCCTCACCTCGAGTACTGCGTTCAGTTTTGGGCCCCTCACTACAAGAAGGACATTGAAGTGTTGGAGCATGTCCAGAGAAGAGCAACAAAGCTGGTGAGGGGTCTGGAGGACAAATCTTATGAGGAACGATTGAGGGAACTGGAGTTGTTTAGCCTGGAGAAGAGGAGGCTGAGGGGAGACCTTATCACCCTCTACAACTACCTGAAAGGAGGTTGTAGAGAGGTGGGGGCTGACCTCTTCTCCCTGGTGACAAGTGATAGGAGGAGACGAAATGGGTTTAATTTATGTCAGGGGAGGTTTAGATTGAATATTAGGAAACACTTTTTCACTGAACGGGGTATTAAACATTGGAATAGGCTGCCCAGGAAGGTGGTGGATTCACCATCTCTGGAGGTGTTTAAAAAAAGGGTAGGTGTGGTACTTATGGACATGGTTTAGAAGTGATTTTGTCCAGGTAGGTTAATGGTTGGACTTGATGATTTTAAAGGTCCCTTCCAACCTCAGCTATTCTATGATTCTATGATTCTTCAACACGTACTGCTGAATGGTGTTATTGCTGCCTGGGCATTTCCCCTTGTTGAACTTGGTGAAGTTCAACCTCTGCTCCTTTCTCCAGCCTGCTCAGTCCCTCAGCAGGGCAGCACAACCATCTTGTGTAGCAGCAACTCCTCTCAGTTTCATATCATCTGCAATCTGCTGAGGGTGAACTCTGCCCCACCATCCAGGCCATTAACCAAGTTGTTAATGAGTGTTGGTCCCAGTGTCGACTCCCCATACACAGATGTAGTAAATGACCTCTAGCTGGATTGTGTATCTCTGGTCACAACCTTCTGACCCCAGGTGTTCAGCAAGCTTCCAATCGACCACCCTTTCACAGACCATAGAATCATAGAACCTATGACAGAAACTCCTGTATTATTTTCTGTGTTCTCTCTCTAATCATAGAGATCTCCAGTGTCAATAATGGCACTTTTCCCCTGTTCAGCCCCACATTGCCTGACAGAATTCGGGGCAGCTACTCAATTTCATGTTCAAACCTGGGCCCAGAGAGCTACATGAGACACCAAGGCTGGCATGGACCACACGGGACCTACAAGAAAGCAGTTCCCATTCAGGGTGGATGCATCACAGATGCCCCAGACAGCATGGCAGAGACTGCTATTTGGTGTCTGTTCTGTTGTCTGATGCTGTCAGTCAGAGGCATCAGTCAGAGGCATCAGTTACCAGGTCTGTTCTGAGACAAGGCCTGACCTTTCTCTATCCCACAGCAGCACGCATTGCATGGACATGAAGCACACCACACAGGCATCTTCACTCCCTCCCTTGGTGATACAGTCAATGAAAAGACCAATAACTTGAATAGTGTGCCTGAATACATCTTGTCCTAAAGGAGAGCACTGTCCAGGCACAGCAATGGTCCATATCAAAACTCAATTGAAACTTAAAAGGAATTCCAGGGCACCAAGATGAGCTTTTGCTACTTCAGGAATAGTTAAAGAAGCCCAAGGGATAATGTAGCACCACTGCTGAATTTAGTAGGAGTAGGTGTAGACGTAGATTCCTGAACTGCAGATCATGAAAGACTGACCAAGCTTCTGGAGAAGCAGCAAACCTGCAGGTTTCTGAGGGTGTTGGCGGGCCCTGCTGATGTCCCTCACTGAAGACACCATGGAGGGAATGAGCAGACAAGTTTGTCATCCCTGGAGGCTGGTGAAGCGGGAAGTTGGAGGAAAATGAAATGTGAAGATCATTGTTAAAGCCCTCAATGTGCTTCGTCAAGCAGGATGACCAAGCCCAGATCCCAACTGTCGTGTAAGAGCATAACCTCATCAGCTGAAACAAGTGAATACTTTTAATAAAGTGTCAATGTTTTCCCATGAGATCGAATTGAGGAGTTTTCAGGATGTGCATTGATAGCAAGAGGAGACCTATGGACATTCCCCTCAATTTGCATTGTCAGGACTCCCTCTCTCAGGTTCTGAATTTGATCTCCCTCATCTTTCACGTATTTCCACCTCTCCTAACTAAACTGACCATGTCTGAAGGCACCTTTCCAGCAGCCCATCTGCACAGAAGCACTTGTGATTGCTCTCTAGATGTCTTTTCCCCTTCTTCTTTCATCGTTCAGACACCTCTCAACAATCCAGTTGCGGCTTTGAGCTTCAGGCAGTTAAAAGCTTGTGGGTCTTTCCAAAATCTGTGGCTATCAGTCTTCAGGAACCTCTTTACTTTTGTTGATTTTATAATTTCCATCTGTCTAAATCATTTTTTGCATGGTTATGCATTGTGGAAGGTGAACCTCATTGGGGACAGCTTGTACTTGGGATAGAGTTTTTGAGTGTGTTTTGTGAGGTGAATCTGTTATTTGGTTTATTAAAAAGAAGGACAAGTCCCTCTTTTCCTTTGTGCCTCCAGGTCTCTAAGGAAAGCAGTAGGCGCTGGTGCAAAGGAGCTGTAACCTCCAGCTGCAGACTGTGGTGGAGAAGTGTGATGTGAGGAAAAAGGAGGCACGTCCCAGGTGGCTGAGGAGAGACATGGTGGGGTTGGGGAGGTGTGGAGCAAGGTTGTCCATGCTGGGTCAGACCTCAAGGGACAGCTTCTCTGACCAGTCCAGATCTCCTCAGGAGAGACCCTGGATCAACATCCATCAGAGTGCAGCTATAGCCTCTCCTCTATTTTGAAACCAGTCTTTTTTCTTAGAAGCACTTTGAAATCTGTCTCCATAAGTACACTAGGAAGCTGTCCAATTAACTGTACAACAGTACAAGGAAATTGCAGGAAGAGACATGTCTTCAGTGTAACAAGCCCCACGGCATTTTTGCTGCTGAGCCCTTGAACCTCAGGTACTGAGAGGAGATTGCACAAACCTCTCCTGAAGAAGTCACAGTCAGCAGAGAAAAAGTCCCTTCGAGTATGACTAAGCCCCACTGAGGGCAGTTACTGACAAAGCCTCCCCAGGGACTCATTCGAGCAGACAACTGGAGGCCATGATTGTGGGTAGGCAAAGGCCCTGTGGGGGCAGCTGCGAGGATGAGAAAACCCTGCCTTGGCTTTCTGAAGCAGAAAGGCCGAGCCCTGAGCCCCAGGCCCTGGGAAGGCAGATCCTGAGCCAAGGGTTCGGGTGCACCCTTGAAATATCTTTGCCAATGTGGTGGTCACACTGCTCCCGCGCTTATGCACCCTTGCGTGTTCATCTGATGTCCAGGTTGTGGTATTCATGGGTGGGGACTAAAGAGAAAGGAGCCCCTGTGTCCCAGTATAGATCTTGTCCAGGGCTTGGAGCCTGACAGAACCATCTAAGGGGCAATGGGAAAGGGCTCCTGCTGCTGCAGAAAATACAATGGCTTCCAGAGTATGGGGGATACAAGCCCACCAGGCAGTGATGGGGACCACACAGCATGCTGGGTGCCACACCTCCCATCATGACCCCCATCCAGGACAGGGGTTAGGGGACCAGGCACCTTGGCTCTGCTGGGCATCTTTCCAATGAGTCCAGAAATCCCAACCCAGGGGAGAGAAAAGCCGAGACATTTCACTGATGAGAAGGCAAAAGCTGTCTGAAGCCTTGGGAACGCTACTGCAGGCATCCCACCACCTAGGGAAGAGTCCAGGAAAGTTTCCAAGAAGAAAAGACCTCACAGGCACCTAACACAGCTACAAACCTGATCCTTGCTTAAAAACATATTCACAAAGAAATGACTTCACAAACACAGATCCCAGTCACGGGCCTTCTACTGGCCAGTCACCTCACAAGCGGTGACCTCACCAGCAACCTCTTGCTGCTGTCATGTTCCATACTTGGGACCTCACAAGTACCAAGCCAGGCCATCAACCCTGTGCTACCCTAAGAGGTGCTCTGAAACACAGCACGTCCAACACCTCTGAGCTGGCTCATGGTCTCTCAGGTTCTCCGGCAGCAGCACCCTCACAGTTGGCATTCAGGCCATTTGCCTGTTGCTGACCTGTAAAGGACTCAGGCAGAAGGGACCTCCAAATACCGAGCTCACCTGTGAGGCTGGTGCTGGCCTCTCAGGAAGTAAGACAGCACTGACCTCCAAATCCATATCCAGGTGATCTGCCTGCTTCTGGCCTGTCAGAGATTGTGGCAGCACTGACCTTGTAATTAACATCCAAACCATGGGCCTGCTGCTGGGCTGTCTGGTATTCATGAAGGAAAGACCTCATGGGCACTGAACCCAGCCTTGAGCCTGGGGTTGGCCTGCCACCTGCAGAGACAGCTGTGACCCCAAAATGAGCATCCAAAGCAGACGCTGGCTGTTCAGGTATGTGGGACTATGGCAGAGGTGACCTCACAATAACATGCCAGGCCTTGGGCAGCTGCTGGCCTGTTGCCTTCTCAGGCAGAAGGGACCTCACAAGCATCTACCCTAGACATAAAGCCTTTCGCTGGACTTTCATGTCCTCACAGTATCATGTAGACTGAGAGAGGTCTTTGGAGATCATCTACTTCAATCCCCTGCTTAAAGGGAGTCGGCCAGAGCAGGTTGCTCAATAGCATGCCCAGGTCTGTTTTGAATATCTCCATGAATGGACACTCCACAGCCTCTCAGGGCAGCCTGGGCCAGTGTCCTGCACCCTTGGTGCCACAACCTTTTTTCTTAATTCAGGTGGAATTTCCTGGTTTTGAGCCCTGGGGCCTAAAGCGTGTGCCCTGTGTTGGAATGCTGAGGCAGGTGGGCTTCTTCAACCTGGTGAAACTCCTCCAGTGAGGGTCATCATCGTCACTAGAAGTATTGGAGAGAGACTGATGGGAAATGATAGGTATAAACACACTGAAGGATTTAGCTGAAGAGCCCATTAGACTGCTGAAAGACAAGGGCGGGCTTCTAGGTCCCTGAAGCGCAAAGCAGCACCTGGGTCGTTGAGAGGGATCAGACTGAACGAGCAGTAAGGGGAAGAGGAAACTGGAGAGCAATGGGAAGGGCATAGGTCCAGATGGCCTGCTGAGAAGGTGCCTTTAGACCTGGTAATTTTGTCAGGACAGGTGGAAAGAGTCAGGAGATTAAATCCACAGGATCATGGGCAAAGTCCTGCAAGGCAAGTCCAGGGGAAGGCCAAGATTTCTTCTCCTGCGATTAATACAGTGCCTGGAAATTCCCATTCTGGCACGGTGGGAAAGAATTGCCATTTTATAAAAAATATACCATCATCTCAGCTGATGAAAAGGTGCTCATGTGTTTTGAGAAGTTGCAAGCAGTTCCAGGCAGACTTCAGATCTCTGACCACGGACATCCAGGGCCACCTGTAGAGGCCCCGGCATAGCTGAGGTGTTGGTCTGGGACAGGCCAATGTCACACAGGACCTGCAGGAGGCCAGAGCCTGCCAGGGCACCTGCATGGGCACCAGGCGTCTGTGTCTCTGTGACATAAGACATCTGTGTTTGTGCAGCTGCACCCACCCAGGCTCTGAAGATCCCTGTCTGTCCTGCTTTGAGGCAAAACAGAACAAACTTTCTGTTCAGTAATTATACTTTCCAGTGGTCTCTTCTAACTAGCTGCACTCTCTGAAATTAACTGCTCATTCTTCAGAGAGTGTCTGTTTCCAGAGCCACAAGGCCTCAGTGGTGTGCAGAGAGGCTCCTGCTTATCTTTATTGCTGTAACACCCAAGGGCAGCTCACTTGGTTCTGTGCCACACTGGAGGGTCAGAAGCAGAAGAGCACCGAGTGGTCACATCCGAGGGAAGGAGCGGACAGCACAGGTGACCCAAAACTGATCAACGGGGTATTCCATCCCATCTGCCTCACGCTCAGTGTAAAAGCTGAGGGATCAGAGGGTCAGCCCTCTTCATTCAACGGCTGACATCTGAGGAGGACTCTGTTTGGCTGTCAGACTTTTATCCCAATCTGCATTTTCTGGAATCCAGATCCGGAATCCAGTTCCCGTCCATCACAGAATCCAGTCTGGAACTTTCCCAGCGCCTGACGGTGAGGTCATCATCATCCAGAGAGCTCGATACAGTTTACATATAGTGTATCTATATCAGTATTTTCTTTTTTATTATTATTATATTATTAATATTTACATTAAAGTAGTTTAGTTTTTAAACTCAGGTGTCCCTTTCTCTGTCTCCCTCCTCTCCTTGGAAAGAGAGGTTGTGGAGAGCATCTGTCGTTTGTTTCAGTGCCCAGTCTGGACCAAAGCATGACACACCCTCACAACTGGCGTTCAGGCCATGTGCCTTCTGCTGGCCTATCAAGGACTCAGGCAGGAGATGGCCACAGAGCAAACTTCAGCCATGAACTGGGACGAGTGGCCAGTGCTGGAAGGAGCACTGCCCGTGGGCTCCACTTTTCTTCTGGAAGACGTCACCTTGGATGGTCACTCATTCTATGAGCTGCCGCTCACTGCCCACCCAGGCTCACACACTGTCCCTGCAGATCCCCTGAGCTCTCCTGGCAGCTCCCGATTCCTCTCCAGGATGGCATCTGCCATCGGCCCCACTGCAGGTGGGGCAGCACCAGTCAGATAAGTCAAAGACCAGTTGCTGTCTGAGTGGACATGTGCAACCATGTAGGGAGGTCTTCACCCAGCCCTTGGTCCCTCATGGATCCTCTGGGACTCTGAGCCTGTCCCCCTCAATCCATCAAGAACCACAGAAGAGAAACCGTCCTTTGAGGGAGCAGCTCCCTGAGTGCATTCCTGATACCAGCTTTGGAAGAGTGTTTTGCCAATCGACGGGGTCAGCAGAAAGGACACAGACACCAAGTTAAAAAGATAAGCTGATTTTACTTTAGTTAAAAGCAGCATAACGAATAAGCAAGACAATGCACCTAATCATTACTACATAGAGTTAACTATAGTGATTAAGGAAGATACATCACCAATTGCCCTGATACTTTACCATCATCCAGATCCGTGCTTCAGATGGGGAGCCCCGTCACAACGAAGCATCGGAGAACTGCTCCCGGCAATTGGGAAATCCTACACAGTGTGTCCACTCATAGGTGAGATCTCTGTCTTTGCTGTGAGAGGGTCCTTAGCATATTATATAATACTGACCGATGAAGTATTCTGTAAGCAGCTGGCAGAGGTCTCATGATCATCTGCCCTTGTTCTTGTGGGGGACTTCAACTTCCCAGACATCTGCTGGAAATACTACGCAGCAGAGAGGGAACAGTCATGGAGGTTCCTGGAGTGTGTGGAAGACAACTTCCTAACACAGCTGGTGAAGGAACCAACTAGGGGAAGTGCCCTACTGGACCTACTGTTTGTTAACAGAGAAGGTCTTGTGGGGGATGTAAAGGTTGGAGGTTGCCTTGGGCAGAGTGATCACGAAATGATAGAATTTTCAATTCTTGATGAAGTAAGGCGGGCAGCCAGCAGAACTGCCACCTTGGATTTCCAAAGGGCAGACTTTAGCCTGTTTAGGAGCATGGTTGAGAGTGTCCCTTGGGAGGCAGTTCTGAAGAGCAAAGGTGCCCAGGAAGGCTGGGCATACTTCAAGCAGGTGCTCTTAGAAGCACAGGAGAAGGCCATCCCAGTGTATCGAAAAATGAGCAGATGGGGAAGAAGACCAACCTGGCTAAATAGAGAGCTGCACTCTCAAAAAAAGTCCCCCCCCCCTTTTTTTTTTTTGCAAGTACATTTTTAGGGAGAACATTCTCCCACAGAGGGAGGTGTAAGGAGGACTAGATGTGTAGAGACGCGCAGGTCACTAGTGGGCAAACCAGCTCTCCCGACTCTGCTCTAGGGGACACAAAGCTCTTTTGTCCCTCAGGGCTCAGCAGTGTTCAGGCTAAA